>NC_080092.1:53293237-53600160 GCF_950005125.1 Chionomys nivalis | reverse complement strand
AACACGCTGCCCCCTGTGGCTCATGGCCCCTCTCCAGGGGATCTTCTTCTCTTCGCCTTGCTCCTTTCCGGGCCTCCTCTCTCATCCACTTTTCCTACCATTTCTCCGAGTTCTCCTCTGCTTTTAATAATCATTAAAAAAAAAAAAAAACTGGTGACAAGTTTAATCACTTATTTTGTTAAACTTGTAAGAAACTCTTATTTTCACAAGTATAAAGTATCAAGTAAAATAAGGTATCCTGGTTGCCCTATTATTAATGTCTTGATAGACAGCTCTCCAAATACCAATCAGTTGATCTCTTGTCTTACACGCACGCATACACACACACACACGGAGGGGGGAGTTTTGCCTACTTTATTACACACACACATACATGGGGGGGAGTTTTGCCTACTTCATTTTTATTATGCAATGTGTAATGAGCAATATCAGGTCGTTTTATTCAACACTGGACTACAATTGTGGCTCAGATTATATCACATAATGATGTCATAGCCACACCACTTTGCCTTAGTTGACAATAACGATGTCAATCACCTAAGGGCACAGGGATAAAAACACGCCCCTTGGTGACTGATATGTGAGTGCTGTCTGATGAACCCTCAGCCCTGGCTGATTCCACTGTGCACGGGGTGCCTCCTGAACCCCTCTGTGAGCGAAAGCTCTGTGCTGAGCGCTGGCTTTTAAACCCCAGTGCCTACCTCCATCTCAGCTTCTGATGCCTTTCCAGACTACTTCCTCCCTAGATATTTGTGTTTGTGTGTGTGTGTGTGTGTGCGCGCGCGCGCGTATGTGCGTGCTTGTGTATTGGGAGGTCAGAGATCAACATCAGGCTTTGTCTCCTCAGCTGCCATATACTTAGCTTCTTGAGACCGGATCCTCAGAGGCCTGGATTTGGCCATATAGGCTAGGCTGGCCTGTCTCCACATTCTGTGTGCTGGTACATGTGTGTGATACAGCTGGGGTTTTGATTTGTTCTAGAAATCAAGTTCAGGTCCCCATGCTTGCATGGGAAGCACTTTCCTGTCTGAGCTCTCTCTCCTGCATGGCCACCCTCCAACTTTTCCAACTTCTTTTTCCTACTCTGCTTGCTTCTCTGACACTGTGAGAATCTAGATCAGGGTGTGCCGAGTGGGTTGATGGATTATTCAGGGGTGAGACCTCTCCTTGATTTCCTGCTAGTGGGTGGAGACGAGGCAATCAGCCTTGTGTTCCATCCTCCTCGAGGGGCAGCAAAAACAGTCACAGGGCATCTACAGTCTGAATTCAGAGAAGAAAGGAGTTTCTGGGTGTCACACACTCTGTAATTTACAGATAGGGCTGGGAAATGAGCTCAAAGAGGAACCAGGATTGGAAGAGGGGAGGAGACTTGTGAATGACATTGTTTAGAATTGCTATTACCATGACAACACAGGCCGGCTTTCAGCATTATTACTTAAAATTTCTCTGCAACATACCTTTTTATTACCCATGCCCAGAAGGAACCTCCACTACCACCCATCCCTGGAGCTCACCCCAGTGGCTTTCAACCAGCATCTATCCTATGAGGGAGAAAGGGAATGCCCCTCTTGACTCTCTGACCATGGACTGATGAACGAGGAGGAAAGAGATTTGTTACCCACAGGAGATGAATCCCTCCCCACAAGCCCATAGCAACTCCGAAGCTCACATACCCTGTTCTAGAGGGGAGGGGAACCATGGGACTGTGGGAGGTTTTAGGGGAGTACTAAATGATTTTTAGGGTAATCCTGTTAGTTTAAAGAAACAAAGAGTGGCCAGGGATAAGTCTATTGGGTCCCACAGAACAGACAATGAAATAGTGCCTGAGCTGGAGGGCAATGGAATATGACAAGTGTCCCTAAGGTATGTTGACAGATTTGGCAGGTTTTGGCTTTTATGTGACTAGTGGCTTTTTGTTATCATTGTTTAGTCTTGCTTTGTAGTTCCAGACGTCCTGCAGCTCCCCATGTAAGTCAAACTGACTTCAGACTTACAAATGCCCTTCTACCTCAGCTTCTAGATGCTGGAATTACAGGCATGCCCCACCACGCCCTGCTCAGGCTTCATCTTCCTTACTGCCTTGTGAGTTAGTTAATGAAGACTCAGAGAAGGGATCGGAGACGGCTGCTTCTTATTGGCTGAGCCCAACTTTAAGCAGACGACAGCTTCAGAGTAGAATCTCATCCAGAATCTATTGTCTTCTACTTTATATCAGTTCAAAATAATCATCATTTTGGGGCACCTTTGGGATGACAGTTCCTGAAGTCCTTCAACCGTCTCTCCTGCCCACAGCAGGAAGTGTAGAGATTATGGAGATAGCTTTTTGATCTCTATAGAGAATGCAACCACTGTCTATCGGATGGAGGACAAGGTGATGCTAAATATCCCACTGTTTAGAGAACAGACCCCCACACTGAGGACTTGTCTCCCCCCCAAATGTCAGTGTGTAGGCCTGGGAAACCCTACTTCATTGGATAGAGAGGTGTCCTGGGCCATTTATGGGGAGCAAGCTTCCTCTGAAAACATTTGTTTGCTTTATTGTGGTGCTCGGACAACACAGCAGAAAAGAGGGGGACAGGGACAGGTTAGACTTAGGGACAGCCTGATTCGCCTTGTCTGTCCTGAGCCTTGGGGAGCCACGCTGCCCGGGACCAAGGCTCCTCCACCACACAGGCATCCTGCCCCCCCTCCGCCCCCTATGAAGCTGGGATGGAGAGTGGAGCCTTCCAGGCCTCAGAACTGTCTCTTCAGTTTGTCAGGTGTGCCTACGTCATCATCCTCATGGCCGTCTACTGGTGCACCGATGTCATTCCAGTGGCCGTTACCTCCCTCATGCCCGTCTTGCTCTTTCCCCTTTTGAAGGTACTGGACTCCAAGCAGGTGAGTAAGCTGAACAAGGACTGGCAGCTCGTGGTCCTCCCCTGTACCCACCTCCTTCTCTAAGCCCCTCTGAACTCCCAAGGCCTAGAGGTTCAGTGGTGGATCCCTCGAGGACAAGTGTGCAGACAGACCACCCCGCGCTACCTTTAAAATCACCATCTGGCTTGCTCAGCTGTCTAGGTGACTTGGGTAGCAGCTTTGGACTGAAGTAGTGTGTGACCAGGGATTACCCTGACGGGGCACCCCTGCCACCCTCCAGGTATGTGTCCAGTACATGAAGGACACCAACATGCTGTTTGTGGGCAGCCTCATTGTGGCCTCGGCTGTGGAGCGCTGGAAACTTCACAAGAGAATTGCCCTGAGAATGCTGCTCTTTGTGGGGACCAAGCCCTCGCGGTAAGTACACCTTCTTTCTCTGGCCACATGGCTCTACAGGGGCCCCTGGAGAGTGGACTGTGACAGAGTCGAACATCCAAGGGGAAGGGGGAAGTGGTCTGTGGGTCGGACAGAATGATTCTGCTTTAATCTTTGCGGTTCAGGAGAGGAGAGGCTCTATGTAAGACAGTGGGAATCTTCTAGATCTATGCGGAAAGCTACTCTAACTTCATGCGGGGCTGCTCTACCACACCCTGGGTCTTACTAAGGCAAACTTCCCTGCTAAATGGGAGTTTACTAGAACCGCAGCTGAGTTCGAGGCCTCCTTCTGACTCCACAGCCAGCAGGATAGACATCAGCACTGTCTGTGAGAAGAGGGGTAATCGGGAATCTATAGTTACTTTTCGCATATCTGTGACCAAATTCCTAAAAGGAAGAACTTAAAGGAAGAAAGATGTACTTGAGCTTTTAGCTTTGGATGGTGACAAGTCTGTGGCTGGTCTTCTATGCCTGAGCAGAATATCATGGTGGCAGAAGTATGTGGTAGCAGAAATTCCCCTACAACAGACAGGAAACAAGAGAGGGAGCCAGGAGCCAGAGGTCCTGGCAAGATACACCACCAGGACAAGCCCCAGTGAATACTTCTTCCAATTAGGTCCCACCTCTTTTTTATTATTTGGGAACTTCATATGTTCATATAATGTGTTTTTATCCAAATCCACCTCACCCCCAATTCTTCTGTTATCCACCATATGCCCTGCGGTGTTGTAGGGACACAATGATATGGGAGTAACAGACCACTTTCTGATTGGACTTAAGGACTTCTCCAAATGATGAAACTCATGTCTGTACCATTGACTGGGCTCTGACCACATGACTGGCTAGGTCATGGGCTCCACTTCTTTCGCCTCCCAATGAGGCCAGCACATTATAAATCCATCGAGGGTTTACTCTGTTCATTACGCCTGGGCCCTCATGATCTCATGGTCTATCCTTCTTAATCATATTTGGAAGTGTTCTTGACTTTCCTTAACCCAGTCAAGCTGACAATGAAAATTAGCTGTCATAAAGAAGAAGGAGGGAAGAGAAGAAGAAAGACAAGGGTGAGAAGAGAGCCGCTCAAACTGCCACGGCATGTTTGAACACCTGGTCTGGAGTTGGCAGGAAGGGTGGCTCCAGCTCCTAGCTGTGCCCCGAGATGTGGTGGGTAGGGCACAAGGGACTTTGGCCTTCTTCTCTGCCCCTCCTCTGCAGGCTGATGCTAGGCTTTATGTCCGTCACGGCCTTTCTGTCCATGTGGATCAGCAACACTGCCACCACAGCCATGATGGTGCCCATTCTGGAGGCCATGCTGGAGCAAATGGTAGCCACAAATGTAGCTGTGGATACCTGCCAGGAAACGCTGGAGCTGTCTGACAAGGACAAGGCCGGCGAGTTTCCAGGTACGCACTGGCTTAGTTACTGCAACCGTGGCCTTTACTATTGTTACCAGATGCTATGACTACCTCCCTCCTCTCAGTCTCCCTGTGCCTTTCCTTTAACACGCATCGAGGGAAGAAATAGGGAGATAGTTTGCTTATTAGTATTGACTTTCCTTATCCCAGTCAAGCTGACAATGAAAATTAGTTGTCATGAAGAAGGAGGGAAGGGAAGAAGAAAGACAAGGGTGGGAAGAGAGCCGTTCAAACTGCCACCGCATGTTTGGACACCTGGTTTGGAGTTGGCAGGTTTTGGTTATCACATAAAAGCATTATTTACCCAGAAATCCTAACTGGTACCATGATAAAAAGCATTGACTATCCATTTGATAATTCCTTCAGGAATCTTTGAGCACCTGATCAATGCTCCTCATCCTTCCCACTCTTATTTTCAATGGGGCTCTCTTCTTGGCTCCCCTTGAGCAGGTCACCCCTGGCCACACTCCCACAGGTCTCAGTGTTTGCTTCCTCAGAACTCTGCATGGGAGCAACTCAGGAACTGTGGCTACTGCCTGGTTTCTAGGGCCTGGGTGAGGTCCTGGCAACATGAGAGCGAACAGGCACACTCTGACCACTGATTCTTGTGGAGCTCCGTGGTATAACCTCAGTGGGCACACTCACCCGAGTCATCTGTTCAAGGAGAAGCCTTAGGCAGGCTGGGCAGCATGGCAGCTTAGAGAGGGAGGACTTCACTAGGAGGAGAGGCGTCGGAGGTAGACCGAGACACCCTTGGATGCAGGGAGTGGCTTGAGCAGCACACAGGAAGGATCCAGGAAATAGAAATACATGCCTTAAGTTTCTGGGCTTGGCAAGTACATGAAGGTAATACCCAGGGAAGCCATGCGAAGGGATTGTGGAAAGGCAGATGGGACCTGACTGTGATTTGGGGGCTGGAGCTAAGGAATACATGTGCACCTGGCCAGGTGCGCACCTGACTTCACATTAATAGCAGAGTAAAGAGCTTCAGATGACTGGGTAGCTCTCAAAACTGACTTGGCTAATAGCCCTATGTCCACCCTAGGAAACCAGGTGATATTTGAAGAACTCAGTGTGCAGAAGCAGGAGGATGAAGACACAAAGAACATGTACAAGGCTATGAACCTATGTGTGTGCTATGCAGCCAGCATCGGGGGTACGGCCACCTTGACCGGGACGGGACCCAACGTGGTGCTCCTGGGCCAGATGCAGGAGTGAGTCATGACTGTGCCTTCAGGAGACATCACCATGGGTTTCTGAGGCTGGAGGTGCTTACTCGGCTCTCTTTTCCTCCTGTCTCGGCCCTGGAGCCATCAGTTTAGTAGGGTAGGAAGATGAACCCATATAGTCTCTGTGTCCCCACATTCCTGCACCCACTAAGAGTCTTCCCAGGGAATGGACCTGACATCCGGAGCTCACAGGCAAGGCTGCTTTCTGCCATGGGACAAATCCAACTTCTTTAAAATGACTCTGGGCCTCTGTCTCAGAAAGGGCATGTGATCTGGACTCCGAGCTAACATCTTAGGAAATGGCAGCGAGTTGAATTCACAGAGAGCAGACAGCTCTAAAAGAGCCCCTCCCAGCTCACTTACATTGGTTGATAATGGCCAGGGTCCTGTGATCTTCAGGGTCTGCAGATGGCACAGAGAGTAGGAGCTTTGCAGTCTCCTTCCCCATGGTCCCCCTTGAGACCTCAGGGGCACTACAAGAATAGCTCAGAAGTGTCCGTCTTTGACTGCAAAGGGACATAAGCTGTGAGGATCCCATGCGTGGGCTCTGCCCTGTGCAGGGTGGGCTCGGAAGATCATGGAGGGGAAGGAAGTCTGGGCTCTATCATAGGCTTTTTATGGTCTGCTGGGGGTGCCAGCTACAAGGATCTTCAGGCAGCTGGCAAATAAATGTGTTAATTGAAGTGTGTACAAATTATAATGGTAAGGAACAAAAAGGAGGAGGTGCCTCTTTTGTGTAGACAGGAGCTCTGGACAGGGGCTGGGAGGGCAGCTGGCACTGGAACTGAGGTGTGAAGGAGAGAGTGGTAGACAGGGCAGCAGCCAGACTAAGTCAAAAACTCGAGAACCGATAACCAGGGTCTTTTCTGTGATCACAGGCCTAGGACTTCCCCTTAAATTCTACTCAAACAAACAAACAAAAAACCAGCCTGCCTGGGCTGCGTGGGGCAAGTTCTAGCTAATCAGGGCTAGAAGAGAGCTTAGGGAGGCAGAGCCTGGGTTGGGAGGAAGGCAGGGAGTGGAGAACACCACTCCCACCCTGGGGAATGTTTAAGATTTGCTGTCGACAGGGAAGTCCCCGCAGAAACACACAGAGTGAGGTTTCAGAGGCATCAGTGCGCTCCCCGGAGCTGTCAACCAGATCATGTACGAGAGTGGCAAAGGTGTGCTTTTCCGGGGACTTGGACTGTGCTTGCATGAGACGTTCAGCAAGGTCTGTACCCACACAAGTGTCCCTAGTCATTCATTCTTCAGTCTTATCTCCTGCTGAGTCCATGTTCTGGGGTCCCAGACAATGATGGACTCTGACGTCTGGACCCCAGGCTCACGTGGCCAGTGGTCAGACCCATCCATTTTTCGGGGCTCCTCTGCCTGACCTGCTCCTTACAGCTCAGCACGGCCATGGAGGTACAGACCAGCATTTCTCCTTTCAGATTGTTTCCTGACAGTAAAGACGCCATGAATTTTGCATCTTGGTTTGGATTTGCCTTCCCCAACATGCTGGTGATGCTGGTGCTGGCCTGGCTGTGGCTCCAGTGCTTTTACATGAGACCCAAGTAAGTGTGGGCTGCTCTCAGGCTAGCATTGAGGGTGCCAGACCCCTGTACCAAGCCCTCAGCCTGCAAAGTTCTCCCACCAGGCGCTGTTTCTCCAGCCTGACCTGCTGGCTTGCTCTCGCATCCTCATCGGGTCTGGAGGCTTGCTGGACCTCTGCGTGTGTTGTTCCTTCAGCCCAGACGGACACTTCCTACCTTCTGCCTGCTCACCTCCCCAGCACTGAAAGCCAGCTCAAGGGCTGCCTGCACCTTTCCCGGCTTTCTCCCTCTTCTGTTCCTCCGAACCACCACTGGGTGTATCACAGTCCTGTGCTTTCACACCTGTCCTTGTGCTCCAGGCCACCTCTTCCCTTGGCTGTGAACCAGGGCCCCTCTGACTCCTACATGTCTCCTGGCCCAGGGAGCAAGAACAGGTGTGCCACCTATGTAGGTTAAGGTAATTGAAAGAGAAGGCTGTCTCCACATGCCAAGCCAACACAGCTGGGCACATTACCTTGGCCACATGGGTCTAGTAGTCCTCTTTACACAATCCGAGTTAGTCTAAAGCTCAGACCTTCACTGCATGCCTGTGGTGTTCTCAGCAATGTGCCAAGCCTGGAAAGTTTACCTTCCTGTTCCCAGCACTGTCAAGTTCACCCAGAGTCACCTCTGATGCAGTCAGACTTTGCAGGGAAACTATGACATGAGACTGACAGAGAGCTATGCCCCCACCCCCGACACAGGGTTTCTCTGTGCAGCCCTGGCTGTCCGGGAGATCTGCCTGCCTCTGCTCCCCCCTGTGCCTAGTTAAGTTGTTGTTTTAAAGGACATAAATTTACCAGTGGCACGAAGGTGACTATGTCACCCTGGGAGGGAAGAAAGTTGAGGAGCTACCAGGGAACTTCGACCCAGAAAAAGGTAGGTATCTCTGACTCCACAGAGGAGACTTGGTAGGAAGGACAAAAGGCCTAGGAACCTGTGACTTCATTGGGGAAATAGGGCATTTGAAAAAAATCTATTTTCTTCTGAAAGAGGAACCATTTCCACAAAATTACTACACCATTCAGAGCAATTACATCATCACTTACTAGCATCGAGCAGGGTTCCCCTCCAACCAACACCCCCCATGTCCAGACTCCCCCACCTCCAAAGGGAAGCACTGACAGCAGCCCTCTTTGCTCAGCTCTTTGAATATGCCAGCGGGACTAAGTCCTGCTGTTCACTCATATCCATCCAGTGGGCTGATCCAGAGGGTCCCTTGAACCTGCTGCAGGTTGACATCTGTGTTGCCTCATGAAGCAAAGGAGTTAAAGTGACTATCAGGTGTAGTGGTCAAGCCTGTAATCCAGGCCTTCAGGAGTCTGACATAGGAGAATCGTGAGTTCCAGACTAGCCTGGACTACATAGTTAGATCTTGTCTCAAAGATGAAAACATAAGGTCAGCAATGGCCCAGGGGGTCAGTGGATAAAGGCACTTGCTGTCAAGCCTGATGATCTGAGTTCCATTCCCCATACTCACATGGTGGGAGAGAACTGATCCTACAAGTTGTCCTCTGTCCTCCATACTTGTGCTGTAGCATGTGCACATGCATATATACACACACATGTGCACATACACACATACACATGCACACACATGCACACATACACATACATACACAATGCACACATACACATGCATACACACATGCGCACACACACATGCATACACACATGTGCACATACACATGCATACACACATGCACACATACACACATACACATGCGCACATACACATGCATACACACATGCGCACATACACACATACACATGCACACACATGCGCACATACACACATGCGCACATACACACATACACATGCATACACAATGCACACATACACATGCATACATACATGTGCACATACACACATGCATACATACATGCACACATACACACATACACATGCATACACACGCATGCGCGCACACACACACACAGATAAATGTAATAAACAGACAAAATCCCAAGGGCCCAGAGTACTTGCATGGTACAAGGCTCTGGATTCCATCATCAGCACTGACAAAACAAAAGAAGGAAGGAAGGAGAAAGAAAGAGGAGGAAGGAAGGAGAGAGAGACACACACACTGCAGGTCAGGCACTATTTTAAGTACTAAATATTTATGAATGAATAATCTTCTCAGCAACCTGGGTAGTAAGTGCTCATATAGTTATTGCCAATATACAGATACAACAACTGGGGAGGTTATATGACCCATGCCACGTTGTACAGCACGGAAGTGGTAGGCTTGAGAGTGGAGTCCAGTGAGTCAACTCCAGAGGTCGTGCCAAGGGATGCTCTCCTGGTGTTAGGACTACCTATGGCTGTGGGTTTCCCTAAAACCAGAAGGTTAAGTATGTAGAGGGAGCTGGCTGGGCATCGAGACTCTCAGAGCACCACCAGTCTCCCAGCTAGCCACTGACAGGGACGCCAGGGCCCCGAAAGCTTAGGGACAACTCAGCTATGGTTCCATCTAGCTCTGTACAGCCTCTACTGCTCTCAAGGGGTATGAGAAGCCTGAACAGCACCTGCCATGAATATATCAGGACTTCTGGCTGCAGGCAGTAGAGAAGCAGGCCTTTCTTCTACCCCAGGCTTCCTTGACATGCCACTCTAACTCAAACACCAAGTGAGGCCTGGCTCACATGTAGCCTAGTTTCCATTCCAGACCCATAAGGCAGAGAACAAACAGCTCAGCAGAAATGGCAGTGGTCCGCTGTCTTAGGCCACACCCTGCCTGGTGATCTCCCCACACATCTGTGGCCTCCTGGACCAGGTCTGGTGAAGACAAGAATCAAGTTTCCCAGTCAAAGAAGGTGCCTCTACTGTCCCTTGTGTCTTGATCAAGCTTTAAGATTCTCGTCTGAAGATGGGTTGCTGTACTAAGGTCTTGGGAGAAAGCCTGTCTTGCTTGAGTTAAAGGGCAGTGACCGACCTTCACCCAGGACCAAGAGTGACGTGGCCTGTTACAGCTGGCTTCCACTCAAGCATTACAGCCAGCCTCAACAGAGAATGGGACAAGTGTCCCTTCTGAGAGCTCTTCCCTCTGGTGCCCACCCAGCGGGCACGGTGGACCCAGGGATCCTCTTGCTCTCTGTGGCTCTGGAGCATACCCACTTCACTGTGATGCACCATAAGGAGGCCATTCTTCTGTACAAGGACACTGTGGTCCCTAACCCAACTCCAGGCTGTCCACAGGAGTCAGTGGCCACCAGATGAAATGAGCTCAGAGGAAAATGTGCCCAGTTAAACTGAACAAGGATCAGGAGGTTTAGTGTCACTCCCGTGGGAGCCGGCATCAGAAGACGGAACACTCTGCATGGCCCCACAGTCTGTGAACCAGGAATGTTTCATCAGCACCAGCTAGGCCCAGGCTTCTCACTGCCTGTCCCATGCTAGGCCCACCCCTTATCCTGGAATATAGGAGTCCTCAGAACAGCCCTGAAGTCTCTAGATGGCAAGTAGTGGCAGGTCCGTGCTTGGAAGAGCATAGACTCTGGGGCCAGTGATGGCAGGGAGGTCCCCACCCGTGACAGCAGAGCCATCCCCACACTTGAGGGCCTTTGAGGGAGGCCTTCCCCAGTTCGGCATGGAGGTTCCAGCTGCTTCTGCAGACACAGGGGTCTCACTGCTGCCTTAAGTCCTGATGACCTAGTGTCCTTGGGGGTCAGCCATACCCCTGGTACTGACATTGCCCTCAAAGGTGGTTCACATCCAGCATGGCTGTGGGCACCAAACGCTTTCATTCAACCCAACCCTGCAGTGAATTTTGTGCTGAGCCCTGGAAGGGTTCTGGAGGGGAGAGCTCCCCAGGGACAATGCTCTTGGCTTTACTCTACTGCTTTGAGACCAACAGAGGTGGGACATATGTGGAACACACCCACTGAGAAGAACCTGGGCCTTAACCTCCCCAGTTACCCGCTCCATGCAGTCCAATCGCCTTTCTCCAAAAATTCCCCTCCCTCCTGCTACTTCAAGCCAGCACCTCCCCAGGGGAGGCTGTGTAAGCCACTCTGGCAGGCCCATCTGCCAATGGAACACCCTGAAGGGACCATCCCAAAGTAGAGCCTAGGCTGGCTTCCTTCCTGTCTCAGCCATAGCTGCTGCCTACCGTGGTCTGCTGAGTCCTTAATCCTACACCTCTACCTATACCCTGTCTGGTCTACACCCATCTGGCCAATTCTGTCAGGGCCCTCTCCTTTCTCCTACCTTCCGGAACTGTTCATGATGAGGGCAAGATCCCAGCACCGTGGAAGGCAGTTCCAGGCTGTGGTGGGAAGAGGAAAGCTTGGGGATCGTGTGAGGATGCTGTGAGATCCTGCAGGCTATAGAACTTCCCCTAGCCCTCTCCCTGGGGACTCTGGAGCACAGTCAGTCTTCCCTCTGCTAACAGCTCCATCAGCTCTGCTGAGGAACACGATTAACACTATCCTCCCACTCATCCTCGTAACCTCTCCTTTCCGTCTACTGCTGTCCCTCTGTCCTGGCTGCGGTGGTGCTACACCCCCTTTGTGCCACCTCACCCCCAGCTTTGGAGGTGTTCCTGGGGTTGTGCTCTGGGTCTTCAGTCTCTACCTTTCAACGGTCTCTCCCTGAGATGATCTGGGAGGATGGGGGAAGCAGATGAAAATCAGAGGGAGGGCTGGGCCCCTCGGGACCCAGCATTCTGCTGTGAGCTGTCGAGGCCAGACTCTAGCTCAGCTGTCCCTTAGTCATTCCATCTGCCCTGCTAGCCTCTCATCCTTATGTGGTCTAGACTTAAAGCATCTTGCATCTGCTGTGGGCTAAAGAAGAAGAAGAACAACGAGAAGGTTGCCTACAAGGTGCTGCAGGAGGAATACAGGAAGCTGGGGCCCTTGTCCTATGCCGAATGCAATGTGCTCTTCTGTTTCGTTCTGCTCATCATCCTCTGGTTCTCCCGAGACCCCGGCTTCATGCCTGGCTGGCTGTCCATTGCCTGGGTCAGTGGAAAAACCAAGTAAGTCGTTGTAGAGGAAGGCCTTAGTTTAGGATCTGCTGTCTAAATGCCGCTGCTCTCAGTAACAGGCAGCAACAGGAGGGTGCACCTTGGGCCCTATGTTCTGGAGCTGGGCTTTAGAGGGACATCCCGTGGGCTTCGTTCTTCTTCTGTCAATCTTGATGGTGAAAGTTGCAGATGCCTTTGTTTTTGTGCCTCTCACATGTCCCTCAGAGGGTGTGACTATCCTGGCAAAGGCAGAAGATGCGAGCCGGGAGGTGGCTGCCTGAAGCTGGCTACTCCATCTCGGTTACTCGGCTTCGCCGAGGAGTCCATGAGCTGCAGGGAATCCAGAAGTCTAAACCTCCTGGTTAGGAAATGACGAAGTTCACTTATGATGCAGCGTAGGCTGATAGGGGGCAGGCAGGGAATGAGACTCTGGGGGGTGGGTGATCACCCCAAGTTGGTAGTCAAGTTTTTCGGGGTGTTGGTTCTAGCCAGACTCAGTCTCCCACCCACTCCTAACCTTGCTTTTGGGGCCTCTGGTTTTCACACCTAACAGAACCCATTTCTGCCTAAAAGAGCATTTAGACACAGAACTGTGGGTCGGGGCAAATTTGTCATCTGTCTGTCACTGAGTTCCTACGTGTGCTTCCCTACATAGTTATGTCACTGATGCCACAGTGGCCATCTTTGTGGCCATCTTGCTTTTCATTGTACCTTCACAGAAGCCCAAGTTCAACTTCAGCAGCCAGACTGAGGAAGGTAAGGCTTCTCTCATGACTTTACAGCCATCATGATTGGGGTCCTGAGAGCATAGGGAACCTATGGGATGGCCCCTGAGTCTAGCGGGCAGAGAATTCTGTCCTGCTGAACATGACTGGTTACATTACAAAGCCTAGGGAAATGGAGACCTTTAAGATATGTAGATTTTCTTTTTGCATTTCAATACTTGAAATCTTATTTATATATTATAACAGGCACAGAAAGTGTTTCAAATTCTCCATAACGATGTTAATATTTTTCTTCTTGTTTTTGTGATATGCATATAGACTATAAAGTTGGCATCTAAGCACACACAGCTGGAACCCTGCCCCTTTGCTGTTTTGCTTTTTATTGGCTTGGAATTTCACTGGAAATGTTCCCATTATGCTATAGCTACCAAATTGACCTTCTTCAACACTTTATCACATAGAGGGACCCTGGAGCCATCCTGCTGTGGAGTATTTGGGCACTTTTTTCTTTAAAATTTTGAACTTACTCCCCATCCCCATGTGTGTATGTGTGTATGTATGTGTGTGTGAGAGAGACAGACAGACAGAGAGACAGAGACAGAGAGAGACAAAGAGACAGAGACAGAGATAGACAGAGAGACAGAGAGCGCCAAGGTGCATGTGTGGAGGTCTCTTGGGAGTTGGTTCCGGCTTGGTGAGAAGTATCTTTATTATCCCTAAGCCAACTCACCAACCCTGAACTTTTCATTGTAAGTTAAATATTCTGGAAATGACTTTTTCTTTGAAGGTGTTTCTTGAGGCTAAATTCCTAGCAGTGCTACTGTCAAGGTAAAAGAATGGAGATGGCCTTAAATACTTAACAGTTTTTAATAATATATGACCAAATTTTCAAAAAGGTGGTTCTGACTTACTATGTCCTCAGCCAAGAATATAACCAAATCCTCCCCAGCAAGAGGTACAGCAATTGTGGCAAATTTTAGCTAACTGCAGGTATGCACTGGTACCCCATTATTTTTATTGGCCTATTTCTTCTGATTACATCTCTTGCTTTCTAATGCATGTATGCACACATGTTCATGTATGTTCTTTTTCTTCACAGAAATGAAAACTCCATTCTACCCCCCACCACTGCTGGATTGGAAGTTCACCCAAGAGAAAGTGCCCTGGAACGTAGTGCTGCTCTTAGGGGGAGGATTCGCTATGGCCAAAGGATGTGAGGTATCTGTCCAGCTCTAGATGGCTCTTGAACTCTACTGAGAGGTGGCCAACGCCACTATCCACCCCTCCCATCCCTGGGCTATCTGACCCCCCCACAGAGTTGCATATTCTTTACGCATGGGACTCTGTGCTGTCACCATGAACAGTGTACTGAAGGGGGAAGCAGAGAAGCAGGAGAAGCTGAGGACGCTCTAGCCTTGATGAATCCTAGGAAAATCTCTAGAATTTTCCTGAGTGTTCTCACCATGTCCTTTGGGTCCTCCACCTGCAGAACTCCTTGTTGACATGGCTTCAGAATTTCAAAACTTCTCTCTAGCTAAGTACTTAGCAGCATAGGAGAAGATCAGCTTTTAAGGGAAAATGCAGTTTATCTCCAGAGCAGAAGGGGCTGAGCTAGCTTAGGGCTGCTATCATCCATCCATGTATCCCATCCTCTCTCTCTCTTCCTCCCTCCCTTTCTCCTCCTTTCTCTCCATTCCTTCCCTTCTATCCGTCCCATCCCACTCATTCACTCTCCCTTTCTTCTTTCCTTCCTCCTTCTTATTTTCTTCTTAATTCTTCCTTCTTTCCTTCCTATCCATGTATACATCCACTCAACATATCTAGCCATCTTCCCAGCCATCCAGGAACATAGCGTAACAGATAGACTTGGTCTGTATTGCGGTTTGCTTAGCATCTAGGACAAATCCTGATGCACAGTGAATACATGCATGCCATTTCTTTAGTACTGGGGATATCTACAGCCTGATATATAGATTATATATTTATATAAGTTAATACATGTTTCAGATGATCTAATTCACCAGTCTAGTTACTTCTCTCTCCACCATTCCTCCACTCACTAATTTGTTTCTCCATCTGGCATTTTCTCTCACCTATCAAAATTTCCTAGTATGTTCCTAGTGATAGAACAGGCACAGAAGTTATAGAGGACATTGAGACATAGTGTCTGTTTTTGAAGACTTCAAGGCCTAGAGACTTAGGTGCATCTACAAGAGCATTTTGGGAAGAAGTGACATAAGATGAAAGAGGGACCTGGTTGAGGCACTGAGGTTGGAGAGGCCAGCAGAAGCTTGCATTCTGAGGACATTTGAACAGGAACTTCCAGATAACATCTGATGTTTGAATCTAATTAATAGACCAGCTGAGCCACAAGCAAACTTGTAGGAACCAAAAGGTTGGGGAGGATGAAAATTATAGGGATGTATCAGATTATTTATGTGCACGTGGGAGAATTGGACATGGGGTGGACTGAGCTCCCTGGACCCTGAGGAATTGTAAACCAGGAGCCCTGAAATGATAACATTCTGTGCTTCCCAGGTCTCTGGGCTCTCCGAGTGGATGGCAAGGCAGATGGAGCCCTTGAGTTCAGTGAGACCTGCCACCATTACCTTCATCTTGTCCTGTCTCGTTGCTACGATAACAGAGTGCACAAGTAATGTGGCTACCACTATGCTGTTCCTGCCTATCTTTGCCTCCATGGTAAGTAACTCTGCCTGAGAAGGGCAGAACATTCCATGGGAAGTTGTGAACCCAGGACCATTTCCTCAGTCTCTAGCGAAGCAGTAAAATTAGGATCCAAAGCCTCACCAGCCTTGAAGACCCAGATGTGGTCCTGGCTCTGCTATGGTCTTGTGCACAGTTAGTGACCCTGGTCCTGAAGACCTCTCTCACTGCATTGTCCTCTCTCTCTCTCTCTCTCTCTCTCTCTCTCTCTCTCTCTCTCTCTCTCTCTCTTTTTTTTTTTTTTTAAATTTCTTTACCACTGCCCAAGGACGAGACACTCAAACTTCATTGTATCAGTGAGCCAGATGGTTTGGGAGAGGGAGGAAAGATGGTTGTAGGTTCAAGGTGACTTAGTGACACCCTGTCTCAAAAATTAACCAAAAAACAAAAACCCTAAAAACAAAAGCCTAACTAGGGATATAGTTGAAGTGGTAAAGCACTTGTCTGGTGTGTGCAAGGTCCTGGACCGCAATCTCCAGTTACACACACACACACACCATCACCACCACCAACAACAACTACACAACTACTATATTAATCTAACTACCTGAGTTACTTTTCAGGATGATGAGAAGAGGGCAGATATCACTGACTAAGACCACAGAAAGGAGCCCAGGGGATGTGGGACTTGAGAGTGGGAGGATTGGGTAGGTCTTTCTGCCAAGAGGAGGAGAGGGCATGCCTGAAGACTTCCCAGGAAGAGAGGGGTCGCTGGGATCTGAGGCAGAGAATGGAGGTGATAGAGGAACGGCTGATAGGGTTGAATCCAGTATTTACAGGAAAGCTCAGCTGTGGGCTGGGAAATGAGGAGGAAGCAAAGCCGATAGGGAAATGGGCTGTCGTGTTTTTATATTCCCTCAGTCATTCATTAAAAGTTGTACTGACCTCAGTGAGTTCAGGAAAAGCCAGAAGACCTGAGACCTGTTCTAGAGGTGTGCTGACAGTTCCCTAACCATACATGAACCACAGAGAACCTGAACAAAGGAGCCATCAAAGCCCACCCTGGAGAGTAACAAGGAAAGAATGTGGTTAGTCCGAGCTCAGAGACAGACTTACAGAAGATATGAGTCCAGTGACAAAGTTGGCCAGTTTTCATCCAAGCAGCTTGGGTCATCCAGTTCCAAAAACCAAATCTGAACGTTTTTTTCCTTTGATTCATGGGGAAGAAAGGAGTGTTTAAAGTAGCAAGGAAACTGTCTCCTTCCTTAAGCAGGCTGCCCAGGTGAGGGTGAAGGAAATGGAGAAGGGAGAGGTAGGGGAAGAGGAGGAAAAAGAAGACAAGGAAAGACAGGAGGACTGGAGAGGAGAAGGGGAGGAGGAAGAAGGCAGGCTAATGAAGACAGGGAGGAAAGAGAGCCGAAATGGCAGAAGGGGGGTCTTTTGGTGCTGGGCACACAATGGGGATGCTCCTCTCATCAGCAAATGCTCTGACTTTATCATCTCCTGTGAACCCTGTGAGCACAAACAGCCCCAGCTAGACAAATGCAGGCTTTGACCTAAGGAGGTAGCTGGGGCTTTTGAAAATAAGATCTTCAATGGGACTGGAAAGATAGATCAGTGGTTAAGAACATTCATTATTCTTGTTATTATAGGACCTAAGTTCAGTTCCCAGCACCCACATGGAGGCTTACAACCATCTGTAACTCCAGTCCCAGGGGATCTGACACCCTCTTCTGGCATCTCAGGCACTACCTCCACATGACACACACACATAAGTTCAGACACACTCATCTACATAAAGTAAAAAAAAAATCTCAAAAAAGGAAGAGTCTCACCATTAAGGCCTTTCATGTTCCTGCCTAGACATCCACAGTGAAAGTGGTGAGCATTCAGCTGTTTGTACACACTGTTTGTACACACTGTTTGTACACACTGTTTGTACGCACTGTTTGGACACACTGTTTGTACACACCATCCTGCTGTTGACGGCCATTGAGACAGCTGCCTGTGTTTTGATGTTAAATCATTACAGTGAGATTTCTGTAGATGTGTTTATACATGGCAATATACATGATAAAGAGTCCCTCTGATAGCTGTTAAAATTATGTTATTTATTCACTAAATATACGATGAAGGCCAACTCTGTGCTCATAGATGTAGTAGAATTTTAAAATGTAAAATGAAAGAGGTGGGTACCAGGTTCCCAATACAGAGCAATCCCATGGAAACATTTGTAGGTTACAAGGCAAGCAGATGGTTCATGGGACATTTTTAGGTTCAGTGTAGTCTAGAGGTCCAGTATGGCCTCTGGCTCACAACAAGTGCTCCCCCCCCGTAAAATTAATGCACTAAATTGAGGGGAACTGGAAAGGCCTCCAAGGGAGGTAGTCTCTGAGCTCAGCCTTTTGTGGTCAGGAGTTATCATGTAGAGAAGTGCAAAGTTCATAGGGACTAGCCAGACACAGTTGTGAAGGTTGGAACGTAAGCCAGGCCTCAGGGAATGCTTCTGAAGTATGGCCGGGGGGCTTGTGCGTGTTCTGTGCCGTGAGTTGCCGTGTTGTGTGTCTCGCCAGGCTCAGTCCATCGGTATCCATCCACTCTACGTCATGATTCCCTGTACCATGAGTGCTTCACTTGCCTTCATGTTGCCTGTGGCCACTCCGCCTAATGCCATCGTGTTTTCCTATGGACACCTC
Organism: Chionomys nivalis; assembly: GCF_950005125.1. NCBI lineage: Eukaryota > Metazoa > Chordata > Mammalia > Rodentia > Cricetidae > Chionomys > Chionomys nivalis. Next base: position 53,581,596 of record NC_080092.1, on the reverse strand, counting down.
AAAATTGTTGACATGGTAACAGCTCCTTTTATTTGCTCCTGTTAGATGTTATTGGTATAAGGGATGTCCTGCTTTTGAATGATGCGTGAGTTTCAAGAGGATGGTATATGGGGCTGGGGAGATGGCTCAGTTGGTAAAATGCTTGCTGTGCAAGCACGAAGACCTGAGTCTGGATCCTCAGCACTCACACAAAAAGCCAGGCATGGTAGTGCATGTCTGGAATCCCAGGACACAGGCAGTGAAAACAAGAGGATCTCAGGGGCTCCTTGGCCAGCCAGTATAGCCAAATCAGTGAAATTCAGCTTCATGACGCAGAGGGTTGGAGAGATGGCTTAGTGGTTAAGAGCACTCACTGTTCTTACAGAGGACCCAGGTCCAGTTCCCAATGCCCACATAGTGGCTTACAGCCATCAGGCATGCACATTGCACACATGCACACATGCAGGCAAAACACTCAGACACATAAAATAAATCTAAAAAACATTTAAAGGTGGAGAACTATAGAGGAAGACACTCAACACCAGCTTCTGGTCCCCACACATGCAAACATGAGCGAGCACACCTGCACACAAAGGAAAGGATAACAGAAGGATCTCGTGTGATCTAAGAATGCCACAGAACACCTAGACTTATATTTGGCATTTTCATTTATGGTGTAGCCTTTCTTATTTATTGAAATGATCTGCTATTTCATATCAGTTCTGTCCCATGGAAGGTGCTATCTGGAGAAACTTGTAGGTCCCAGGGAAAGCCTGGATGAACACTTGGAAGGGATGGAGTGGGCCCTCACATGACAGCGGAATTCACAACCAGCAAGAACCCGACAGACATCCAGGAGGGGGTTGGTAGTCAGAGAGGCTTGTGGGGTGTCTGAAGATGGGATGTATGATGGGGAGCCCATTTGCTCAGGAGTCAATGATGCCTTGGAAGCAAACATCATTACAGGCAGAGCATTTGGAGCCAGGTTTGGCTTTCCCACCTCTGATGGGGGAAGAGTAACTCTGTGGCTCTGGACTGGGTAAGAGTGAATAATAGGTGAGCTGGGGAGTCAGACAGGTCCTTATCTGGAGCACTCTGGGTTTTCTCCTGAGTTTTCTTTAAGCACATGAATCTCAGAAACCACAGGCTGCAAATCTGATTCTGAGTCCCAGCATATAGTCTGCACTAGGGCTTTGGGGTGATGACTCATGATAGTTAGGAACGCATGCAACCTGGGTGGCAGAAGGAGCTGGAGGGTCAGGAGGGTCACAAGGAGTGGTGGATGTCTCACATCACCTCTCCAAAGTCACTTCCCAATGCCATGTAGGGAACCCACCTGAGCTGACTACTTCCCAGGGATTCCTTCAGCAACAATGATGCTTTGATTGCTTTGTCTGGGAATGAGAGGGGCCCAGAATGCAGGAACACGGGGCCTAGACAAGACCTGAGTTGCTGACTGATCCTGTTTTTATTCTGTAGGTAAAAACAGGATTTATAATGAACTGCATTGGAATCGCAAGTGTGTTCCTGTCAGTCAACACCTGGGGACGAACCATATTCAACTTGGATGATTTCCCTGACTGGGCTAATTTGACAAGAATTAACACTTAGGAAGAGCCATAGAAGCACAAGCATGGCCCCCCACCCTTTCGAGGACTATGAACCTTCCGGCACACCTTGCACAGAACTCTGGTGCTCAGACCCGCGTGTGATCCCATGATGCCAACACCCCAAGAAGATCTAGCCAACTAGCCACCTCTTTCTCTAGGCTCAGATTCAGAGACGGCATCAGGGGACTGAAAGATAGGCTCAGAAGAGAAGTGAGGCCCTTTGGGAGGTCATGGGGGCCATCTTTCCTAGGACCCTGCTATCTCTTCTGGGACAGGCAGAAAACAGGGACCAGGACTCAAGATCTTGCACCATGTGACTTTGAAAGACTGCTGGTCCCGTGTTGGGCTCTGGTCCTCATGGGTTTGTTCCCATGGTGTCCACATGGGGATCAGATCAGCAGGATGAGAGCTCAGCCCCTGTGCCTCTTCAGGATGCCCTGGATCATCTCTGTCACTCTGAGGGGACTTCCTATCTACAACCAAACTCTGATCTTAAACAGCTTCTCGCTGCCAGAGTGAGAGTCGGAGTCAAAGCCTCCTGAAGACTTGGACCCTACGTGGCGCCATCACCAAAGGCTGAGCAGCCTGAGGTGCTAACATCACAACATTCCTGCTCACCCTTGGCTGACCTGTCTTATTACTTGTCTTGTATCATATTAATTAACAATTCAAACCCCTTTCCCAGATCCCCACTGAGTCTCCTTCAACCCCTAGATCCCTTTATTGTCTTGGCCAGAAACTGCTCAGCCCCCCTGGCCCAGGCTCCCGAGAAAACCCCTGTTTTTCCAGGGAACTCGGATTGATTCTTCTGGGAATGCTATTCCTGACAGCCCAGTGCAGCTGGGATGACACTCTGAGGATGGACAACGGTGTCTCTTTGGGGGGTGGTATCAAAGTGGGCTGCCTAAGCCTCCCCTTGGCGAGACCCAAAGCAGATTCAACAGCTCATCTCCAAGTTCTGGGCCACTACGGTTAGTCTGTCCTGCTCGAGTCCGCGCTCCTCTGGGAAGGCCTTTCCCCTGCTGGCCAGGCCTAGTGGCAACAGTGTGGCTTCAGCTTAGAGATGTTTGTTGGTTCCAGACCCTACCAGAGTAAATCAACTGACCTGGCAGTATGGGAAATTACTCCAGGGTGTCCATGGGAACCCATAGGACCCCTCACACGAAAGGGAGACAGGAGAGGAAGTTCTCTCTTGTCCCTCAGTGACACTCTCTTCCCTGCTGAAAAGAAGCACTGGTGGGTAGATAAGGTCCATGGATGCCATCTTTTCTGGGCAGAAGATAGTATGGGGATCCAAGGAAACCCCATCAGAAACCAAGTATGTGCCTGCTTCCGTGAGAGGGAGAACTCCTGACTACACTGTTGAAGACTTACTCTGGTCAAACACTCTGGCTGCTGTGGAAAGTTCCAGCGTGCTGACTGGTCTGTGATTTTGTGCCTTGTGGAGGAGACAGAGGGAGGTGGATGAATAAACAGTTACTCTCTGTCCACCTCCTGGGTGCCTGCCCTTCCTGGACCTGGTGAACCTACCAGTTATCATGTTCCACACTTGTGGGTTACCCGGTGAGACAGCCGGCGTTAGGATCCTCACTTGTCCTAGAAGAAAAAACAAGGCTTAGAGTAGCCAAGGGACATGTTCTATGCCCAGCTGGTGGCACTTCTAGTTCTAACAAAGAGAGGCCTCTCATTCTAAACCCTTTTCTCCTTCCTCTAGTCATGAAGGACCTGGCCTTACTGGGCTTATAGGGAAAGGTAGGTGGCTGAGAGCCAGTCTACACTAAGGTCCTGCTTCCCCAGGAAAGATCTGTAACCATGAGGCCTTCCAGTTGCCCCCTCAGAGATGGGCTCAGGATAGTCTTGAAGCAGACAGAACTGGTCCTTTCCCCAAGACTCCCAGAGGAGACTGTGATAGAATAGTGACGATCATGTCACATCGATGGCCCCTCCTTACGTACTCGCTGATCTCCACAGCCCTTTTGTGACTGACATCCTCAACTGTGGCTGGGTGTAGAGCCAGCACTGTGACTGAGCCAGAGCAGGTCACCACGAGTATGACTGATAAGTCAGGAACCGATGTGTATAGAATGGGCACGTGTTTGATGCAGTGGGAAAGGTCAGGGCAGAAGAGCATGCCAAGAGGGCCCTGAAAGATAAATAGCACGTCCATTGGGGAGGAAAGAGTTTGGTAGGGTCAGTGGGGGACTCTAGTACTAAATACCATCTGGAGAGCAGGACCCATAGGAGAAGGGAATGACCTAAGGCTGCTGCTGAGTGACATCTCTTACAGCTGTGTGGAGGTGCGCCAGTATGTCTGGCTTGCATTCATGTGGAAAGCTTTGGCCTGTAAATAACGAGACCGCAGTGGACGGTGCGTTGGCTGTAGGACCCTTGGGTGTTTACTTAATGGAAGTGCGGAGGTAAGATCAGCCCACAGCTCACTTGCACGGCCAAAGGCTTGGCCTCCACAGTTCACTCTGTCACCCTTAGGGAGATACTTTTGTCCTCTTGCTGGAACCTTGGGTCACATCTACTTCTTTTGTGTTCCTTCTAGGAATGAAGAAAGGGTGCAGGAGTTGTGGGGTGGGGGGTTCTGATGATGCCAACGCACTTCTTTCTCTTTTGTTAGGAAAAACACAGCCTCTCTCAGAGGTGCTCTGGAGACTTCCCTTTATACTTCATTGGGTAGAACCAGGTCACATGCGCTTCCTTTGGCCGGCCACTGGCAGAGAAGGTGGCTTTCAATTACAATACCATCAACTGGGAATTAGCCTGTGTTTCCTGATCAAGGGATTCCATTCACTAAACAAATGAAAATCTCAAATGTAGCAGGAGAGAAGGCATGGTAGGAGGAGCTGTTGGGTAAGCAACAGTATTTGGTATCATCTCTCCAGGCCACTTGGTGGCTCCATCTCCACAGAAGGCAGCAGGAAAATGTCAGCAGATAGCAAAAGATCCTAGTTGAGGATCCTCGTCTTAGGTGAGCACCCCTTTCCTTCTGCCATTGATAACTCCTCCCAGCATCCCTCCTCAATCCCCGCCAGCTCGTGACTTTGGGCTTCCATCTGAGGTTTAGCCAGTTGCAGAAGGTCGTCTTTGGCCACCACTTCTATAAGAAGTCCCCTCTTCTTAAGATGTAAACCAGATATTTGGGGTCACAATTAGCTGAACACAAAATTCTGACAATAATTGTCTTCTGAATGTCTTTACCAGGCACTTAGGAGTTCAAAAAGATCTTTCATTCCAAAGGCCAAGGCCCAGGGGCTCCTTACTCAAATAAGATGTCTCCAAGGGCAGATTTTGTGTCTCCTTCCCTACTCCCTCTGAATTCAGTTTCTCTGGGGCAGCTCCCTGGGTCAGGTGAAGTCATTTCTCCCAAAACCTCTTGCTAGCAATAGAGAGGCATTGGCTTCAGACTCCAGGTAGGACATCAACTCACTTAAGAGTCACCCCTGAAATGGATAAAAATAATATAAGAACATGGGTATATTCTTATTTATAGAAATAAAAGCCAGCTACTGGATTGTCTGGTGAGAAACTACATCTGGCTGTCCCATCCCAGAGCAAGGTCTCTTCTTCCCAGTGGCCTCTTTCCAGTCCTACAGCATCTTAAAAGTCTTGTCTCTCGGCCTCTGGGGAGGTTTCATCCAATCTCTGCGGCCAGATTTTCAGTTAATTTCCACTGGTGTCTGGGGCCAGCAGAATCCAGGTGCTCAGGAGCCTGAAGGAATCAGGATGTGCCTGTCCAAATGCCACTTCCAACTTGGCACCTCAGACTGCCCACTCCTTCCTGATCTATCCAGGGTAGAGAGAGGTTGGAATTCAATCTCAGAACACCCTGTTGTCAAGACCTTAATCAGACTTCATAGCAACAAAAAATTAATATGAGCAAGCTAAGAAATTACAATGGTACAAAGAGCTATCTTAATGTGTCTTCCACATCAGACCTGAGTCCCCCACATTTCCTCCCCAAAGGCAACTGTCAACACTTGCTCACAGAACCTTCTAGAAGTCTTGCATATACACAAGTTTATGTTTAAAAAAAAAGCCTCTTTAGAGCAGACAGAAGCCTATAGTATGTGTATTCTGTCTTGTTCCTTCCCTTCCACCCCACATGAAATTGTTTGGAGGTTATTCTATTTCAAGGCATATTAAACTTGCCTAGCGATTTTTTTCATTCAATAGTTAATTTTGAATTTGAATTAAGATAAAAATCAAAGAGATGACTCAGTGGTTAACAGCACTGGCTGTTCTTCCAGAAAACCTGGACTCAGTTCTCAGCACCCACATGGTGGTTCACAAACATCTGTTATTCCAGTTCCAAGGGATCCAATATTCTCTTCTGGTCCTCAAGGGCACCAGGCATGTATGTGTTGAGCAGACATACATGTAGGCAAGCACTTATATATATGAAATAATAAAAATGTTTTTTTAAAAAGATAAAATCAAATTTCATAGATGGCATGACCTGAAGTGTGTGCAGTCCACTGATTTTGACAAAGGCATCCACCTTGTAAGCCACACTCTAATCCCACCACCCTCCCCTCGAAAGATTTCCCTGTCTCTTCCAGAATCTATTCTTCCTTCAGTCAGGCAGGTCCTGGTTTGTCTGCAGGCTTGGCTTTACCCACTGAACTTCACAGAAATGGCATCACATAGCTCATACTCTTGGATCTGATTCATTTTGCTTAACGAAATGCTTTTGAAATTTATTTCTGCTGCTGTGTATATCTGTTCATTTATTTTTCTGTTTTATATAGTAATTCATCATATGAACTCACTATAATTCATCTATCCTGTTGGTGGACATTTGAGTGTTTCCAGTTTGGGGCTATTATGAATAAAGCTATTCTAGAAGTCTCTGGATGCTTCATTTTTCTGGACATAGGTATTGGCAGAAGTTTCTGTCCCACCCAGTCCCCCAGCCATTCAGTTCCCAAATAAATACACAGAGGCTTATATTAATTATAAACTCTTTGGCCTACTGCTCAGACTTATTACTAACTAGCTTTTATGACTTAAATTCACTCATAATTCTTGCCTATTTAGCCACATGACTTGGTACCTTTTCTCAGTAAGGCATTCTCATCTTGCTTCTTTTGCATCTGGCTTGTGACTGCGTCTCCACCTTTCCTCTTCCCAGAATTCTTTTAGTCTGGTCATCCCACCTACACCGCCTATGCTTTCTGCCTGGCTACTGGCCAGTCAGCATTTTATTAAACCAATATGAGTGACAGATCTTTACAGTGTACAAGAGCATTCTCCCACAGCACATATGCTTTCATTGCTTTTGGGAGGTCTGAGAGTGAGTCTCCATCTTCTAAACAGCTGCTCATGTTCCACAGCATAAACAAGTCCCTAGCTGGTGGACACTTAGGTTACTTCCAGTATATGGCTGGTGCTACCCAAGAGAAATCCATGCAGAAGTCTTTGTGCACAAAAGTAAAGAAGACTATGTTCCTAGAATGGCATGCTTGCTCAAAGGATGAGGATTTGGTTCTGGGGTACCAACATGAAGCAATTTGTTTTCTAAGAGGCTCTGTTTGTGTGTTTTAAGAGCTGTGCCTGAGCCTGATCTCACATATGCCTGGGCAACTCTGTGTGGAATCATATTCAGCCTTGGTTCTTTTAACTTTTTTTAAAAATGCTCTTTCATGACATTCATTCATTTATTCATGCACTCATTCATTCATTCATTCATTCATTCATGTGATGCTAAGGCCTGGTGAATGTTAAGTTCTACCACTAAGATGTTAAGAGCCGAGTATTTCTTTAAGTTGTGAGTTATGTTGGACATTTTTCCTTATGTTTATAGTCTAGTCTTTTCCTGCAAGATTCCTGATTCTTGCTCATTTTTTTTGAAAGAAGGTCTCTTTAAAGAATTCTTTTTAAAGCCAGGCAGTAGTGGCACACGCCTTTAATCCCAGAACTCAGGACGCAAAAGCAGGTGGATCTCTGTGAATTCGAGGCCAACCTGGTCTACAAAGGGAGTTCCAGGACAGGCACCAAAGCTAAAGAGAAACCCTGTCTCAAAAAAAAAAAAAAAAAAAAAAAAAAAAAAAAAAAAAAAAAAACATCACTTGGGGATAGAGGCAGGCTAGCCTGGGCTACATATCAAGCTCCAGGACAACCAGGACTACACAGAGAGATCATGTCTCAAAAATACAAGACACAGCCACACACACAAATACACGCACACAGAGGAAGAAAGAGAGCGAGAGAAAGAGATTGAGATTCTCGTTTGTCAGAACTCTTTATATATTGAGGATATAAGCCGTATGTCATGGGATTTTTATATAAGATTCTCTGAGGCTACTCACTCTTGTTTATTCTTTCTTTTCATCGTTGTCCCAAGCTAGTCTCACATATTTTTCCATAAGAATTTCTGAATCAGCTTCTCTGGTTCCAAAACAACTCTAGGTCTCTGGTCAGCATCTACATCTCTGGCTTTGGCTCCTGGCTCCTTCTCCTCTGCACCACTCACCCCAGGGAGCCTTGACCTCAGCGTTATGGACAATTTGGCAGGAATCATTGTGCTGTCAGGGAGCTGCTGTTGATGAACGGCAGGGGACTTTATTCACTGTATGCCAGTAGCAACTCCTCCAGCAGCTGTGACAATGAAAAATGTCTCCAGACATTGCCAGATGACCCCAGGAGGGCAGAATCCCCTGTGACTGGGAGCAACCCACTACCCCGCATTAAATGTACTGGCTTCTGGATGTCCCTTCTCTGCCTCAAATCTTTTCTTAGAAACAATCCTTAAACTGCTTCAAATTGCACCCTGCTCCCTTCCATCTGGCAATCTCCCTGCCGTCCTTGGATTTTCTCCATTGCGCTTCCTCCTTCTACTTGCTCTCGAACTTACCGACTTACTTCTATATTTTGTCCTTCACCTGTCTTCTCAGAACGCCAAGCCCTGTGAGTATATGTTCACCTATGGATACCCTATACCTAGAACACGTGGTAGATGCACAATAAATACTGTCTGGATGAATGTGCCAGGATAGATTTGTAGATTGTCAGGCCAAAAGAAAGATACATTTACAGTATCGCCTTCTGTAGCTGGGCATGGTGGCACACATCTTTAATCCCAACACTTGGGAGGCAGAGGCCGGTGGATCTCTGTGGGTTTGAGGTCAGCATGGTCTACATAGTGAGTTTCAGGACAGCCAGTGCTATTTAGAGAAACCCTGTCTCAAAAATAAATAATAAATAAATTATCTAATTCCTGTAGACAACATGTAAAATAAATGGAAAAAAAGAAATTAAAAAAAATCTTTTGCAGGGGCCAAGGTGATAGGGGAGAGAAGGGTACTTTCTGGGCAAGCTGGATGGCTGAGTTCAGTCCTCAGACTCAGGTTAGAAGCCAGATGTGGTAGCTTGTATTAGAAATCCCAGTGACCCTTGACTGGAAGTTCAACACCTGCTGACCTCGAGTCTACAGCACACTAGCAGAAACCAGAGAAACTTCCTGGGTGGTGGATGGTTCCTTACACCCTCGAAGTCTTCACCAGGTAGTCCAGGAGAGTCTCGGAAGAGAGACCTTGCCCTGGGAGCCTCTGGGAGAAGGACTCAGCAGAAGATTCCCCTTTGCCAGACCCTCGCAGATGGGCCATTCCTGTATAGAACACCCAGGCGCCTGAAAACAGCCTCCTCTCTCTGGGACACAACTCTTCTAAAGTTTTGAGAACTCCCTCCTGGTTACTGCTCCCCAGGGTCCTCCTTGCTGAGGCCGTGGTGAGGGTGGACACCAAGGCTACCTGGGACTCAGACCTGTCCTACCAAACCCACCTCAAGGTGACATTGACAGTATTCAAGGCACCCTCCAGAGGCCTGAAGCTGGGGCCTGGTGCCACAAGCACTGGGTTCAAGAGTGCTGCTGAACCCCTCCTCACAAGACCAGGTTGTGAGGTGAGCCCAGGCCTGCAGACTCATGTCGTGAGCGCAGGGCAGTAGCCTCTGCCCTGGGCCCAGCGGTGCTGCTCTGAGAAGGGAGCTGGCTTTCTGAGACTTGGCAGCCCAAGCCTGCAGCCTGCAGGGCATCTGAGACCAGGCTCCTGTCCGCTGCTGGTCTGTGACAGTGTCTGGTGGTTTGCCACTTCCCACTGATGGCTGCAAGGCTTCTCAATTTACTGCCCTTGGGGTGGGAAAGCCCAGCTATAATCTGTTGGGGGCCTGAGTGTTGTAAAGCACCCCAGTGAATGTTCCCCAAGCACTCGCCTCCTGCCTGATCTTCTGCTAGGAGCAGGAATCCTGCCAGAGCTGTGTTGGTTCTTTTGCCCCAGTGAGGGACCCAGGAGGGCAAAGCTGTGGATGGAGAGGAGGGTGAGTGACGAGGGAGTGGGGAGGGGCTGGAGCAGGTGACAAGGGGCCTCCTGACCTTTGGATGGCATTGCCAGTGTTGCTTTCAGAGCTGCTGGCTCCTCTCTGGAGACGGAAAGCTCACAAAAACTGGGGAAGCCACCTGGTTTGGGGTTCACAAATGCTTTTGAGGACAAAGCTATGGCCCTCTAACCTGTTTCCTTCCTCCTGTTAAGTTTCACAGGGGTTCACTCTGAACGTGTAAACCTTACAGTGAAATTGGTCCTCTTAGCAGGTGTCATTCCTTTGGCTATGGTGGAGTTGGGCTCAGGACTAGGGGGTAGTGAATCCTATAAATGTTGGCAACCATAGTGAAGGCAGGTCCAGGACGAGAACCCTGGTTCCAACAGTCCTTCCTCCCACATTCTAACCCAAAGCCACCCCACTGCTGTTTGAACTGTGGAGTGGGGTCCTTTGGCTTGGCAGAACCTAGCTCCTCCCATGCATCCAGTTGTCACTCTGTCTGGTGCTAGGTCAACCAAGGGACAGTTGCTCTCACAGACTGAGGGTGTTGACTGTCATATTTTCTGCCCCAGAGCTCCAGGTCTGGCTCTGACTTGATCCTCACCAACTCCTGGGTCAGGGAAGAAGAAAGGGAGGGAGGGAAGGAGTCTGGGCCCAGGTCTAAGACAGGCCCCTGGACTGTCTGGAAGCTTACACCATACAATCGAGGAAAACCCTGCAGGGCAAACAGGAGGGGAGAGAGGGCAGGTAGAGCCATGATTACTGGGTGGGGTGTAGAAGGAGCCTGTGGGCAGGCAGGACCCACCTTGAGGAGGTTGTGACCTAAAAATGGAACGGTGTTATATAAATAAAATATCTATGGGGTGTGTTTCTTTTTTAAAGTTAGGATTTATTTCAGTGCTCCCATTCTTAGCTAGTAAACAGTCCTCACATGCCAGCTCCTGGTTATTTCTGCCCAGCTGGCGGGTTCAGGTCGGGTGCCTTAATCTATAAGTCTAAAGTTTTATGTGTGTGCATATGTGTGTGTGTGTGTGTGTGTATGTGTATGTAACCATAAACAGCAATTCAATTATATGTTTACTGATCCAGTTGGTACCAGATTTGTGCTGAGGCGGGGGGGGGGGTGTCACAGGAAATAATGGCTTTCTCCCCCTGCTCTGGAGGGCAAGCTTGAAAGTTGAGGTTAGCTCCATCCACATGAATCATGAAGAGGGCCTCATAGGATGGACTTTGAGCAAAGTTTTAAAGGCAAATGGTTTTTCAGGCTCTCCTATTTTCTTACATGGGAAGCATCTGCCTGTGGGTCATGTATGGCCTAGTAACAGAGAGAGAAGACTCAAGCCATGCCTTGAGAAGTCTAGCAGAAAATAGCTATGTTTATTATCTTCTTCTTCTTCTTCTTCTTCTTCTTCTTCTTCTTCTTCTTCTTCTTCTTCTTCTTCTTCTTCTTCTTCTTCTTCTTCTTCTTCTTCTCCTCCTCCTCCTCCTCCTCCTCCTCCTCCTCCTCCTCCTCCTCCTCCTCCTCCTCCTCCTCCTCCTCCTCTTCTTCTTCTTCTTCTTCTTCTTCTTCTTCTTCTTCTTCTTCTGGTTTTTCAAGACAGGGTTTCTCTGTGGCTTTGGAGCCTGTCCTGGAACTAGCTCTTGTAGACCAGGCTAGTCTCGAACTCACAGAGATCCACCTGTCTCTGCCTCCCGAGTGCTGGGATTAAAGGCGTGCACCACCACTGCCCAGCTTAGCTATGCCTATCTTCATGGCAAAACTAGGACTACATGCAGGATGTATCAAGGAAGAGAGAGGGAGGGAGCCATCGGTCTATGGAGGGCCATGTCAAGGGTCTATGGAACCTGGCTTGGTGGGGGTGCTCCAGGAGAAGTCATCTGAGGTCCTGTGCTAGGCTTCCTCAGGTCCAAATGCTTAGCAAGGGCATGGGAGCAGCCAAGGGGTTGTTGGGTCAGACCCAGAGGTTTCAGGCCGGTGGTGTGGTCTGTGGTGTTCTGACTGCTGGTTCTAGATCTCTCTCCTTAACTTATGAGGTGGATGGCATTTAGCGGTGCCATTTCACGTCTTTGAACTTTATGTCCTCTTGTCTAAAATGGAAGTTGTGTTGACCCTGGATGCAGTAACCTGGTAGAATGATGTGAGGGAATTAGAAGGCTATGCACAGTGTCTTGGAGCCACGTCTGCATCTTTGGATGGATGGTATCATTCTATCTGCCCCAAAGGGCTGCCAGGAGGCTGGACTCAGCCTGGAAGGGCCTCTCTGACACCCACTGGTGGTACAGGTTCATATCCAGGGGGCCCGATCCCACCTTGCCTCTGTCTGAGGTATCATCACGGGGCTGATCTACTGGGAGGGTGAGGTAGGGGAATGTTAGTTGGCCCAGGCATGGTTGATGACAGGGGCTATCCGTATAAGCGGCTATGTCATGCTCTTTTGATTTTCCTCCCCCTCTCCTTTCTCCCATGCTTCCATCTCTCCCTTCTTTCTTTCCTCCCTTCTTTTCTGAACTTGGTCCCTTTGGGAAACAGGAGCCTGCTTCTAGCAACTATATCCATCATCCAGGCAGTGGCTCATCCTTCATCAGATCCAGAACAGGAGCTCAAATTGAGCAGCATTCTGGAATCTTCCAGAGGGCAGAGCCTCTAGCTTGGACTTGACCCAGGTCTGCTTTCAGGCTCCCTTTGATGCTCCAGGCCCTACACTCAGACCTGAGGCCCAGGGATGGGCTTGGGCAATACCACAGCATCCCAGCTGCTTCCCCACCTCAGGTTGCCTTCTCAGAAACTGTTGCTGACTTGGCCTTTTGAGCAGGCTGCCTGGGAGGGGCTCCAACAAGATGGGCCTTGTGAAAGGCCTGTTACCTGCCAGTACAGGGCATCTAAAATAGACTCTCAAAGGGCAGCAAACCCTCTAATTCAATGTGTCCCAACAGCGGGTCGGTGTGGGGATAACTGTGATCTGGCTGGTCTCGGGCTGTAATTATGGAGTCAGAATAAAAAATTACAGGCATTGTGTGGGCTTGTTTTAAATATAACGTAATCCATACCGTCCTCTCTCTTATTTTCTAGATTTGAGGTGGAGTCTTTAGCAGTTGGCGTAGGTTTTGCCTGACGTGTAGTAGATAAAAATGGTGAAAAGGGCTCTGTGGGAGGCCTCCCCAGACCCTTTGACTTCTTCACTGCCCCCTGCCCAGCCACACATGCACACGCATCCACGTGTGCCAGTCCTGCCCACAGCCACACACGCACACGCATCCACATGTGCCAGTGCTTTCTGTTGATTGCATTCTTTGTATGTGATCCCTCTCCCTGTCTCCAGGCTTCCCTGAGCCAGCCTATCCGAAGCATCTTTGTGAAACTTGCCCGCGAGACCGAAAAATTTATTAATGGTGCCCCGGATAGGCAGGGCAGACTCAAGTCCAAGTTTCTCCTTGACTTCTCCCGGCTTGAGAACAGAAGTGAAAGGTAAGTGAGGTGAGGGCCCTGGATTTCCACAGCATGGGAGCAGACAATAACTGCTCCTTATGTGTGTGATGTGGGCCTGGATAGGTTATTTAACTCCCGTGCTTCATCCGCCTCTCTGCCTAGAGAGCACAGTCATGTCTCTCACCCTAGACCAGAAGCTTCAAAGTCAGGAGGAGAAGCCCCACTCCCAGAATGGCTGTCGGTAAGTCCCTTAGGAATTTCTTTATCCAAGCTTCCATTGACCCAGAATCAAAAGAAGACAATAGGGGCTGACGAGATGGCTCAGGGGTCAAGAGCACATACTGTTTTTTTCTGAGGACCTAATTTTGCTTCCTAGCACCTACATCCGGTGCTTTGCCTGCAAGTCCAGCTTTAGAGGACCCAAAGCCGCCTTCTTGCCACCACAGTCACCACACAGTCACATCCCCCACAAATGGCCAAAATACACAGACATAGACACACACACAAATAAATAAAAATAAGTCTTTTCTAAAAGAAGGCAATAGACTTACCGACTTCCAAATAACAAACATTTCTTGGCCTCATTGGTGGTGTGTGGTGGGGTGGACACATGTGAATTCAACCACCCAGGAAAGCAATGCTGAAATGTGCAGAGTCTTACAGAATATCTACACATATCCATGTATATGTCTAATATATATATATATATATGAGTGAAACATTAAGTTAAAGAAAAAGCCAAACTGTGGAAGAAAATAAATATGACTTATAAAAATGTCGACCATACATCCTATGCTCCATACTTACTAATGTAATTGTCAATGTAAATAATTCAGGGGTGTCCCTTCAAAAGGCTGTTATGCAGTCCCTGAAAGTGTTCATGAAGGACATTTCCCCATTCCTTGTATGAGTTCAGGTGCTCATAACTAAAGCAAGAAAGCAGACAGCAAACTGTCCATGCTACACAGTATCAGCAAGGAGCATGGACAGAGTGAGATGGACCCAGAAAGGCAGTTTCCTTGCGTGAGTGGAGAAAGGCTTGGTATTTTCTTTATAATTTTTGATATTTTTCAAACATCCTAGAAATGGGCATATGTTTCTTGAGTAACATTTTTTTAAAGCTCTTAGAAATTAAAGTGAGAGAGTGGCACTTGAGGGTCATCCTGCCTGACTTCCATGTCTGTGGTTCTGGTGTTTTGGGTGACTTGTGGGTCTAGGAGTTTTGCAGAGGCTTGAACTCTCTAGACTCACTTGCCTATGTGGACTAGCTGCCAGGGGGCAGGTGGGTTGCCAGGGAAGATGTGCTGCCAGGAGCAGGTGGGCTGCCAGGGGCAGGTGGGCTGTTAGGGGCAGGTGTGTTGTTAGGGGCAGGTGGGCTGTTAGGGGCAGGTGTGTTGTTAGGGGCAGGTGGGCTGCCGGGGGCAGGTGGGCTGCTGGGGGCAGGTGGGCTGCCAGGGGGCAGGTGGGTTGTTAGGGGAAGGTGTGCTGCCGGGGGCAGGTGTGCTGCCGGGGGCAGGTGGGCTGTTAGGGGCAGGTGGGCTGCCAGGGGCAGGTGGGCTGCCGGGGGAAGGTGAGCTGCCAGGGGGCAGCTATTTGTCCTCTATGGACATTCACTATATGCATCTGTACACACTTCTGTCATCATCAAGACATCCGCTGTCTTGATGCTGTCTGAAATCCTGGTGCCATCGGAAGGCAGGGAGTGGCAAGAGTCCAGACCTGGTCCTGCTGTTCCATAGGGTACTGCTGGTGGCCCGCTATCTGCCTGGGGCCAAATGGGTTTTCTGCTTGAAGGCTGAGTTCTTTCTATAAGTTTAGGTGAGGTGCGGGTTGGAGTGACAGAGCAGCCACTGTCACCTCTATGGAATTCTCTGTTGTCCACACATCTGAACTCTGTGGGACCCACTCCTTAGCTCTTTTAGACCACAGATTTCCAGCTGCCCAGACATGAAACCCCATCTGGCAGGTTGCCTTGAGGTGTGGCACTTAGGACACCACATTGGAGAGGGTCACTAAAGGACAGCCTGGCCACTCCTAGCTACTTCTTAGACTTTAGTGTTACTGACTCTAAGCTACAAGTTCAACTCAGGTGAGGGTACCTGGACAAATGAAAAGGATCCTTGTTGAGGCCCTGGTGGAAAGATGGGCACCATTGGACTTCGGAGGTGTAGTTCCCTAGGATAAAGCACTGTGCCCCGGGCTAGCTTGCAGGTGGGCAGGACTTGCCTGGGACCTCTATGAAGGGGCCACAGCCCTAGCTGGTTATAATAACCCAGAGAAGGAGCTGCAAGCTGGAGACAGGAAGGCTTAAAAAGGAGTGTAAAGACAGAGGCTGACAGCGATATGGAGACACAGGCCAGAGTGGCTGAGCAGCTGTGGGGAGCCTGTCACTGAGACTCTTATATTAGCACCTACAGGCAGGCTCGCCATCACTATAATCAGGCAAATTAGGGGAACCTTGATGTGCCGTTTTACACCCACTAAATTAGCGAACATTAGCAAAGTTATAACAGTGCATGCTGCTTATATGGTAAAACCAACCTAAACATACTGCCAGCTCAAGTGTGAATTAGCACAGCCCTTTGGGGCTCCGGGGCTATTGAACTGCTCATAGCTTTTTCCCATCTGAACTCCGCTCCTGGGGATGTGTTGCAAGGAAGTAATTCAGCAGGATAATAAATGCTTTGTACATAAAGATGACCAGCCAGGGCTATCTGCTGCACCCAGTGGACTAGAGTACAGTGCTATAAATCTCTTTGTTTTGAGATGGGGTTTCACTAAGTAGCCCAGGCTGTCCTTGAATTTGGAATCCCTCTACCTTAGTCTTCTCAGGACTGGGCATGAGCAGCCACATTTGGCACAACTATTTTTAAAAATAGGTAATAAAATTAATTGATTACACTATCAGGATTCTTATGTGAAAATAAAAACAACTATACATTAAAATGAACAATTACATAAATGCTGCTTAAAAAGCCTTGGCAGCCCCACCCTGCTGAGGTCCTGGATTCTGGCTGCCCCACTGGTCAGCCAGTCTTCCCACCCTTGCCATAGTCAGCCTGCCCTGCCACTCCCTGTCTGGAACTGCCCTAGGTGATCCTGACGCCTAATCCACAGACCTCAGGCTGGGGTGGGCTGGGTACTGCGTCAGCAGAGCCTGCCCACCTCGCTTGCCTCATGTGGCTGCCTTAGGGATTTGGAGAGGGGCTCTGTGAGTCATATCTGGAAAGGCCAAACCAGAAAAGATAAGGGATGGTGGAGGCAGGTCTTCAGTTAAGAAAAGGGCTAAGGTGGTTTCCAGGTCCTAAGGCGTTTACTCTGTGCAAGCACAGCAGTCTATCAAAGTTGGCTGCTGTCTGAATTCCTGGCTGGATCATCATGGGGGTGAAGACAGCTTAGGCACTGGAGATCAAAGAGGAGGGATCTTGGGGTCACCTCTCTTGGCCTGCGCTGACTTAACATTAGGCACAATCTGACTCTGCACCTGAGTCATCAATTCTGGGTCTTCTCCCTGTCCCTGGTGCCCATCACAGGAGCTGGCAGTCAGGGAGAATTCAACAAACTGGGTGAATGAGCAGGCCCAGGGACAAGGCCGTGCCACATGAGAACGAGCAAGCCAGCAGACAATGTCCTCTTTGTGCCGTGCCTTCCAAACGGGCACTGATCATGCACAGGGGATGCTGCACCCCTCGAGTCCTTTTCTCTGCCAGGGGATGTCCCTCCACACAGAGGCCAGGAGCAGCCAGTGACCGCGTCCAGGTCCGGACAAGCCAACCTTGTTCATTCGGTCCAGGGTTATCCTCTGGACACAAAGAGGCTTTATGACGGCCCCTGCTCCTGGTGCCTTCAGTGCCATGGGAGAGACAGGGACAAACAAGGAAGGGAAAGTATGGAGCGTGCACATGGAGGCCATCAACAGAGATGGTCATGGTGGGGAGTGCAAATACCAAGAGGGGACTTTGGGGTAGAGGGCTGGGGCGGGCTCCCCGGGGAGATGAAACTGAAACGGCCCGCAGGAAAGGCAGTCTGTCTCACACAAGGAATACAGCAGGCCTGGGGCAAGTGTAAGTCTGCTGGGGTCTCCCTTGACTCTGCCCTTGAGCCAGGCAATCCGGCCCTGGACGGAGCAGAGTCAGCATCAGTCCCTGTGTCCAGACTCCTAGGACTCTGCATTCATCTCGGTCATTCATTCTTCACTTCATTCCTCAGCCGGGGACCATGTCCAGGTCCGTCCACAGCACAGCTGCTGGGTGCCGAGTACCATTACAGGTTTGAGGGGTACATGGTGAACAAGTTAAAGCTGTGACCCTTCAGTGGGCAATGTAAGACAGCTGTGATTGCTCTGAGTGATGTAACCGCTTGTTGTGACAGAAAGACTGTTGTGGGGAAAGACAGGAGTCACAGTGTACGACTGCGGGGAAATTGGCACAGATTTCATCAGGAGACATTTCAATGGTATCTTAGTCACCTTTTTGCTGCTGTGTTAAAACACAATGACAAGGAAACTTACAGAAAGAAGAGTTTGAGCTTATGGTTCCAGAGGGTTAGAGTTCATGATGGGGGAATGAGAGGCATGGGGGCAAGAGCTGGATGCTGAGAACAGAAGCTGAGAGATCACATCTTTTATTTATTTATTTATTTATTTATTTATTTATTTATTTATGTCTTTCTTTGGTTTTTTTTCGAGGCAGGGTTTCTCTGTAGCTTCGGTGCCTGTCCTGGAACTAGCTCTTGTAGACCAGGCTGGCCTTGAACTCATAGAGATCCGCCTGCCTCTGCCTTTCAAGTGCTGGAATTAAAGGTATGTATCACCACTGCCCAGCTGAGAGCTCACATCTTAACCCACAGGCAGGAAGCAGAGAGGGAACTGGAACAACCAGAGTCTTTGAAACCGCAAAGCCCACCCCCCCAGTGATGAACTCCTTGCAGCAAGGCCGCTGCTCCCAGACAGCACCGCCAGCGGGAGACCAAGTGTTCAGTGATGCAGACTATGGAGGACATCTCACTCAGACTGCCGTAGGTGGCAAAACTAAGTGGTGTAACACCTGAGTAGTGTAAAGAAGCAGATCTCTCTCTGTCTCTGTCTCTGTCTCTGTCTCTCTCTCTCTCTCTCTCTCTCACACACACACACACACACACACACACTGAACCAAAGGCCTCATGGCAAGAACTAACTATAAGCAGGTCTCTGGGGTGGGGGCAGTGGGCCAGGACATCTAAGCCAGACTCGAGTTCAACAGTTTTCTTTATGACTCTGACACTCACTGGGTCATAAGCAGGGGTTTCCATGGGTTTCTGAGGAGGTCTGCAATCTAGGTCTACCTGTAGATTTAAGGCTTTATATTATGTTGAAAAACCCATTTTTTTTTTCTGAGCACAATGTGTCATTTTGTAGTTTCTTACCCTTTGATTCTAGCTCCTGAAGCCCTTCTCACAGCAGAACAAAGCACCAGTCTGGCCTTTCTGTCTTAGAATTGACTGTCCCCTGCTCTTCTGATGACCTCCAAGATTCCTCCCGGGTGCACTGCAGAGCGCTAGGCAACTGGTCCTTAGGCAGCAACAGCTGGTGTTTAAGGGCACCATCCCAGAGGAGGCTGCCCACATTCTGGCGCTGCTTCTTCCTGGCCAGGAATGCTGGGTAAGGTAACAACCTCTTGACCCCTAGTCTCCTGACTTACCTCATCCAGACCCGAGGAAGGCCTGGGTGCTTTCAGCAATGCCTGAGGCAGTGCCAGAGCTCAGTAGACAGACTGCTGCGTCAAAATATTCCCCCAAAACCAGAGAGGACAGAAAGAGTACTTTGAGTCCACAAGGTCATGACTACTGGTGCTTTGATTTTCCAAGATGAACACAGCCATGGACCGAGTCTCCATCACAGGACCTTGCCTGCGTGGCACTCCCTCTTGGTTTCTGCTGTTCCAAAGTGTAAGCAGCTGCGGGGACTGGCTGACCTCTGCTGTCCATTGTCTGTATGGCACCAAGTGAGCTGGCTTTGGATGCTACTCAGCCAGGGAGACCTCAGCAATGTCCTTTTCTCCGCGACTTTTGACAGTCATTCTCAGTAGAAATGTACTCTACCCTGGGACTCTATACAAACATTTCACAAGACAACTGACATTTTCACTATGAGAAGAACTCTGATATATTGTGGTTTTTGTATTTTACCTCATGAACAAGAAGAAAATGCTAGTTACATTAAACTTCTGTATCCAGTAGAATCTGAAAACACTGGTTCAGCCTTCCAACGAGTCCTGACTGAGCTTCCCATTCTTGGTGTGCACCAGGCTACTCCAGGCCTTCAGTCACACCCAAGATTGCCGCTCATGCAATCAGACTATCCTTCCTTTAAATCAATGAACTTAAACCTTTTAAATGCCCACTCTGGCCTACATAAAATATTGGTAATATCACAATGTTGAGGGCAAGCTGTTTTTTTAATCAAAGACAAATTAAAACAAAAACTATCAAAATGATATGCAAAAAAAAAAAGTTTCTGCGCTTTCTAATCTCCCCTTGCATTCCACGCCTCTGCTGGACAACTAGGGATTTTGTCCACAGTGGGGGAAGTGCGCCACCTATAGGTGGATTCACTTATCCACAGAACTACCCAAATGTCTGTACAGACACTGAAAAGTTCTGAGCATGGTCATTTTCAGAGGTTCTGCTTTGTCCCATGATGCATGGTAGACCTGATTCACACTGAGATTTACTACTTCCATTTTCATCCTTACTCCGAAGCCAATGAGTTTTTCAGGTCCTGACTTTCTTCTGTAGGTCCTTGGCAAACTCAGAGGCCCTCGGATTACAGCCTGTCTTAACTAATGGATGAAGTAGCCTTGGGTTTGAACACACGCTAAGGAGCTTTAAGTCCCTCTCTCCTGGCCTTTTTAAAGGACAATACGGACAGGCCATTGACATTAAATATGTGTTTCCACCGGTGAACTCTGTTGATGAATGGGGACAGAGCCCTACAGATGACCCAAGTGCTGTGTGACTGGGGAACAAAGGGATCAGAGTAGCTTGACAATTTTTGAGTTTTTTATTTTAGGACCAGGATCCGTTTATAAAAGAAATCTCATGAAGCACAGAGTAGACCTGGGGTGGACGATTTCTTAACAGAAATGCAGGTGAATCTGTGAGGGTATCCAGAGGAATTGCACCAAGTGCCTGCAAAAACGGGTAGGTTTTCTCCAGACAATGGCAGGTACAAGCACCCATGGAATCCTTAAGCTCTCAAACAGTTCTCAGCTCTAAAGAATTCTTGAACCCTTGAACAGACTGGCAGCCAGTCATGATGGTGCACTCAGGAGGCAGTGGCAGGCTGACCAGTCTGCTCCCTCAGTGAGAGCAGTCTCTAAAAACACAGTGGGGGAGGCATAGTGGTTTTCATGCCTCTTTGACAGTAACATATATGTTCGGACACACAAGTTTTGTTGACATGTCTCTAGACTGTAAAAGACTGTCCACGCATGGGCGGGGCAGGGATGTTGTATAAACACAAAGCACGGACCTCACCTGGGGACTCAATTATAATTCCAACCAAACACTTGCACAATTTTCTGATGGACTTCACTGGGGCCAAGCCCTCTTCTGGGAAACCATTCACCAGTATTCAGTTCATATCAACTTTGTGAATAAATGGCCCTTAAAGCCAACAAGTCTCCCAATCCTTAACTAGACTTCTTGTTTCCTTTTCTTTAGGTTAATGATGATGTCTCACTGTCCACTCTCTGACAAAAGGACTTATTGGACACTTGTTAGATGGGCTTCAACGTCCATTGTTTCCTTGCTGCAACGCCATAGTAAAAACTTCAAGTAAAATGTCCAGGCCTGACTTCCCTCCGTCTCTCATAAGCAATGCGATGTGTTCTAAGTTAGATTTTATTTCCTATTATTACTGTATGCATATATGGTAACTCTAAGGATGGATGCACTTGTGCCAGGGTCCGTGTGGAAGTCAGAGGACGGCTTTCCTGTTCCGCTCCTACCATGGGTCCTGGTGGTGGGACCACAACCTATCAGGCTTACTCATCTTTTACCTGCTGAGCCACCTCACCAGTCTTGTTTAATTAAAAAAAAAAATTCTCTCTCCTCTCTCTCTCCTCTCTCTCTCTCTCTCTCTCTCTCTCTCTCTCTCTCTCTCTCTCTCTCTCTCTCTCTCTGTGTATGTGCAAGTGCCCAAGGGGGCAGGGAAAGGGTGACAGACCCCATGATGCCAGAGTTACAAGCCATTGAGAGTACCCAACCTGGGTGCTCGGAACTAAATTGGGGTCCTCTGTAAGAGCAGTAGGTGTCCTTAATCACTCTGTCTACATCTGAGCCATCTCTCCAGCTCCCTTGTTTTTAAAAATACTATGACCCACTAAATTGATTTCTCCAGTCTTTAATAGTTTTGACTTGAAGGTTAAAAATCACTGGGGCAGTATTCCTGGTAGGTCAGTTTATGACGACAGAAACACGGCTGCCAATCATGAAATGAAACCAAAGAAGGAAATCAGGCAACATAAAGGCACACAGTGGGAGATGAGAAACTGGCTCCTGTTTATAAAAAGAGAGCTGGGTTGTGGCGCATGCCTTTAATCCCAGCACTTCAGAGGTAGAGATAGGTGGATCTCTAAGTTTGAGGCTAACCTAGTCTACAGAGCAAGTTCCAGGACAACCAGAACTACACAGAGAATTCCTGTCTCGGAAAACAAACAAACAAAACCGTACAACAACACAAACACAAAACTCATAACCACCATCAACAACAACAACAAAAAAAACAAACCAAGATTAAAGAGGTGGGGGGGAGAGTTAAAATTCAAAGAGGGAAGTGTTCCCTAAACTTTAAGAATATGCGTGTAGGGGCTGGAGAGATGGCTCAGTGGCTGAGTGGTGTTCTTACATGGGACATTTTGGTTCCCAGCATTCATATCAGGGATATCATATCATTCATATTCACAACCACCTGAAACTCCGGCTCCACGAATCCCACTCTCTTTTCTGGCCTCCATGGGCATCAGTACACACACAGCATACAGTTCCATAAACATATATATACATAAATAAAAGTTTTTATTTTTTAAAAAGAATATGTATATAATGCAAATAAAATCTGAACTAAAATATTTAGTATTCATAAACAAGCTAAAATATTTAGTATTGATAAACAAATCACTAAGAAAAACTGAAAAGAATGAGCAAAGGCTATGAACAGGCAATTCAGACAGGAAGGGAGGGAGGGGATCTGTGTGCTCAGTAGCAGACAGGAGAGCAGAGACTGGACCTACTAAAGCTGAGACATTCAGAGGACCCCTGTAGAGTTGAAACTCAAACTTCTGAGAACAAATGATCAGCTATGTTTAATAAAATGGGTTCTTCAAATAGAAAATTTAAATTCAAAATTTTCTACATTTCATTAAATTATATTCAGCTGCCGCTAAGGGAATGGCACTGCAACTGCCAGGGTTCAGTGTGGCTGGTTACAGGGACTTCACAGGAAGCCTAAGGAGGCACTGTGAGGGCCCCAGGCAGGAAGCGTCCCTGGTCCTCTAGAGAGAATGCATCTTACAGCGCCCCCTTGTGGCAGAATAGCAAAAACCACAGGTAAAGAAGAAATTTGCCGGGATTTGCAGCCAAGAGTAAACTCTCAACAGGTACAACTGATAGTATTAATAACTAGCATTTATATTTAAATTCTCATACCCTCCTAATCTTTTTCTACTTATAACAATGTAACCATTTCTCACAGGAAAAATGTTATTATCATCTTCTCTCAGAGACACAACGAACCAGGCAAGGCGGCACATACATGTAATCCCAGCACTCAGATGGTGGAAACAGAATACCAAGGTTCAAGGTCTGCTTGGGCTACAAAGTGCCATTCTGTTTTGAAAATGAAAGAGAGAGCAGGTCAATATAGCCATTGTGTCCATCTCAGAGACTGGTGTGCTCCATCCCTGGGCTATGATACCCTAACCATTTGTTCACAATCCCACCTGAATTTTCTGCTACCTAGAAATGAAATGGTAACATTAAACTTCAGCAAAATCTGTATTTAATAAGAAAGAGGATTCCAGGCAGAATGGAGTAACAGGCTTCCCTCTGGCCTGGAATAGCTGAAGAAATGAACAACCCGAGTACTGATCATCGCACGTCTAAGGAAATTGCTCGAGGGTAGGAAACTCCAGCTCACCTGCACTGAGAACAGGGATTGTTCTCCCAAGCCAGAGAAGAAAATCTCCTAAATTGGGGATATACAGAGACACAGAAAGTTTTTGCCTCAGAGAACATTAATCATTCATCAAATCAAGAACTCACAAAACAGCTTAAAAGTAGATACAAACAACAACAGCTTGCTAATAACTTTCAAATGACTAGACTAAAGTTCAAGAATTGTAAGAATAGGAAAACTATAGAACACTCAATAAAATTAAAATTTACTATGCCTGGCATACAAATAAAAATAACCAGACATGAAAAGTGACAACCACAAACTATAACTCATAATGAGGAGAAAAATCTATCAATAGACACGGTCCCAGAGACTATACAGATGACAGAACTAAATGAGGACATGTAAAAAACAAAACTGTATATATCTGAGTAACGACAGGGCAGGCCAAACATGCCAAGAACATAAAAAAAGGAATGTGTAGAGAAATTTATTTATGTTTGGAAGATAATTTAAAAGACCCACATTGAACTATTAGAGATAAAAACTGTAAATGAAATTTTAAAAAAATATTTAAATATCACACTGGATGGCATTTATGATAGAGAGGATGTTGCCGGAAAAAAGAGTAGGATAAACAGGAGAACAAATGCAATACCAAGTATCCAGTGAAATGTGGAGAGAAAAAACTGAGCATTGATGAGGTATGGGTCAGCTTCACACTGCTTATTTGACCTGCGATTTATGTCCACAGAGAGGCTGAAAAGAACATTTGAAGGAATAATGACCTCCCCCTCCAATTTCTAAATATTCTGAAGACCATGAAGCCAAAGTTTCAAAGGGTACAAACAACCCCAAATACAAGACATGGGAAATAAAGTATACCACGGTGTATCATAAAGTGCTCCACCACCAATACAGAGCACACCACATCTGACAGAGGCCGTGGGAAGCCTTTGCATAGAGGAACAGACAAGGCTAAAGCTGCGTAACTGTGGTTGGCATTGTTGGAAGCAATGCAAATCAGGAGAGTGAAGCAATGTCCTGAATGTTCTCAAAGAGGAAAAAAAAAGAATTACTAACCTGCAAAAATGTGTTTCCCATGTTCTACTCCACAGCATCTATGAGAGAAAAGGCCCTGAGCAGTGCTGTCTGGCAGCCTGGTCAATGTTATGCTAAAGACGAAGAAACAAAGTTGCTGCTGAGAACCCCAGAGGACCACTGGTCACCTGAAAGAGACCGTCATGCTCCGAAACATAAAAAAACCCTAGACTGGCTCACTGAGTATCAGTTCCAGCCTTTTCCCTTTCTTCTACCACCGCTCAGGCTAGAAAGATAATTGTCGTCCCAGGCTCCCTTGCAGCTAAAGAAAACAGGTATGATTCAGCTGGGGTCCCGGTAAAGGTTTCTCTTCCCAGCTAACAGGACACAACACTGGTAGGAAGAACAATTATCCTTCTGCTGTGCTTTCCATCTGAGATGAACACAGGCAGGAGTGCTGCAGACATGCAAGCATCTTATAACCTTGAGGTGTGTGAAAATGGCCCCCATAGGCTCACAGGGAGAGGCACAATTAGGAGGTGTGGCTTTGCTGGAGTAGGTGTGGCATTGTTGAAAAAAGTGTGTCACTGGGGATGGGCTTTGAGGTCACAGAAGCTCAAAACAGGCCTACTGGCTCACAGTCTCTTCCTGCTGCCTGGAGAGCCCCTGTAAGAGTTGCTGTGGGCATGGTGTCTCTTCACAGCAATGAACCCTAACCAAGACAAGGTAACAAGCAAGCATGCAGAGCTAATGTACTGTACACCTCAGGGGGTAAAACAGATAACAGGCTGATCTCAGGCTTTCCTGGATGACACTGGGTGACTTACTAAGGGAGAGAGAAACGGCTCCTATTTTTGACACTTTGGGACAAGTTTTCTGTTTTTCAGTCATGCAGTTCTAACCACTGATTACTGGGGTGGTAAGGGCTCAGGCAGGGGAAGCAGAGGTAAAGGCTATTTAACACAGTAGAGGCTGGGTCAAACATTCAGGGCTCAGATACCTATACTTGTCATTCTAGGCTGGGAGCAACAGAAAGAATGGGGGAACAGGAATTCTGGAAAGTCTAGATGAAGATGTGAGGAAAACACCTTGTTAACTGGATTCCTGGTTCTTCCTGTGGCCTGAGTAGTTCAGGAGAAGAGGAAGCTGTTAATGCCAACCTTTTAAAATTTTTAATTAAATATATTGTATATGTGTGAGAAGGGTGAGGGGAGGCATATGTGTGGAGGTCAGAGGACAACTTTGGGAGTTTGTTCTCTCCTCCTACCATGTAAGTCCCTGGAATCAAACTCAGGTATCAGGCTTGGTGGCATGGTGGCAGGCACCTTTATGCTCCAAGCCATCTTACTGGGCTTGCCTTTCCTTTATCTTCTTATTTTTTGAGCTGGGATCTTGCTTCATAGCTTTGACTAGTCTGATAATTACTATATATCCCCGGCTGGCCTGGAACTCATGGTAATCCTCCTGCATCAGCCTCTCCTAGTCCTGGGATTATGGGTGTGCACCAAAACAGCCAGTCATTTCTTTTGAATACAATAGACAGTAGATATTGTAAACCACCCTCAGGTAATATATAAAAAGGAAGATTATGAGAATAAGAAGTGACCTCTTTCCAAGAATTTGCATTTATTTAGTTTTTTAAACTAACCTGACTGGTACAACTGAAGGCAAGTTGTATACAACTATTACCTAGTATAATAAACCCAATTTTTAGATTGTGCCATTAAAGGCTTTCTTTCTTTTTTTTGCTTTTTCGAGACAGGGTTTCTCTGTGGCTTTGGAGCCTGTCCTGGAACTAGCTCTTGTAGACCAGGCTGGTCTCGAACTCCCAGAGATCCGTCTGCCTCTGCCTCCCGAGTGCTGGGATTAAAGGCGTGCGCCACCACCGCCCGGCTTTAAAGGCTTTCTTGACTGCAAATGGAGACTACTGCTCTTCGTTCATTATTGTTGCACTTATTGCCTTTAACGTTGTATGACATGCGCCAGGTATAGCAGCACTTCTCCCTGTAGAGAACAATGTGAAGACGACACACAGCATGGCTAAGGTTAACACGCATTTACAAAGTACAACAGGTACATTAACAATTACCTTCAACACACAGTGTCATTTTGAAGTTGTGGAATGTATAATATAGTATTATGGCAAATACGGACTTATCTATTACTTCTTTGGCACCTTCTTGCTCTATGCATCTCTCTTTCCATTCCAGCTTTGAAACATGAATAAGTGGAATGTGGAGGAAGAAACCTAGATAAAAATTTCTTTTAAGAGACGGACAACAGAGAGTCTACCAGGATCCTGTGCCTTTCCTGAAGCATCAGTGATCTAGATAGAAGTCAGGTGTCTGGCTTTTCCAGGTCACATTCAGCCAGTCTTCCAGATACTACTAAAAGAGGAAACAGAAGCAAGAATCTTTGTTAATGGAGAAAAGTCTGGAAGGACAAACACATTTCTGACATTATTTCCAGGCTAGAAATGAAAGACGATACAGTAATAAATGTTTCTTTCTTTCTTTCTTTTTTTTTTTTTTTTTGATTTTTCGAGACAGGGTTTCTTCGAAGCTTTTTTGGTTCCTGTCCTGGAACTAGCTCTTGTAGACCAGGCTGGCCTCGAACTCACAGAGATCCGCCTGCCTCTGCCTCCCAAGTGCTGGGATTAAAGGCGTGTGCCACCACCGCCCGACTAAATGTTTCTTGATAAA
Source organism: Chionomys nivalis (assembly GCF_950005125.1). NCBI lineage: Eukaryota > Metazoa > Chordata > Mammalia > Rodentia > Cricetidae > Chionomys > Chionomys nivalis. Next base: position 53,554,359 of record NC_080092.1, on the reverse strand, counting down.
CCTTTGATTTAGTTTGTTACATTAGATACATATCACTTTTGTAATAAGGAGCACTGCTAAAGAGAAGCAACTCTGTTCATTTGTATTTAGGGCACAGCTGGGCATGTTAAAAAGAATTAGTAAGCTGGAAGAGCCTGACATTCCAAAGGCTCTTTGTTAACAGCAGTTTGATGAGGTAGAGAGGTATCAGGGCAGCCTTGGGGTAGTGGTGGTTACAGCATCTATAACAGTTAAGACAGTTCTTCTAACCTAAGCCCCCATTCTAGGGGATAACCCAATGCACCCCTGGGATTAAAAAAGTGCCTGAAGTAGCAAGTACTCTTAACTCACAAGGAGTCCTGCTTAATCAGGGTCGTTTGCAGTCTTCTGTTCTAGGGGTAAATAGCACATACATTAGTGAAGAGATGTGGAGGGCTCCCTACAGAGCAGCACATCCTCTTCCTCTGCGAGCTCTTGCTCTGTTCCTCACCAGAAGGTACTATTGCCACACTTCCATTACTGTTTTTCAGGCTTCCCACAATCCTGCTAGGCAGAAGTGAGGAGTTTGCTCAGTGGACCAAGCTCTAGCAAAGTTACTAGAACCTTCAATGTTTCTCAACTTCGTCACTACTGATTTTCTCAGCACAAAGATGCTTTGTGGTACAGCGCAGGGTGTTAGCAGCATCCCGGGCTTCTAGGCACGTACGCTAGCACTAGCACCTTCCATGCTGCCTCCAAACACACATGCCTTTGTCAACTCTCTCAGGAGACAATCTCACTCCCAACTAGGGTACTGCCACATCAGCGATGAAAAGATGGCTTCAAAATGTAAACTGCACTTTACTCCCTTGCGTCATTTTTTTTTTTGATGATCTCAGAATAAAATTCAAACTCTTTACTGTGATTTCCAAGAAACTGTATGAACGGGCATCTTCCCCCCCCCCTTTTTTTTTAGACTACACTCTCATATACTAACTGGTCTCTGTTCCACAAACATCTTCCGTTTGCTCCCACTGGCCTTTTAGGCTGGCTTTTCCTTCTGTCTAAAATGCAGTCTCTCTGAGCCCACACAATCGCAGATCAAAGGTCACACAATTAGCAAGGCTTTCACTCACCATATTGTCTAAAGAACCTCCCCGTTCTCTACCACAACACATCTTTCCTTCCTGGGAGCACAAGAGAACACTGTCTTACTTCCTGCCTTGTTTCTGCCTCGTCCTGAGAGGAAGATCTTAGTCTTTTCCACTGTTAAGGCTGATATGCTGACTGGTACCTCGTACACAGTAGATACTCAGTAACAATCTGCCAACCTCACCCTCAGGTCAGGTGTCAACAGCTTCCTCTTCACTTTCCCTTCCAAGATTTTTTTTTAATTAAGTAGTTTGCCTTTTTTTTTCTAACACCCCTGACCTATTTTAAAGTGTAGGTGTAGTACTGTGTATAAAAACTTAACGTACGAAAGCTTATTATGAAATACAAATAAAGGCCAATTAGTAATTCATGAAAGACAATTCTTTGCCCTGTAGGTTTCATGCACTATGTAATCAAGCCAGTGGTCATGAATTCATTGCCAGTTTGGTCCCTCTTCGCAAATTTCAAGTGGTCAAGGCATTCTAGAGGGACCTAAGACTACAAAACTTACCTGGTGCAGAGACTCAAAGAGCCTCTACGTCCACCGGCCGGGTATATACAGCACCGCAAGTCTGAAACCCTTCTTTGCTGGCTTCAAGTTAAATAGTACTCTGGGTTAATAGCAGGGTGGTCTAAGGTGCTGCAAAGTCAATACATGTTGGCAGCGCCCCGAAACCACAGCCTGTTTCTTACATTGATTTATGGGTTGATTCCATGAAACCAAAGATGCTTGGCTCTCCTGGAAGCTGGCTGGCAGACAACTGGAAGCCCTTCGGTCCTGGCTAAGGGCCAGGGCCCTTGGGCACCACTTTCATCGGGCCAATTTGGCACTCTGGCGAGCAGCTTTCTTGTCCCGCCTGGCTGGGCTCTCTACACGGTGCACAGTCGTCTCCACCCGCAGAGATGACGATGCCCTGACGTGGCTGGAGGACGTTTCCGTGCACTGCGAGGAGGTTTCCACGTGCTGGGAGGACACCTCGAGGAATCCGGGGAGTCGCTTCGTGGAGGGGGTGAGGGAGGGCCCCTCTCGGTGGCGCAGAGACGTCTCCACCTGCCGGGAAGACGTTCGAACCTGCCGGGAGGAAGTCTCCACGCGGTGGGATGATGTTTCCTCGCGGTGGGACGACGTCTCCACGAGGACAGTCTCCTTGTGGCGGGTGCTTTCCACTCGCGGGGCGGAGGACTTGCCCCTAAGGGGCGAGGCCATCCTGCCGGTACACCCAGGTCAGGAGAGACAAAGAGGCCTAAGGCTCAGGCTCTGCATCACGTCACACAGGGAAAGGTGACGTCAGGGTGCTGTGCTACGTCAGCGTAGGCCGAAGGACACGTAAGCCGCGAGAGCCTCCACCACGCCCCGCTCGATAACTGCGCGCGCAGCCGGTCCGGGCTCCAAGATAGGCGGAGCCTCTCGTCTCAGAATGAGGCTGTCCCCGCCTCCGTGTTCCACCCTGCCCCGCGACCGGAAATAAGCGTTGTGGCTTCCGGCTCCTCCCTCACCATTCGAGGCTGCGGATCTGTTGGGCTAGTTGTGTTTGCCGCTCTCTGCCGGTTATGGCCGCGGCCGTCGCTATGGAGACAGGTGCGTTAAGCCCTGCGCCCCGAGTCTTCACCGAAGGAACGGTTCTCCGCCCCGACCTCCTCTCCCGTTTCCCCGCGCGGTCTTTCAGGCTTAACTCTCATCCTTCGATGGGGAAAGGCGGTGTTGTCTCTCAGATTGTGGCGTGTGTGAACATCTTTGCTCCCGGACTGCTCAAACCCCCCACTCTTTGGTTCCCGGGCCGGGGTGGGGCTGAGGGAGAGGACCGAGCCCTTCAGCTGGTCTGCTCTTCGGAGCTTTTCTCGTGAACGTGCTTTCGATGTCGGTAACTTGGGTATCGTTCTAATACGGATTACCGTCCTCGCTCCGCTCTTTAATCATTTTTCATCTTGCTTCCTATATGGCGCTTTGTTTTTGCTTAACGTACTCACTGTTAGTAGTAGTGGTTATAACGCATTAATATATGGGGCGGCACAGCTATTATCTCTGTTAACGACCTTCCATAGTGGCCTACAGGTGGTAAATATCCATTCCATTTATTTTCCTCAACTAACTTTAGAGAATTTTTTTTTTATTATTTTGTTTTTTAATTAAAATTTCCACCTGTCCCCGTTTCCCATTTCCCTCCCCCTCCTCCCAAATACTGCCCCCTCCCCCCAGAAAATTTCTTTATTGTGTTTGTTTTGTTCTGGAGAAAGGGTCTCACTATCTACTACTGTCAGGACTAGAACTAGCGTCGTGCACCAGGCTGGCCTCGATCTGTCTCCCAAATGCTGGGATTAAAGGCGTGCACCACCACGCCCAGCTTGTTTTGGTTTATTTTAAATTAGGCTCCACTCTTAGATTTCTAAAGAAGTTTCTCTTGAACTTTGAATGTTTTTCATAAATTGATACGACATGCGGTGCATGTCAGAGGACAACTTGTGGGAGTCTTTCTGCTACCCTGTGGGTTCTAGGGATTGACTTTGCTGCAAGCACCTTTACCTGCTGAGCCATCTCACTTTTATTTTTGTTTCTACAAATCAACATTCGTATCCTGACTTTATTTTGGGTGTTTTTTTTTTCTGTCTTATCTCCTAGATGATGCTGGAAATCGACTTCGGTTTCAGTTGGAGTTGGAATTTGTGCAATGTTTAGCCAACCCAAATTACCTTAATTGTAAGTTGAGTACATCATTAAGTTGAGTAGCTAGCTGTTGATGATTTTTAACAGAAGAGATGTAATTCATAAGAATATTTACTTTGATACGTTTGAATGGGATTTTTACTTGCACTGATCTGTAGGTAGTAACTGAGCAAACAAGAACTTGTGTTTTTTAATTCCTTGTGATTTGATGGTAGAGATGTTAAAAGAGCTGCTTTATTAGAGATTACAAGACAAGACAGTGGTCCAACAAATGGTTGACATGCAGATTGTTTCTTTATGCCTTTCAGTTCTTGCCCAAAGAGGTTACTTCAAAGACAAAGCTTTTGTTAATTACCTTAAGTACTTGCTTTACTGGAAAGAACCAGAATATGCCAAGTATCTAAAGTAAGTTTAATTTTTATAATCTTAAATCTGTGTATACTTTATTATAAATACAAAATACTGATACTTAGCAGTTTTCTCAGTGTCAGAATGGAAAACTGTTTTGAGTCATTCTGCTTTTAGTTAACGTAAGACATTGTCATCTCTAACTTGGATTATTGGAGGAATCTCATTTGTTTCTGCTACCATTCTTACCTCACTCCCTTCAAACCAAACGAAGCCAGACAGCTGTCTGTGGAAGCCAACTTACTCTCTTAGTAATATAAATCAGGATGTGCCACTTGTATTCATGTAGGGTAAAATCCAGTTAACTGGTTTTAGGCTGAGGCTCTAATGTGATTTGGTCTTGTCTAACCTTGTCATTTAACCCCCCTTGTCTCTGTGGTTTCTAATCTTACCAACCCATAAAGTACTAAAATGCAGCGGCACAGCCAGAAGCTGAAATGAACACATAGGAAGTAGTATTTTCTGGGAATCTCAGACTGTCTTTCTTTATAGTGTCCTGTGTGTCAAGCACTGTGCTAAATGTATTGTGTACATTAACTCGCTGTAAAAAAACAAACACGGACGCTATCAAGCTGTTCATAGACAGTTTCATTATAGGACTTACTAAACTATAAGAAACATTACAATCACACAACTGCCCCTTTTAATGGTAAAACAAAACCTTGAACTCACATTTCTGCTTTGTCTTAAAAAAAGAAAAATAAACTGGTATACACCTTTAATCCCAACATTTGGGAGGCAGAGGTGGGTGAATCTCTGAGTTCAAGTCCATACTGGTCAACAAAGCTTCCAGGACAGCCAGGGCTACACAGGTAAACCCTGTCTTGAACTCCCCCTCCTCCAAAGGGGTGAACAACAAAAAATCCAGAAGTTTAGCCTGATGTCCTTTTAATCTAGCTCTCAGGAAGCAGAGGCAGGCTGATCTCTGTGGGTTCGAGACCAACCTGGTTATGTAACAAGTTTCAGGCCAGTCAGGGCCACATAGACAGACCCTATCTTAAAATTAGAGGAAAATCACTTTTCTGAGTTGATTCTGGGCTGCCTGAGAACTGACTGCACTCCAATGTGCCCTTCGTGATGCAGTTGTTGGTTCCTGCAGGAATCCGAAGGGAAGACTTTACACTATTATTAGCAGATGATAACGCTAGTGCTAGCAGATTACAGACTGGGCATTCAAAGTCTTAGTCATCTTTAAGTTCAGACTCCCCAGCAGTGTTGTTGGCTGGTGAGTAGCCATACTCCAGTGAGCATATGTCACTGTTAGAGGCAGCTCACTCGGTTGACAGCCAGAGCTTCCTTATATTGTGATCAGACAGACTTCCTTGTAGCTCTAACCTATTTGTTGTTTTTGTTTGCTTGTTTTTCTGTTCATCTATGTCCTCTTGGAGACAAAAGCTATAGATGTTTAAATTCAAGAGAGGTTGGAAATTAACCCCTTTTGGGCAATTTTATTATATCTGCACATGGTTCTAGATTTTTAAAATGGTTGTCAAAATTTAAAGATGGGAAGGTTTTATGGAACAGAATTCCAACTCTTGGAACTTGGGAAGAATTCCAACTCTTTTTCCCAGGTAAGCTGCTGTCTCTTCCATACTTCCAGCATGTGGCCTGCTTACTAATAGCTAGTGCCTGCAGCTGCAGTGTTTTTCTTAAACATAGGTTCTTAGCGGCTTTCAGTCAGTTTTTTAGTGCCACGTTTGCCAGAGTTCTCAGGAATCTTTGATTATCTGGCAGTTCAACAACAACAAAAAACAAAACAAAAAACAAAAAACTAAACATAGGTCAGGCAAAGTGATACATGACTTTAAACCCTGCACTTGGAAGGAGCAGAGGGAAATCTCTGAATTTGAGGCAAACCTGGGCTATATAGTGAGACCCTGGCTCAAAATAAAATAATCTGGGAGAGGGAGGGTGGCTAGAGAGATGGCTTAAGTGTTTAAGAGCACTTGCTGCTCTTGTAGAGGACCCAGGTTTGGTTCTTAGCACGAAATGGTGGTCACATCCATCCAAAACTCCACTTCCATAAGTTCTGATGCCTTTTTACTCTGAAAGCACTATACATACATGATACATAGACACAAGCACCAAAATGCCCATTCACATAAAATAAAAATAATAAAAATTTAAAAACAAACTAAACATAAGCCTTCAAATGTGCTCAGGGTATCACAGACCACATGACATTTCTGTTTTTTGTGATAATTCAACATGGATGACTACTTTTTTTGAGTGGAAGAGGGTTGGGAGTCAAACTGTTGACTTTCTGAAAGCTTTCACCAATTAATATCCACCAGTTATTTCCATGAATTGAATGCTGTTATTATTGTTGTTATTGGTTTTTCAAGACAGGGTTTTGAAGCTTGTCCTGGACCTCACTCTGTAGACCAGGCTGGCCTTGAACTCACAGAGATTTGCCTGCTGAGTGCTGGGATTAAAGTTGTGTGCTTCCACCACCACCCGCCTGAATGCTGTTACTTGACATCTCTGTTTATGTCCTGTTCATTTAAAAATCAAAATGTGGGTCTTTCCATTTGTACTCTTCTATTTCATCCTGTAGACTTGGAGTTAATGTGTTGTAGCCTTTCAGAATATGCATAGTCCTTAGTCCAATGTATTTAAGAACACTGTTTTCTACAAAATAGATGAGGAAGCCGCCAGGCGGTCGTGGTGCACGCCTTTAATCCCAGCACTGGGGAGGAAGGGAGGTTGAGGCAGGCAGATCTCTGTGAGTTCAAGGCCAGCCTGGTCTACAAGAGCTAGTTCGAGGACAGGCTCCAAAGCTACAGAGAAACCCTGTCTCAAAAAATAAAATAAATGAGAAAATGATCACTGCCTAAATTCCAGTTACTTAGTGCTACTTAAAGCCATTCTCTTGCCAGTCACATTATTTTACATACAAAGAAACTGAACTTAAGTTTAAATGCTGTCTTTAAAGTCAGAACTGAATCTTTTAAATTATGATGTGCCATGAAAGAGAATTAGTATAGTGGGAGTAGAGCATTCTGGGCTATTACAGTTACAGACAACTCTTTATTTGGACTATAAATAATAGCCTTTGCTGGAAAGGAAGCATAGCAGTGTTCTGCAGTGGAGCCATAGCCATCCCTACCCTCCACCCCATACCCCCTTCTCATTTTCTTCTCACCTCCTCATCCTCCCTCCTGCTTTTAAAAGCTCCAGGACCAAATTAATTAGCATTGACAAGAAGAATACCCCAGACAGGCAAGCTGTAAAATCTCAACAGCTGTTCAAAGGAGGGAGAATGGAAGGGAGAAGGAAAAAAAGCCTTGCCCCTTGAGCTAAGCTGAAGGTGGGAAGGGAGGCAAAGAAAAAATATGGACACCCAAAACGTTAGGGAAGGCATGCTTGGCAGAGAGATAGGAGGAAGAAAAGAGAAAGTTACACTTTGTCTTGACTTTTCTGAGTAATTCTAAAGGGCAGACAAAAGCTGCATTGGAATGAGTGCCAGGATCTTCACTTTGATAGAACATTAATATTCGCCTACTATGTAGTCTATAGACCCCATTATTATGTAGTCTGTAGATCCCATAGATTCTGTCTATTGTCTCCTGTTTCTAGAGTGGCATCCAGTCTAGCCCTTATATGCTACAGTCTAGCCCTTATATGCTACATTTTATCATCCTGTTTTCTCCTCCTTTACTCCCTTTTTTCTCCCCTCCTTTATTCCCCTCCTTTTTCACTCAAACTGTTTCTTTCTCACTCTGATCAAACACTGACTTGCTACTTTGTTACTTTGTTCTTCTTGGTTTGTCATAATCCAGAGTCAGGTGAAGTCTTGTTTGTCCCATTAGTGATCATTTTTATTTTGGAGGAGAGATCTTTCAGTACAACCCTACATGGCCCTCAAATTCTGTCTACTTTTCTTAAGTTTCCTGAGTACTGAGAGTACAGGTCTGTGCCCAGTAATGTATATGATTCTTGTGGAGTTAGTTGACTCATATAAATAAGGTTACCCTTTTATGATTCCTAATGGAAAACCAGTAACTATTTATTAAACATATAACTATTTTCAAAGTCTTTTTTTTTTTTTTTTTTTTTGGTTTTTCGAGACAGGGTTTCTCTGTGGAGCCTGTCCTGGAACTAGCTCTTGTAGACCAGGCTGGTCTCGAACTCACAGAGATCCGCCTGCCTCTGCCTCCCAAGTGCTGGGATTAAAGGCGTGAGAGCCAGTGAGATAGCTCAGTGGGTAAAGGTGCTTGCTTGCAAACCTGACGAGTTGAGTTTGATCCCTAGGACTCTCATGGTGACCTCCACAAGTATCCCATGGCACGTGCTCACTCTCCCTCCCACACAAATAATAAATGCAATAAAATTTATAAATTAAAAAGTGTTCATGTTCCTCACTTAAACTAAAAGAGTATAGTTTATCTACCAATTTTGATCCTGCTTACCAGTTTACTGGGTTGTGTGGTCTTGGGCAAGTTACTTAAGGTGTTTGAACTTTAATTTTTCATGTTCTGAAATAACACGGTGGGAGTGACATCGCCAGAGGCACTACATCAATAGAAATGGTAGGCTTGAGATCATTTTTAGGGGAGTATCTGAATTGAACTTGGATGCCTTAAATTATGTTGATAATTAACTTACAAACTTAAACCCAGGTACCCTCAGTGTTTACACATGCTAGAACTGCTTCAGTATGAACACTTTCGAAAGGAGCTGGTGAACGCTCAGTGTGCGAAATTCATTGATGAACAGCAGATTCTACACTGGCAGCACTATTCCCGCAAGCGGATGCGTCTTCAGCAAGCACTGGCAGAGCAGCAACAACAGAATAACACAGCAGGAAAATGAAGAGCTGGGACAGACCAGGCTCTTAGGACATGTATATAATGTATTGCTATGTACAGTACCGATAAAAGATGGTTCTTCCTGCCCACCTTCGTTATGGTAGCACTCAGAACCGTTAGTATTATTTTTGGCCACAAACTTTATATTGTTAATAGATTATTTGTTAAACCAGAATTGTTCTACTTTGATTTCTCTGGGGATTTGTAAATTTCAGTTGCATTTAATAGAACCAAGTGAATAAGAATGTAAATGTTGGGTGTTATAGAGCGGTTTAAGAACATGGGCGCAACATACAGGGGTACTGAGATCAGCTGCTCCAACCATCTCAGGAGAGAGGAGACTGTAGTCAGGAATTACATGAAGATTCCTTTCTACTGGAGAGGACATACTCAGTTGCTCCCAGCTTTTTAAGATAGATGACCTCTAGTGGCAGGGAAAGACTGGTAGTTAATGACTAATTGGATTCTTGTTCTTAAAGGTATGAGCCTCAAATACCTTTCTTTGAAAAAGTTAGCACTTATCCGTTAAGTACCACAAGTAGGCACTGCCTTAAAAAGCTTCTTTTAATCTGTTTCAAAATATTTTTATCTTATGTGTCTGTGTGAATTGTTTGCATGTGTGTGCACCACGATGTGCCTGGTGCCCAAGGTGGCCAGTAGAAGAGAACATCAGATCCCTGGCATGAAGTTGAAGGTGGTCGTGAAGTCACCATGTGGTGCTAACTATGTGGTGCTAGGAACTGAACCTGAATCCTCTGCAAGAGCAGCAAGTACTGTTAACCACCGAGCCATCTCTCTAGCCCTTATTTTTTCTCTGAGTCAGGGTCTCACTTTGTAGCCCAGGCTGCCTTGGAATCTGTGATCCTTCTACCTCAATCTCCAGAGTACTGGACTTAAAGATAGCTAACTAGGCCTGGCTCACATGCTGCTTTTTTAAAAAAATTATTTTATGTGTGTGTGAATGACCTACACAATGTATGTCTATACCACTTGCATGCCTGGTTCTCTCAAAAGCCAGAATAGTCCAGATCCCCTGGACTTGGAAGTTATAGACAGTTTTGAGCTGCCACGTGGGTTCTGGGAATCTCCTAGTGAGTGCTCTTAATCACTGAAAGACCTCTGCAGTCCACATTCTTCTTCTAATTGTAGAATAATAATTGGGCTTTTCATTTGCAACAAAGTCTGGTCCTGTATGTAGTCCACCCCTTGCTTCTAATTTGTGATTGATTGCTTTAGCCTCTAAAGTAATAACATGTGTATCACTATGCTTGACACAATTCTTTTTTGAAGAAATTGAGATTTAGACAGTAACTTGCCTGTGGCTAAGAGAACCAGCCTGTCTCACTCCAAGAGAATCACATTTTAGACAATTGTGAAACAAAACTGCCTGAATTAAGCATATACATTCTTCCAAGTGTCTTCCCTAAATGGTTTTAGTGAAGTTCTGCATTTCAAAGGCACAAAATGGTTTTGCAAATACACAGAATTTAAAGTAACAGATCCTAACAGCTGCAGATTTTTTGGGAGTTAGTTACTTTTTATCTTCAGTATATCCTCTGAGCTACTACTGACATACTGAAGACCTATTTAACTCAAATCTTTTAGATAGCCATGTGTTACAAAGCTAACTGGAGATTCGTGTTTTAATTCTTTATTGTTTAAACATACACTGATCAATTCAATCAATTCTTTTAAGCAAACCAGGAAATCAAGACACAATTGTGATCATCAGTTTGTTTTTTTGTTTTTGTTTTTTTTTTTTTGAGACAGGGTCTCTCTGTGTAGCTCTGGCTGTCCTGGAACTAGCCATTTAGACCAGGCTGGCCCTTGAGCTCACCAATCTACCGGTCTCTGCCTCCCAAATGCTGGGATCAAAAGTGGGCTCTGTCACCACCCAGTGCTATCATCAAATCTTAATCTTCAGTGAATATCATTTCCAGGAGGTTGGCCTGAAGGCACTCAGATTCCACAAGTTTTTGAGGCTGTAAAAAAAGAATGGTTGAGTTTTAACCACTGCTATGAAATGTTATTAGGGGTGGAGTGAATTCTACTTTGAAGGACATTTTGAACATAGAAATATTGTCATCAGAAACCATCAGCTAGCCAAGCCTGTTGGTGCACACCTTTAATCCCAGCACTCAAGAGGCAGAGACAGGCAGATCTCTGTGAGTTTGAGAACAGCGTGGTCTACAGACTGAGCTATAGAACAGCTGGGGCTACACAAAGAAACCCTGTCACAAAAAAACAACAAAACTAATGGAACTATTAGCTAGTTACAACAAGCTTTATGAAGTAGTTAAGATACTTAAGATGAATCATTAAAATACTTGGCCTGAAGGGCCTTAAAATTCCTTACCAGGAAGCCCCATAGACTGGAAACAAGAGATGGCAAGCCCAGTGCCATCTCCTTCCCTTGACTCTGAAATAAAGGGGGAGCCCTCTTAAACCTCAAAAACAGAGTTAGAAAACATTGGCACGGGTGCTTTCAGGAATGAGTCAGCACTCTGCTGAACAAAGAATCTTAAAGGCAGCTGGAATATGCTCCCTAACCACTATCTTTTTCATTCTTAATAGTTAATTGGGACTAGCAGGGGAATGGGCACCAACGTGTGCTTCTGATGAACTCTGAACAACAGTGTGATGTTGGGAGTTAAATGTTAGACTTTCTCCAAACATGAATCTAAAACAACTTGAGCCTTAACGACATCATAGCCACGACATAAAGGTAGATAGATACTCACCGTTCCATATTTAAGTAGTGTAGGCACTGCGGTTAATTTCAGTTTTTGTCTGAAGTCATTATTTGGGTCTTTCCAGCTATTCCAAAAGGAAGGGATCATGAAAATTACTACTTGGTTTATTACACTTTACTCAGCCAGGAATCTATATGTAGTGTATTAGTAATCATTGCTTTTGGTAGAGTTTAAGCATTTTAAGGACTGTAACTTAGTATCACCCTCTACAAAGTTTACATTTAAAGTGTGGGTAAGATAAAATACAAATGTAAAGTCAATAGCGTTCTGAACTTATTCCAGACCAAATTCAATTATACTATGTGGCTGAACATAAGCATTAAATTTGAATTCAGTAATTCTAATTGTTTGGCTTATCCGACATTACCTAAAACACAGAGCCTGAGCAAATACCTGAGGTCCTTTCCACCCAAGTTTTTAAGAACTAGTCCATGTCTGGAGATGTTTACATGGTGGTATACATGATTACTTACTAAGATCTGTCTCCTACTTGGCAGTAGATGAACACGCAGTCTTCCGTAACATGCTTCAGCCCCTCTCGAACGACTGGCTCAGCTTTTTTTAAAAAGTTAAAGTAATTACACATCAACTGCGATAGCTCGTGCCCTGCCCCCCCTTCCCTTCCCCTCTCCCCAGTCTTCGTAGACTAACCTCCAGTAAGAATGAGGATGTTAAAGTCATGTGTTCTTTTCTGGACTGGAGAATCACTAAGTCCTAGTCCTGACTGTCCTAAGACACACACGCAGAACATCATAAAGCATAAGTACTTGCTAATGTAACGACCAACTCATGAGTCCTGTAGGACACTAATCATTTGGGACCGAGAATTTTAAAAAATCAGGTTCCAAATCTGAGTTCACGATAAAAATGAGGGCCACGCTTGGGTGGAGCGAATAAAGACCTAATGGGAGACAAGGGGACAGTTCATACTCTTCTACAGGTCTACGGAACTAAGATTTCATCTTTGCCCCTATGATCACACTTTCTGGCGTTAGTCGGGGCCTTCTTCCCAACACTTAATGCAGTGCAGCAACCCCCAGCCCCAGTCTCACCTTCCACGCAGTCCGGACACCAGCTCTTCCCTTCGGCATCCTTAGAACCGCTGAAGTAGGCAAAAATGGTCTTGCCCTGGTGCTCCTTTACAGCCTGGTCGAACTCCTCGAAGCCGGACACGCTCACTTCCTTGTAGGTGGCCATCGGTTCAGTCTCGAGAGTTGCCTGGGAGGCGCTCTGGGATCCTGCCATCTCAAGGCGGGGCCCAAGGAGGGCGTGAACAAGTTTCCGGGTGGGAGGTACCACTGGAGCTGCATCATGCTACGGGAGCCTCGGATGGCCATGATTCGGCAGAACAGTCGTTTTGATCTGCTGGAGTTTCTTTTTGGCGCCAGCTCCCTTCTGACATCTAGACTTCTGACCTGGTCTGGTCCCCATCCTGGCCTCATGTACAGTAAGCACAAAATTCGTTGCAGTACAATACCTTGCTCCTCAGATGGCTCAGGAAGCTCAACGGTTCCCAAGCGGCCCCACGCCTGTTGCCATGGCGACTGGGTGAGAGGCCGGAAGCGAGGCCTAGCTTCTGGTTGCCTGTCCATCTCCGGGTCGCTGCGCCTCGCCTAGGCCAGGTGGGCTCGGGCCGGAGGCTGGGGGAATTGTGGGAAGCTGCGTTAGGCAGAGGGGACAAGCGAGAGGAGTCCTTGCCCCGGCTTGTCTTCTAGCTCCGCCCCTCCAATTACCTTTCCATTTGTCAGGCTTTAGGGGGGCCGGGACGCGGGGCGGCGTCCGGGACTGGGCGGGGGTACGGAGAGAGCTAGGAGGCAGAAAGGCGGCGAGGGCCGGACCCGAGTGTTGTGAGTGCGTGTGCGGGGCATGCTGTCTAGGGGAACAGGTGCAAAGGCAGCGTGCCCGAGGTTGCGTTGGGGAAAGGAATTGTCCCGGAGCTGCGAACCCGGCGGTGGGCCACGGGGCCCTTGCTGGAGCGGCGCGGCTGTACTCTAGCAGCAAAGATGCCGGCTCGAAATGTGGTGGCCGGCAGGTCGCGGCGGGGTGTTCGGCCCCTGTGGGCAAGGAGGTGGGGTGCAAGGATGTCCCGAGGCTATGGAGGAAGGCGCTGGGCGAGGTCTTCAGTACGGCGGATGCGCTCCGCTAGCATGGGGAGGTTGCAGGATGGTCGGCCGCCTTTAGGGATGAGACGAGCTATGGAGCCCGCAGTACCCCCTGGGGTGAACAAGGCCTTTGGGACACCTAGGACTGCAGGCTCGGTTGAGGCAGCAATGAACCCCGGAGCAGTGTGGGTGAACGGGGCTGTGGGCGAGCCAGAGGTGATTGGGCCTGCTGGGTCTGTGTGGGTGACTAGATCTGGGCAGGAGGAGCCAGAAGATAGTAGTCCACCAAGCTGTGAGAGAAAAGGTCGACCAGGAACACTTGGCCACGAGAGCATCCTGGAACTGTGGTTGAAGGTACAGGCTATGAGGGTAGCTTCAGGATGCTGGGAAGGAAGCAGAGTGGAACTCCATCCTGTTCCTGCAGGAGAGTGGCTAGTCGAAAAGGGTGTTCCTGGGAGAGCTTCCTGGATAGAGACCAGCCGAGATGGTGTCACAGGACCCTGGGTGAGAGGACATACCAGGGCATTCCCTCGCGCCTCAGGACTACCCTCAGCTAGGGGAATAGGGGCAGGTTGTGAGAGACCCTCCATCTTCTGTAGGCAGGGACAAGCTGGAAAGCCGCCTACTGCTGTGGGTGGACCTGGAGTAGTGGAGAAGATAGGCAGTGCTGCCTCGGGCCCTTGGAAAGACAGACAGACTGTGGGGGTGCCTGTGGCCATAGAATGGTCTGAGGCTGTGAAAACGTCCAGAGCTGGAGATGTGATGGAATGTGGAGGCGTACAACAGGGAGGGCAGTCTGTGCAGGTTTCTGGGGCTCTAGCAGAAGAAGCTGTATATGGGCCTATGTTATGGGGAAGAGGGCAAATTGTAGGGCCCCCTGATGCCTTGATGGTCTTACCCAGGACCGTGGAAGATGAAATTTCCTCCCAGGGAGCCACAGGGTTGTGGCAAAGAAGACAAGAGATGGAGGATAAAGGTTCTAGGGGTATTCCTGGCCTCAGGGCCATGGGGCAGTCTGTAGGAGTGCCTTGTGCTAGAGTAGAGGGAGCTAGATGTGGAGGTGACCCAGGGTCCTGGGGAGCTGCACAGGCTGCAGAGCTGTCTGCTTCTGAGGAGCAAGAGGCAGGTTCTCGAGGTGCCCAGGGCCTGTGGGGTATAGAACAGGCAATGGGAGCACCCAGAGCTTTGGGCAAGGAGGCAGATGATGCGAGTGTTCCAGGACTATGGGGAACAGGCCAGCTGCCAGGCTTGCAGACTGTGGTGCTGTCAGGAGACAGGGGAGAAGAAACCAGCTATGATGTTTCAGGCCTGTGGGAGAGGCAGCCAGCTCTGGGGACTCCTCTGGCTGAGGCATTACCAGGGCCAGTTATGGAAGAGACACACGGTGGGAGTCTCCTAAGCCTGTGGGAAAGAGAGCAGGTCATGAGAGAGCAAGAGGCTCAGGGGCCTGCAGCTTTAGGGGTAGCCGGGGCTATGGATCAGGGTGACAGTTGTGGAGCTCTCTTGTGTCCTTGTGGGAGGGGACGGGCTGTTGTGATGCCAAAACACACGTGTGCCCCAGAAAGAGTACCCTCAACTCTGGGTATACCTGATGCCTTGTGGGTGTGTCAGGAGAGCAGCTCTGCAGATGCCTTGAACCTGCGAGAAAGGGCTCATGCTGCCTTTGG
This sequence comes from Chionomys nivalis, assembly GCF_950005125.1. Taxonomy (NCBI): domain Eukaryota; kingdom Metazoa; phylum Chordata; class Mammalia; order Rodentia; family Cricetidae; genus Chionomys; species Chionomys nivalis. The sequence goes on along the minus strand of NC_080092.1, from coordinate 53,538,846 downwards.
GAGGCCTGTGGCTCCTGAGGAGTGCTTCTCTGTAGTGGAGGATGCTGAGTCTGGGCCTCTCTCAGGTTTATGGGGAAGGAGACAAGCTGTTGGGGTTCCTATGGCTCCTGAGATACCTGGTTCTCTGGAGACAGAGGCTGGTTCCAGAGGTTTCTTAGGCTTGTCAGGGAGGAGTGTAGGTATACCTGTGACTGCGGAGGTATCCCCTGCTGGTGTGGGCATGGCTTCCAGGACATCTAGTTCTGTGTGGGAGTATATTAACTCTAGGAGAGTCTCAGAGTCAGTGGAAGGCAAGGCACCTACAGGGATATCTGTGACTGTCGGGCTCCCTGAGGCCATGGGGGATGAGACACTAGCTGAGGGTTTACAAAGAAGACAGTCTGCCTCGATGCCTGTAGCTACTAGAATTGCCACAGCTGTGGGAGAGCCCCCAGCTTCTGGGCTCTTTGGGCCTTACAGGGTAGTGGATAGTGCCTGTGGAGAAAGCTCGGGGGCATGGCAAAGAAGACTCAGAACTGATTTGTCCACTGCTGCCAGAGTTCCTAAACTTGAGATGGAAGCAGGCTCTGACAGTGTCTCTGATCTGTGGAGGAGACAGTGTGGGACAGTTCCTGAGGTCGTGAGAGCAGCACTTCATCAGGGGATGCTTGCAGCTGCTGGGGTTCCCGTGGTTGGAGGTGTACCTGCTGCAGTGTGGGTGACTGGCTCCCCCGGAGAGGAGGCCAATGGAGGTGTCTCTGACCTGACAGTGGTTAGGAGACAGTCCACTGAGGGAAGAAGGGCATCAGGGGAGGAAACAGGGAGTAGAGGGATCCTGGGACTTTCAGGGAGGGGCCAGACTGTGGGGATGTCTTATTCCCGTGAGCTTGGTGCCAGGATGTGGGGCAGTCCAAGGTCTGTGGGGGAGGAAATAACCTATGAGAATATCCCTGGAGTATCGGCAGTGAGAACACCTGTGCCCTCAGTTTCAAGGGAGGAAACAGGCCCTGGCCATTTCAGAGATATTCTGCAGGGGAATGGGGGCAGAGCCACAGGAGTAGCCCATGAAGCTAGAGTGAGAGCGAATGATTTAGGAGAGAGGAGGGAGGGTGGATTGAGGGGCACCTTCCAATAGCTATGCAGAAAGCAAATTGGAAATCGTCCTGGGATTCTGGGAGGGAAGAGGTTGGGGAAGCTTGTCTTGGGTATAAGTGAAGGAACAGGTTAGTTTAGGGACCTTAGGGTTTCTGGAGAGATACTTTGTGGCACTGTCACTCAGGGGGTGTGCAGGGAAACTAACTGGGAGACTCCTGGAAAGACTGGGAATGCATCACAAGGAGAGGGCTATCCCAGGACTTTGTATAGGGAATGGTGTGGGGTGGGTGTCCCCGGACTTGTGCATGAATGTGTGTGTGATTGTCGAGGTGTACAGTCCCAGCTCTGCAGCTTCTTCTGTGGCTTCAGCTCAGTCCTGTAGCGCCAGCAGGCCAGTTGGCATTGCCTTGCTCATGTGCCTTCCGTCTGCCTCTTGGATCATATCTCTGTAGTCTTAGAAACAGGGAATCATGTACAGTTATCTTTACGTTCCTACAAATGCATCTGCCTTTAAGAGGAGCCGGTCTGTAAACTTCAGATTTATTTTTTAAAAATTTAAGCTAGGTTTTTTTCCTCTTCACCTTGAATTTCCCAGTTGACTTACTACTATAGGATTTTTTTGAGAGAACAAATTCTCCAGTGTATTTCAAACTTAGAGTTTCTCAGAAAATTGTTCAATACGACCATGTTGAGTTAAATTGTTGACTATGTTCAAGTACTGATTGTGGGAAATAAAGAGTGTCAAGGCCCTCGAGTCTCAAGGAGCCTTGTCTAGCTGGAAAGCTGAGGCACAGACCTTGAAATAGGTAAATAACTGTGTGTGAGGACTTGGCTAACCCTTGAGTGACAAGACCATTCAAGTATATTAAGACTCTTCAGAATAGAAAGAAGGATGAGGGTGGGGTTTTTATACCTTCTTAGATTCTTCAGTAGCTGTGGGCTCACTGAGAATGTATATAGGGTGCAGATAATGAGGGAGCTAAACACAGAGAGCCCATTCATCTGGCTAAATCCCAGCTCTATTTAGAATCGCTCAGAACTTTATCTGAGTTATGTCATGGAGGAATACATTCTGCTCTTTTGATGAGTCATTAGGATTTACGTGTGTAGAGCATGCATATGAAACTATCTGGTCACAACAATAGTTTAGCATAATAGAAGTAATGTCTTACTGTAGACCCTTGGGATCTGAAATGAAAATGGCCGGAGGGATTATCATGGAAATAGTAGCTCCCTGTTCTTTTGAAAATGAGAATTTCAAAAGTGGTTCCTTTTATTAATATAAAACAGACCTGTTTCTAAGCAGTCATTCTTGCATGAGGTGACTGTGGATTCACTCTGGAGTGCTGCTATATAAGCGTGGGATTGTGGGTTGCTTAATCTGGTGTTTAACTTTAGACATGTTTCATTTAAGAAAGATTTGCCTGAAGACTCGGTGGTCACTGATGTTCTTCATCACCTGATGTGATGGGACCAAGCCAGCCAGCTTCTACCTGTGTTCATCTAGCATCCAGTATCCAACTAGATGGAAGAAGTGACCCCAGGAATCTTCAACCTCAGGTTCTTCTGCTGTTTTCCTCCTGATACTTATTATAAAACATATTTTATTTTATTTTAAACATAAAGAAGAGTTGAAAAATTAAGACATTGAACATTTTGACACTATTTTCTAGATTCAGCAGTTTTTAATAATTTGCTCTGCTTTCGTCTGCTCAACCATCTGTCTCTAAGGTTTGTGTATAAGCACACCAAAGGAAGCTACAAACATTGATGCTTCCATTTCAAATATTTCAGAACATTCTAAAAATGAACTCTCTTACCTAATTGTACTATTATCACATGTACCATTATAACTTAAAGAGAAAAACTTATGTGTGTGTCTGTCTGAGTGTATGTGCACACGTGTGTGCACTTTTAGAGGCCAGAAGAGGGCGCTGGACCCCCCTTCCCCAGGCTACAGTGTGAAGCCTGGTACCCCTTATTTACAAATAGCTATTTAATTGCTCAGTCTTCAGGTATGTGAGAAGCAGAGAGTTTAGTACTTGCTTAAAGTATTTGTGTGTCTAACCCCAATGATGGATAGGTAGTTCAAATGCTATGTTCAAAAGTTGCAGGTTAAATTTTTTTCTTCCACTCTCATTTTTTAGTGTGGTTGGTTTGGTTCACTATTTTTTTTTGTTGGTATTCCTTTTTAGGGTTTTCTATTATCTTTATGGAGCTGTATCCCCCCCCCTTCTTCCCTTGTGTATGTGAAACACTAACATGCATTCACATGGTTCCAATACAAACCTGTGCAGACAGATATGCCCAGGGAAGTATTGTCCTCCACCTACTGTTCTTTTGTTCTTTCTATTCTGTTTCCATTCACATCCTACAGATAACTAATCTCATTAATCCCCATTTTTCTTTGTCATTTTCTTTCTGTCCTAAGGACCAGATGCATGCACATATTCTTATGGCATCTTCTTTTCTTGACATTACAGCCACTCTTCTCCTTTTTTTTTTTCCCCTAAGAAATCCCCCACACCAGATCCTAGAGCTATTTCTAGAGACATCCTCATGTCTTATTTTTCTAGCACAATATTCTGCAGTTGTCCCAAAATTTATTCCATGGTCAGCTCTCCATAGAGAGATTTCAGTAGGTTGATTTCAGTAGTTGGCAGTTACAAACCATATATAGTAAGTAAGCCTTATTATGTGTATTGTTGGGAGTACATCTGAATGATATCTGTCTTAGTTAGGGTTTTCATTGCTGTGAAGAAACACCATGACCATGGCAACTCTTATAAAGAAAAACATTTAATTGGGGTGGCTCGCTTACAGTTTCAGAGGTTCAGTTCATTATCATCATGGCAGGAGCATGACAGCATGCATGCAGGTGGTCACTGAGAGTCCTACGTCTTGTTGGCAAGGGGAAATTGACTGAAACAGTGAATGGTATCCTGAGTATAGGAAACCTCAAAGTCCGCCCCCACAGTGATGTACTTCCTCCAACAAGGCCACACCTCCTAATAGTGCCACTCCCTATGAGATTATGGGGCCCAGTTATATTTAAACTACCACAGTATCCCAGAAGGGATACTAGACTGCTGGGTCAAAAGTAGCTGATATTACCAAGTTACCCCCAGAAAGGAGTGTGTCTATGTCTATTACACATTCTCTCTTGTTTCCTCTCTTCCCATCTCCCCTCCCTCTCTTTTCTCTCTCTCTTTCAGCTCTTCTGTCTTTCCCATTTCCTGTGCTTTTTTAAATGTGTATGTGTGTGCCTATGTGAATTTATGTGCATTACTCTGTGATAATATGTTTTACCATAGCCTTAGCAAAAGCATGTAGTGTTGTACTCTTATTTTATGGAATTTTACTATCTTTTTATAAGGCTGAACATTTTAAAAAGATTTTTTAAGTTATGTGTATGTATGTAGGTTTGTGTATGAATATGTGCACATGAGTGTAGGTGCCTGTTGAGGTCAGAAGCTTAGAGTCCCCTGGAGCTGGTGTCATGGGTAGCTGTGAGCCTTTTGACATGGGTGCTAGGAATCGAACTTTGATTTTCTTCAAGCTCTTTACTGTTGAGTTGTCTCACTGGCCCAGGTTGAACCCCCCCACCCCTCCCACACACATATTTCAGAATCGTCTCCTTTCCTTTCACTTCTCTCCTCTGCCTTTCCCATTTCCTATGGTTTCACACTTTTCTTCCTGTTTGATGTGTCTGTGTGTGTGCCTGTGTGAGTTTATATGCGCCATGTACATATAGGTGTCTGAGGAAACTAGAAGAGGGTGTTGATCACCTCAAACTGGAGTTACAGGCAGTTAGAAACCACCAAATGTAGGTGCTGGAATGGAATTTAGGTCCCCTGCAAGAACACTAAGTACGTTTGACTGCTGAGCCATCTCTCCAGCTCACTGTGGTTTCCTTTTTAACCTCAGTTAAGGAGCCCTTTGTACTTGCAAATTGTATTTTCTTCTAGTTTTTCAGTTCTTTGGTCTTTGTTTGTTGGGTATTTTTATTTGCGTGCTTGTATATTTGTCAGTTCTTAACCAGGGAGGCATTTTAAAAGATTTTTTTTTTAAATTCTTTTTGTTTTTGTTTTTTGTTTGAGACAGGGTTTCTCTGTGTACCCCTGGCTTTTCTGGAATTCTCTCTGTGGACCAGGCTGACCTCGAATTCAGAGATCTACCTGTCTCTACCTCCTAAGTGCTGGGATTAAAGGAGTGTGCTACCACTACGTAGCTGAGAAATTTCTTTTAAGATAGTCAGATTTACCATCCATTTAGCATTTCACTTTCTATCATGCCAGAGATCCTTTTATTAAGCATGGATTTTTGAGTCATGGTTTAAAAGACTTTTCCTTCTTTCACATGAAAGAGGAGTTCATCAATTTCCCGCTCCTCCCAGTGTGGATATCAAATTCTTGAGGTGTTGGATTATGTTAAGAGGAAAGACTAACCAAATAAGGTTACAGATTTTTATTAACCATTTTTTTTAAATCTGTGTACCTTTCAGGTTTTTGTTGTTGTTGTTATTTTTTAGTTAGTGGATTGTTCCTGCTCTTTCTCACCCACCTCCCCCAAAAAGTTCCTGAAGTTTTATCATATACATGAATTATTTGCTCTGTTTTCTGTCTGCTCAACCATCTGTCTCTAAGGTTTGTGTATAAGCACACCAAAGGAAGCTCCAAACATTGATGCTTCCATTTTAAATACTTCAGAACACTTTAAAATTGAACTCTCTTACCTAATTGTACCATTATCTCACTTAGAATACAAAATTTATTGTGAGTGTTGGGGAGATCTCCCAGTAAAGGTATCTTGAGAGTGGGTCCGCTGAATTCAGCAGCACGGACTCTCTTATTTTTCTTTCATGGGCAGGCCTTCTTATGTTTTAAAGTATAAAATATTTTTCTTGCCCGGTAATCCTAGATCACATTACTTAACGTAAGAAAAGAATGTAAAAGAAGGACAACAAGATAAAACAAAATCCTAAATACATATCTGTACTAATAATGTACCTATTAGTGGAAAAACTAGAACAATTTGTTTAAGAGTTGTAGCTTAGTTTGAAAGTCTGGTTTTTGAAGACAGGACGATGTAGCTGTGAAAGTAGTCTTAAAAGCCATCAGAGATGTGGAAGCATGTTTATGTTTAAATATAGAACATCATAATGTTTATCTAGACGATGAAACCTGGTAAGAACTCAAGTCTGTGTAAGCCTGGGTAACTGGACTATTTAGAACAAGGTGCTTATATGGGTGCAGAATAAAAGGTATGTCTAATGACCAGAAGAAAATCTTGGGAGGACCTGGGGGGTAGCAACAGTGGCTGTGTGATGTGTGCCTGTGAGGCTTTATTTATTTATTTTTTTTAGGAAAACTCTAAACCAGGGTCTTTGTGACTTGCTAGACATTGACATCCTGAAACAGGAGAGATCTGTGGTTGGGAGTTGAAGAACTTACTGGTTGCTGCATGAAACACTATAGGACAGCCTTTACAAGAGGACCAGTATGCTGTTAGCAGGCAGAAGACTATTACTGCAGCACTAGGTGACTTAGTACAGAACCCTGTTTATGTCATTTATGCAGGTGATTGGTTCTATGGGCACACTAGAAAAATATCTTTACATACAGATAATCTTCTGAGCAAAATACTAGAAACTGGAATGTATATTAGCTGTGCAATATGTTATTTTTCTAATGTGAGCTTGCTTTTGTTTATTTCTTAAAGAACCAGCTGCAGTTTAATAGGAATGTTCCTACACATCCCAGCAACTTGGCAGTCCGATACTCATGTCCACATGCAATTAAAATTGAAAAACTGAAACACTCCTATAATGAATTATATCATTGTAAAGATGTGGATATTAGAGCTGGACATGATCTAAGCAGCTCTGTCTCATTTTCTGTCATATCAGAAGAGAGGCTTAGCTATGCTGTTCACCTAGCCAAAAGAGATGTAAAACGAAGACAATTTGAAGAACACGTGAAGGATCATCTCAGAAGCCAGCCCCATAGCTCTCACAAATGTGTACACGTCGGGGTGGAAAGGAAGGACTCAAAGAGTCAGGATGTCTGTCATTGCAGCCACCAGCCATCCAAAGTAGACATTTCCAGCTCAGGTGCCAAAGTTTATATATACACATCTCATCCAGGACGATCAGATCTTACTGTGCCAAATTCACCACCTACCCATGATCCAGGACTTCAACCACAACCCAGGATAGAGGAGCACAAAAACCTGTGGGAACAGAAAAGCCTGCTAGAAGTTCAGCGACTCCGAAAGGAATTGAGCAGTTGTATCCATAAAATAGAAGCAGTAACTAAAAAAGGTGAGAAAAACTGATTCTTCATTTGATGAGATATGGTGTAGAATAATTCAAACGCATTAGTTTTGGGGAACCCTCCCCCAACACACACATACCAAGTTCTGCTGTGAGCTGGTTGGTTCAACCACTGTAGGAGAGTTAGGCTTGGAGACTGACCTGGACCTGGGTCTCCTTTCTTTGAGTTGGCTCTGACCTTGCATTTCCTGTGTACAAAGTATTCTTTAGTATTTGCTTTGTTAATACTGAAGTGCTCCTGGCAAAATTATGTTTAAGTTGCTTTAAAAGACCATAGAATATATGTATTATAGATAAAGCTACTTCATATCTGACCATACGGTAGAAGGGAAGAAGTATAATCATACACTATTTTCACAGAAATCAGTAATCTCGGGGTCCTTGCATTTATTTGGGAAGTAGTAGATTCAGGAGTAGAGAATAGGGTTACTATAGCCAACAAGTAGGATGTCAAGCCCAGCTCTTTAGCTGGAGCATGAGGAGTTGTGTAGCAAAAGGCGCTATTGGGCTATGATAATACATAGTCAAAAATTTTATTTTGCATTTAAAGTTTATGCAAAATGTGAACATATAAATATATGTGTGTTAGAGAAAATTAGTAAAGGACCTTGTTGGTTGACACAAGATAAAACTACACATTGAAGTGTGGCTAGATAGGAGACAAAGGCTGGGTACAAATTTATCTCCTAGTTTCTCGGAACCAGCTACAAAGAAGCTGCCACCTGTTGCAGACCAGCAACATCTAAAACAGAAAAGTGCAGCTGCCTGAGAAAACCAACTTACACACACACAGCCAGTCTTCCTATAGAGCATGTTATATGATTGAGCATCATGGGTGGGCCAGAACATCACCACAGAACACCCCAGAAGTATTGTGGTTTGTGTCATGGTATCCATTAGTGTCAGTCTGTGACATGATCCCACCAGATACTTTAAGTAGAAGCTAGGCTACCAGGGAACAAAGCTCCTAGGTCTCCTGCTCCGGCGGTCTGGCCTAAGTCCAGGACCTTTAGAACTGAGCTTTGGAAGCTGACCTGGTTTACTTTGTTTATGTAAATTTTTAATGGATCATCAGTACTTGATAACTATAATGACAATGTCCTGACTGGGGCAGATGACTAAAAAGACACGTGAATATGTAGCTTCAGTTTTTGCATTCAGTAGCTGTGCTTCCCAAGCCCGGGTGGGTGTGTTGAATCACCTTCAAGGTGCCTTGCCTAAAGCAGTTCCTGTTTCTGTTCTTACAGGTATGTGAACATGCATTTTCTCCCCACTGTGTAACCAAATGGAGGCAGCAATAATTGAGCCTTAAGTTTCCCCTGTGGCTCTTACTTGTATGTGCAACTTCTGGCTTCAAAGTTTTGCCCTTCTTAGCAGCCTAATTGCCTTATTGTTCTTGTTTGACTCTTTTTTTAAAATCTGGTGCTGAAACTTAAACCCATGCATACTTGGTGAGTGTTGTACTGCCAAACTGCACTACACACCCTGTCCTGCAGCTGTTCAGTCCTAAAGAAACACAGAGAAGCTTTTATTAATTACAAACTGTTTGGCTCAGGCTTATTATTAAGTAGTTCTTACAACTTAAATTAACCCAGATTGTTGTCTTTGTTTAGCCACATGGCTTGGTACCTTTTCTCAGTGAGGCATTCTCATCTTGCTTCCTCTGCATCTGGGTGGCAACTGCATCTGGCCTTTCCTCTTCCCAGAGTGCTCTTTGTCTGATTGCCCCACCTATACTTCCTGCCTGACTACTGGCCAATCAGTGTTTTATTAAACCAATATGAGTGATAAATTTTTATAGTGTACAAAAACATAATCCCACAGCATTCCTCTCTCATGTGTAACATTTTATTGAGAAAATTAAATTCAGAATATACTTACACTTGCAAAGTATTACTTCTATCAAAGTGTCTGTTAAGAGTTTTGTAGAAGAATTTGTGTAAATATATTTGAAAACAGTGATCTAGAAGAAGTGTGTAGATTGGATTTCCTAGTGGATTTCTGCTGGAAATGGTTTTTGCTGATCTTTAAAAAATATGGGCAGTTAGTGTGTACAAGAGTGTGCTTCTTCACACATAGATGAAGACTTAGACTTAAAATCATTCAAATGATTTCGAGACAGGATTTCTCTGTAGCTTTGGTGCCGGTCCCAGTCCTGGAACTAGCTCTTGTAGACTAGGCTGGCCTTGAACTCACAGAGATCTGCCTGCCTCTGCCTCTGCTGATTTTAGCACTTCTATCTTAATGTGCTAGAGAAAGAATTTCTCATTTGGATTCAGGATAAGAAAGTAAGAATACTCTTACTTAGCATGAAAATAATCCAGTAAAGTTTTTTTGTTTTTGTTTTTGTTCTTTTTTAAATAGAGAAAGCTTTGTGACTTTTGGCTCAGTGTAAAGGGATTTTGAGACAGTAAGAAATGCTTCACACTGAGGTCCAGTGGGGTTTGTCTCAGTGAATTCTGATGTGCAGTACCGCTTGCCAGCATCTTCTTGTCCCTCTGTTTAAGTCAGTACACAACTCACACTCAGGCTTAGCCTTGGCTATTGGAGGGTAAATCCACTAAGATAGCCTCTTTGTTTTCTTAGTAAGACTCGAGGTCTTCAGCTATTACTCCATTAAGTTTTTAAGGTTTCTTTGAGTTTCTTTGTGTGATTTTTAACCTAATGTGGGGAAAATACTTTCAGATAGACTAGAGGAAGTTTTGGATCCAGATGAAGAGCATCGAATCCGAGTGAGAAGACAGGAACAAGCTGTGCGCTGTGCTCGCATGCTCTACGTTCTCCAGCAGCAGGTGAGGAAGAGCTGGGGAGGTGGAGCTGGGGAGGTGGAGCTGGTGGTCTGCATGTGGTGCTCTTAGAGACTTGGAGTTTTCCTTCTGTCACGGAAAGATGAGCACAAAATGCCCTGCATAAATTCTAATGGATTTTCAGGCTTAATTCCCTGAACTCACAGACAAGTAATTCACATTATTTTAACAGGTGTGTGTGTGTGTGTGTGTGTGTGTAATGTGCATATGATCAGGCTCCTTAAACTGTTGCTTTTGACTTTGGAGCCATAGACTACTGAATCTACTAAAAGCCATTTTTTCCTTCTGAAAAAGTGCTTGCTCATATGCACCTGAGTCTTAAAGACACTTTCCCATGTGTCTTAGAAAATAACATGGGTCATTCTTTAGTTCGTGCTAGAGAATGAAGACTGTTGGCTCAGGAAGTATTTAACCGTTGATAAACAGGTATTTGCACTGGATTTTTTTTCCTGTGTGTGTCTGTGATAGATATTTTTTAAAAATTTAACATTAATTCTTTTTTTTTTTTTTTCCAGGGAGGGTTTCTCTGTTTAGCTCTGGCTGTCCTTGAACTTGCTCTGTAGACCACCAAGCTGGCCTAGAACTCACAGAGATCCTCCTGCCTCTGCCTCTCAAGTGCTGGGATTAAAGGTGTGCACCACCACCACCTGGCAACTTTTTATTTGTTAATAAAACTTTAAATCTTTTCTGGTCAAGTTACATGTTGGTTTTTATAGCTTGAACCAAAAGCTATACTTTCGTTTGTTTGTTTAAAGGCAAATGGCATAGTTAAATTGTCCTGTGTATTCTTTGTGAATCCTATGTTGGTTCTTGTTCTACACCATTGCCACAGAGATTGTTCTAGACAGGTGCTATACCATGGACCATATATTCCTAGCTGAAATTGTTCTGAAACATGAATCTACAATGTCAGATTTTTACTTAAAGACTTTAGTGTTGCCTGATAACCTCCCAACCCACCCCCAGTGTGTATGTGTATATATGGTGTGTGAAAGAGCCTTACTGTGCAACTCTGGCTGACTTAGAACTCAGATAACCTCCTCTTTCTGCCTCCCTAGTACTGAGATCAAAGATATATGTCTCTACACCCAGCAGAAGGCAAAACTCTTTAGTGTAGCACTTAAGACTTAGTGAGTTTGCCCTTCTATCTGTTATTCATGTTCAGTTCTCCTTACACTGGGAACCTGAGGATAGATCTGTTAGCCATTTTGAACTAGAAACCAGTCAGTGTTTTGGGAGTGTAGGTAATGAATGAGAAGGCTTTTCTTATTTTTATGTGATTTAAGTTAATATTTGGTTATATATGGACAAAATGGATCTGTTTTTTCTATAGAAAGATCAATGGATATGTATAAAAATTTCATTTCCACCTTTTCATGAAACAGGTAAAAGAAATTCAGGAAGAATTGGATAAATTGAGTCCACATAAAATTAAACATACTAAGAAGGTATGTTATAATTCTGATGAGTGGTTATTAATAGAGTACATTTTACACTGTTTTATCTGTGTTTATGTACACCTGTTGGGGACTAAACTCCTAAGTGTCTTGAATGTGAAACTGCCTCCCAAGGAAAAGGATCTGAAACAGGTCACTCCTGGTATAGTGCCAGGCCACTGTATGGTCACTCCTGATATAGAGACAGGCCACTGTTTGGTCACTCCTAGTATAGAGACAGGCCACTGTTTGGTCACTCCTGGTATAAAGACAGGTCAGGTCACTCCTGATATAGCAACAGGTCACTGTATGGTCATCTGCTCAGGAACCCCAAGACCAAGTTCTCAACACAAAGGATATTTATTTGCCCCAGAGAGACAGAGGGCATGGAATAAGAGACTAAGACAGGAGATAGAGAATGAGGGAGAAGGAGAAGGGCATAAGGGAAGGGGGGAAGGGGATATTTGCCCTGGAAGACAAAGAACTGCCTCTGGATAGAGAGGAGACAGACATGGCCCATAGGCAAATGGCAGTTTATAAAGGTAAAATGGGAAACCCCGTGGTAGAATGAGGTGTTTAATTTTAATTGGGCATGTTATTTAAGTGAACCAAAGAGGGCTTTTGATTCCTGGACCTCAGTACTTTGGTAGCTGAACCTTGGTACTCAGCCTCAGGAGAAGAAAGTGGCCAAATAATGGAGTAGACTTTGTGGTTAGCTTTAGGAATGTAATTTAATAGTTTTTTAGCAAGGCAGAAGGAATGGGGGAGAAGGGCAAGTCCTGCCAGAGCCATGCTCACCATGCTCAAGCTGGCCAGAGTCCTTCACAGACAACAGGAAAGAAAAGATCCTGTTTCTAGAGAACTTGAAGTTGTTATTATTATTATTATTATTATTATTTAATTTTTTGAGACATGATTTCTAGCTTTGGAGCCTGTTCTGGAACTTGCTCTGTAGGCTAGGCTGGCCTCAAATTCACAGAGATCCATCTGCCTGCCTCTGCTTCCTCAGTGCTGGGATTTAAGGTGTGTGCTATCATCACTCAGCGAACTTGAGGTTTTTAAATTCACTTCTCATTGGGAAAGGTTTTTACAACAGGGAGCACTTTGTATAGCAGATTGACTCCAGATATTTTTTTAAATTTATTTATTTTATATCCTGACCATAGTTTCCCCTCCCTCTTCTCCCAGCCTCTTTCCCCTACTTCTTCTTTGTCCCCAATTCTACTTCTTCTCCATTTTGATTCAGAAAAAGGCAGACCTCCTATAGACATCAACGAAATATGGCATATCAAGTTTGCAGTCAGACTAAGCACCTCCCTTGTATTAAGGCTGGGCAAGGCTACCCAATATGAAGACTAGGGTCCCAAAAAACAGCAAAAGAGTCAAAGACAGCGCCTGCTCCCACTATTATGGATCCTACAAGAAGACCAAGCTACACACTGTCACATACATTCAGAGGGCCTAGGTCAGTCTCATGCAGGTTCCCTGGTGGTCAGTTCGGTCTCTGTGGGCTCCTATGAGCCCAGGTTACTTGATTCTGTGGGTTTTCTTGTGATGTCCTTGATCCCTTAGGCTCCTACAGACCTTCCTCCCTCTCTTCAGCAAGATTCCCTGAGTTAGGCCTAATGTTTGGCTATGGAATTCTAAATCTGTTTCCGTCAATTGCTAGATGAAGCCTCTCTGATGACAGCTAGGCTAGGCACCAATCTATGAGTACAGTGGAATATTGTTAGGCATCATTACATTGACTTTTTTCCACAGTCGTGCTTAGTTCTATCCTAGGTCTCTGGGCCGTTCAGCTTCTGGGTCCTGGTGCTCCAGGCAGTGTCGGGGTGGTCTCATTCTTATGGATTGGGTCTGAGGCTGAAAAAATTGACTGGCCACTCCCACAATCTCTGCACCACCCTTACCCCAGCACATCCTATAGGTATGAGAGATAGTAGGTCAAAGGTTATATGGCTGGGTTAGTGTACCAGTCCCTCCATCAGAAGTCTTGTCTGGTCACAGGAGATGGTCAGTTCAGGCTACTGTCCCTTATTGCTAGGACTCCAGATATTTTTAAAGGTTGCTGTGGTGTTAGGAAGTCAGAACCTGAAATAACCTCTCGCTTCTTGTTTGTTGCCAGTCGTGGGCAATGTCTAGGCTGGCAGCTGCTCATCGAGGAGCCATCCGGGCCTTACAGATGTTTGTCACTCAGTTTACTGACCGAGGAGAGCACCCAGTTCCTGCTCGGTGTAAGGAACTGGGCAGCCTTATTCGTCAGCTTTCGCTGTGTTCTGCCAAGCTGGATACTGATCCTTCTGTGCCAGATGTGGTCATAGACATCTTGCAGCAAATTGAGGTATGAAATAGACTACAGTTTTTGTTAGAAAGAGTGTTGTTTCAAGGCAGGGAAATAATACTGAATCTCTCTAGGTCCAGTCAATGAGAATACAAGACAAAGCTGCTGCCTGGTAACTTGATACTTTTCAGAGAACATAAGTTTGCATTTTTATTATTTTTACACTTTTCTATTTATTATTTTTCTCTTCTTTGAGAGAAGGAATGATATGATATGTCAAAGAACACATACTGTGGCACACATGCCCACACACATCATCTATACTCAGTAATGAAAGAGTAAAAAGGAAAGGAAAATGGCAAGGAATTCTCAGATTAGCACATACTTACCGATATTTGATCTAGATAGCTTCTAGGAAAGAAACACTTAGGATACATGCAAGTGAGAGCCTCAGGATCTGGGATGACTGGAGACATCTGGCATTCCTCAAGTGGTGTGTTCTAGTCAGGAAGGGACAGTCTTCTTCCTTCTCATTGGTAACAAAGACAGCATTAACAATGAGCTCTGGTTTTATAGTTTCATAGGTTTGTGGAGTCCTGCAACACAATGTAGCCTTTCACTCTTCCCGCAGTACCCTGGCTTGCAGATGCATTTGTTACTACTAATTTATATTGTTGCTGTTTCTGGCTTGCAAGTGCATTTGCTATTACTAACTTATATTGTTGCTGTTTCTAAAGCAAAGGTCAGAGTGTGCTCTTGAGGGCAGGAACTAACAAGCCACCTATGCCAGTGTTACTTCTGTCCTGCATTTTCATCCAAAAAATAGGAAAAGATGGCTTTATTATAAATAAGCTGTTGGCCCTTGTGGAAGAGTGGCATAGTAGGGAGAATTCCGTCTACCACTAACTGGCTCTGGTGGTCATTAAATCATGTTTTGCTATTGCAGTCCTGTTTAGCAGATGTCTGTGATGAACTTTGGTTACATCTGTGTAGACATAGCGCTCTATCAGGAGTGTAAATGTCAAGGGCATGTCTTAGAACTTTGACAGCACATCATACCGTGTCATTCATGCTCTTTCAGCTTACCTACATGACACATTACTGAACTAGATAATTTCATTTAGAGGACCTGTCTTCCAAACCCTAGAAAGGATCTCAAGAGGTTGCCCCATCTCCTGAGCAAGAGCACCTGGAACAGTGTATCTCAAGCATAATGTAGATCTCCTCTAGTTTTGAAAATATTCAGCAATGTAGGAAATTAAATTCTTGTTGATTCCTTGCCTGACTTATTATCTTGTTTCCATATGATCCTGCGAATTCACCCTCCCTGACTGTGCTCTGTTGACTTTAATTGTACTGACCAGTACTGCCTGGTTGTGCCTTAGAGACACGCACCTGCCATTACTGCCGTAGACAGACACTGGACTGCTAAGTTCTGTTAGTTTATGGAAATGTATGTTCAGTACAATGTGTTTACCCACATAAAACACTGTTTGAGTTTATGGGATTTTGTTGAAAATGAACACATACAGCTGTGTTTGAAGACTGGTTAGTTTCCAAAGTGATGATTCTGAATTTTAAAGTTAGGGCACCTATTAAAAATAGTCATACTTGCTGGGCAGTGGTGGCACAGGTCTTTAATCCCAGCACTCGGGAGGCAGAGAGGCAGGTGGATCTCTGTGAGTTCGAGGCCAACCTAGTCTAAAGAGCTAGTTCCGGGACAGGCACCAAAGCTACAGAGAAACCTTGTCTTGGAAAAAAAAATAGTCATACTCAGAACATCTTTGCTGTTGATTTAAATGAGCTAAACTAGTAAAAGAACTTGTAAAAGTTATTTTTATAAGTTGATCACTTGTTGAAATAATACTGATTTTAAATTAAGTGAAACACCTTGTTAACCACTAGAGATAGCCAGGTGTTATTTTCAATGTTATGACTAAAGTCTTACTTTAGTGAGATAAACTAATAGAATAACGACTGTTTTTGTGATAGGCTTTGGAGTCTCTCCTGGAAAAGAAACTGTCACCTAAAAAGGTAAAGAAATGTTTCACAGAAGTGCGGAGCAGATTCCCTATTGGTAGCCAAAGAATCTTAGAGAAAGGGCCAACTATACTGCCCAAGAATGAGAGGAGACCCTTGGTCACAAAGGAGACATTTCCACAGGAATCCAGTCGACCTTCTGTGGCAAAGAGGCTCCTTGATGGTATGTGTCTCAAATGTTACTCTGTGAGAGTGGCTGCAACAGTTACTGGGGGAGGGGTGTGGAGGGGGGATGGGGGATGGGGGGAGGTGTTAGAATTTGTGGCTCTGTCCATGAGAACTGCCTTGCAGCTAGGATCAGGAAGTAGCAGCAAGTATATGTTCTAGGACTGGAGGCTGGAATATGCTGCCCCAGAAGACTGTGAGCAAGTCAGATCCCCTTTGCTCTATCATGGTGCCACACTGATTGTGTTGTACTAACTGGTGTGTGTTGTGTATTTCTGGATCCTCATCCTAGGAAACGGATTGTTAGGTTGTGTGGTATGCACATTTGAGCAGATGCTGCCAATTTATCCCTTAAAAGTAGGTATATGATCATGTTTTAATGAGCAGTATTTTATATAAGAAGATCTGAATGTTTCCGGCTTCAGTGGGGAATTACCCCCCCCCACACACACACACACCCCACCGAGACAGGGTTTTCTGTGTAGTCTTGGCTGTCATGGAACTCACTCTGTAGACCAGGCATCTTACAGTTGCATGTTGTAGTTCTGTTCTCTTGAGGGCTGTTCATGGCTTCCTTACCCATGCTTATTTCTTCTGTGCTGATTTTCCCTTTTGTATTCTTTATCCTTCTCTTTGTTGAGTTCCACTTCTTTTACTTATGAATATAAAAGTTCTGTGGATAGTGTAGCTATTGATTTTACTCATATTTTAATATTTGACAACTGATTTTCCTTTGTTTTTATTCAAAACTTTGCTGGTCATTGCTCACTCTGAGAAACTGAGAGTGAGCTTCTTGTGTGTGGGAGTGCTGCTGACAGTCTGTCAGCTTGTGGGGAAGAGGCGGCTATGCAGTGTGATCACTTCTTGTGGCCTTTTTTTCTAGACCTTCAGTCCAGTGGAGAGGCCTCTATATAGGGGTTTATAAATTCCCTAGTTTTCACTGCTGTTGTGAATGACATTTTTTATTAATTAAGAAATTGGCTGTCACGACTTGAAGGGAAGCCCCTGGGTTTGTGTATTGGCCTCATATCTGGCAGTGCCTTGAAGTCTATTGTGATCCTGTGTCTTATTAGGCCTGCACAGCTGGGGACTTCTGAAACTGCTTGCCTTGTTATAGTCTAGAGAGCGAGCCTTTGCACATCAGCTACACGGCCAGCAGAGGGCACCCCCCAAGCCCTGAGGTAGAGCCATCCTGCTGAGCCTTATAACTGAGGCTGACCTGTAACTTTGCAAACCTCATGTCGTAGGCTTCTTGGTGCTAGGATTACAGGTATGAGCCACAATATCCTGCTAAGGGATGTGCATGGTAATTAATTGTAACATTTAAATTTTCCAATATTTAAAGTTCCCAAGGACCCAATAGCAATGTGTGTTATAAGTTGATGCTTCAGATTTGATGAAATAAAGGTTTTGTTGCTTATTTTTTTTGTCATTTTCCAGATAGTTGAGATAACCTATAAACATGGGTAAAACCAGTAAATTAATTTTTCTTTCTAAAAAAAAGTTCTATTTTGGGGCTGGAGAGATGACTCCATAGTTAAGAGCACTGGCTGCTCTCCCAAAGGACCCAGGTTCAATTCCTAGTACCCACATGACAGCTCACAACTGTCTATAAACTTCAGTTCCAGATCTGACATCCTCATGCAGACAAACATGCAAGTAATACACCAATGTACATAAAATGAAAATAAATTTTTAAAAGTTCTATAGTATTTATAATTGTAGTTAGAGAGAAGGGAGGAGTGTTAGGTATATGTGTAGGTCAGAGGACAACTTTGAGGGATCAGTTCTCTTCATCTGCCATGGGTTCCAAGGATTGAACTCAGGTTGTCGGTTCACAGTAAGTCCTTTTTATCCTCTGAGCCATCTTCCTGACCCTTGTCTTCGTTTTTTAAATTGAAGTAGAGCATATAGATAGAGAAGTGTACAAGGTGTCAGCTCACTGCTGACGTAATACCAGGAAAGAGACTGCATGTACTGTATAAACCGTCTGCACTAAGAACAGAGCGACTGGTAACTCAGAAATGCCCTTCACCCTCCTCCCTACTCCGTCTCTTGTATATTTCTGATTCTTAAAAAGATCTCATTTTTGTTTTTGATTGTGTATGTACAGTGCCCATAGAGAAGTGAGCAGTGGATTCCCTAGAGCTGGAGTGAGTGGCCTGGTATGGGTGCTGAGTGAGCACATGCTCTTACCTTTTGAGCTATCTCTAGCACAGAAGTTAATTTTTTTTTTTTTGAGACAGAATCTCCCTGTATAGACCAGCTTGTCTTGAACTCACAGAGATCCACCTGCCTCTGCTCCCTGAGTGTTGGGATTAAAGGTGTGCGCCACTGCTCTAGGCTATTATTGCTGGTTTTTTTTTTGTTTTTTTTTTTTTAACACTGTCGTAGATCTCTATATTTAACCTTAGATTTACGAGAGTAATGGCATATTGAATTTTCTCTGACCTTCTTTTGTGTTTTTCATTTGCCAAAATTTGGGTTTTCTGTTTGTTTGTTTGTTTATTTCCCACATTGTAATTTACTATGTCAACATTTTTCTTTTCTTGAAAGCAGAAACTTCTGTGAGTGTCTCACCTCTGTTGGTGTGTTTGTTGGTCTTCTGTGGATCCTGAACAACGTAGTGTTCTTCCTGTAGCCTCAGTGGAGCACTAAGTGATGACCGGAGGAGCCATTGACATTGAGTGTGTGTGGAGGGGGCTCTGTAGTTCTGACAGGTGGAGAAGAGCCCAGTCCCACAGGTGGAAGGCTCAGTTCCAGAAGACTGCCTCACTTGCGATGCCAGTTGCAAGTCTTGGGTTGTAACCTGCAGCTCTAAATCTAGGCTTGCTGGGATTGCCCACTGAACTCCCATTCCTCCCATTACCAAGGATGCTACACCAGATACAAGTGAATAGCCGATGGGAGATACCTAAGGCGAGGAATGTGGGAAGGGGAACACGATCTCCAGATGGTGTTGTATGGATATATGTATATAGCAATTCCAAAGCTCCCGGAAGCCCATGGTGTAAGAGCTTCCATCACATGGGGCTTTCATCACATAGGCATGCTTGATTATAACTCGAGTCCTGCCTCCTATGTTCTACCCTTTCTTGAGTGTGGGGCTGGAATAAATTAAACCTGCCCTGGAGCCAGAGTGGGAAGCTGGGCTTTGCACTCACTCTTGTGACCTTGAGCAAATGCTCTATTTATTTCCTCACCTGAAGAATCTTAGGAAACCTGTTCTGTCTACATGGTGGGACTCAGATGGTGTTGTAGCAAACATGAGGCATGGTAACAGCCACATTGTCACCTTTGCTGTGGAGTGAAGCTTGCCTATAGGTAGCTGGTTTGCAAGTTTCATGCATTTGCTCCTGGAGAGCAATGTGGTAATCTTTAGTATTATTTTTCTTGTTCTTATGATCTTTCAGAAGGTCATGTTTTCTGTTTTAGATACCTCTTCCTCTTCCTAATTCTTCATTCTAATTTCCTGGATTCCTCCTCCCTACCCTGTACCTCTAAAATGTCACAGGGAGCCCCAAGGGAGGGAAACTGCCTCTGTGTCATTTGGTATTTATGATTGGGCCTGATTGGATCAACTACCTTGTTATTTAAGTAATTGTTGATTGGTGCGGTTCTTAGAGGCTGTGCCTACTGATTGCATTAGTATACTGTGTGAGGCTGTAAGGAGCTGTAAGGCTGGTAGCTGCCACTCTGCTGGCAGCAGTGTCTTCAGACTCAGCTCCCCAGGAATTTGCGCTGCATTTGCCGTCTGATTGATGCCATTCATAACTGAAAAGGTGTCAGGACCTAGCAGCCAGCGTTGCTTCAATAGATGTAATCTTGGAAGTTACTAAGCTGCAGCCTAGCAGTCAATCCTGGCATTCTTCTGCTCTGGTTTATATTCCTTTTGAGAACATCTGAGGAAAGCAGTGGTTGGGTGAGTCCAGATCCTGACTTACTGCTGCTAAGGAAGAATTTGAATAAAGCTTTCCTTTGGCTCTTAAATATTCTAAACAGAAAGGAATGAAAATAATAAATACCATGTATTTACTATGCAGTTTTAAATATTTTAGTCTGTAATTTTTTTTTCAAAAATCATGACAAGTTCTGTTAAAGTCCCTTAAATATTTCCCTCATACCGTTAGGACCCTGTCCTGTTTTTATGTCTGAGTTGCTCATGTATGTTCCATGATATATTGCTTCGCACATGTATTATACATGTATGTATCATATGATACATACAGTATGTTTCAGCCTATAGTGTGCTTCCCTCTTATTTAAATTAGTATGTATCATATGATACATACAGTATGTATCAGCCTATAGTGTGCTTCCCTCTTATTTAAATTAGTAGACTTGTTCATATTGATAGGTGAAATCTATTTTTTCCCAATTCAAACCCTGGGCCTTACATAGTAGGAAAGCTACATTCCCCAGTTCAGAGAATTCTAACTTTCTTAACTATTGTGTGGGTTTCCCTTGTATAAATAAACCATAGATAATTTTTCATCTCTTCAGACTTATTAATGAGCACTTGGGTTGTTCTCAATTTCTGTCATAGATCTGTGTATGTGATGTAAGATCTCACTGTGTTGACAGGATGGCCCAGAACTCCTGAGTAGCTCAGAGTATACACAGATGCCATAATGCCACTATGCTGACTGCTTCTGCTTTTAGGAACAGTGACAGGGTGAAGTAAAAGCCTGTGCCTCTCCCCTTTGTGTTCATATATGCAAGTTCCCTGGGCCGAGTGTGCCTGTGTTGCAGCTGCTGCACTGCAAATCCTCAGCCTTACTAGGGGTGTCGATTGGTCCATCAGTCGAGCCACCCTTCAGAGGAGTTAACCGGTTGACTCTTGTGCTAGTGGCTTCTGGGTTCCCTCACTCCTCATTTATGTTTGGATCATATTCGCATTTCCCAGTCTAATGGCTGCGAATGCTAGCTTATGGCTCAGTTTTCCTTATTACTAAGTGAAGTTTGTTGTTTTTTCATGCTTTTATTGGCCACTTGTTTTTTTGCATAAATTGTAGTTTCTGTACTTTTTAACATTTCTCTGTTGAACTGCTTATTTCCTTTCTAGACTTGTAAAATTCTTTATATCATTGGAGTATTGATCCCATGTTAATTATATGTATTTCAGGGATCTCTTTCCAAATTTGACTGATTTGTTATGGTGACTTTTGATCAAAAGCTGTAGTTCAGTATAAATAAGCCCTAATAAGGCAACATCATACTTGAATTTAAGAAAGTCTTTTCTGTCCTGATGATGTGATGATATTCTCAGAGAATAAAAAACCGCTTCATTAGGACTGTGATGCTGTGACCCTTTAATACAGCTTCCCATGATGTGGTGCCCCCAGTTATAAAATTGTTTTGTTGTACTTAATAATTGTAATTTTGCTACTGTTGCGAATCCTAATATAAATATCTGATATTCAGGGTATTCGATATATGACTCACCTCCCAAGGAAGGGGTCACGACCCACAGGTTGAGAACCACTGCTTTAGGATTTCATGCTTTTGTGAGCTGCTGTTCAGGGGCCTTCTACTCTGATATTTGATATGTGGACAGTAATAATCTTTAGGTCATACCTGCTGATCTGTGGCTCCTATCCTGTGCCATTGGTTCCTATGTTCCCTCCACACTGCTTTGACCATTGCAGCTCCTGCTAAGGTTCTCATCTCTGGTCAAGAAAGGCCCCACCTCTACTTCAATCCCCATTTTGTTGTTACTATTCAAATTTGCTGGGCTAATTCTTTTCTTTTCTTTCTTTTTTTTTTTTTTTTTTTTGAGACAGAGTTTCTCTGTAGCTTTGGAGCTTGTCCTGGAACTAGCTCTTGTAGACCAGGCTGGCCTCTAACTCACAAAGATCCGCCTGCCTCTGCCTCCAGGCTTTTACACTTCGCATGAATGTTTAAAATTAGATTTATTATTTTATGTGTGAATGTTTTGCCTGATGTAAAGATGTTTGACATCTTTACAATGTAAGTAAAAACTTGATTCAGATTTTCATTTGTATCATTTCAATGGCCAGGTACATAGCCCAACACTGCAAAAATAAATAAAATAAAAGCTTTGAAATCTTTTGTATGAAATTCCTATGAGCTTCTCATTAGGTTTCCTCCCTATTTTCTTGGTGTTCTTATATTTGTATATCTGTGTTTGCTGTTGCTTGTTCCAGGACTGGAACCCAGGGCCTCACTCATGCTGACACTCTGGCACTGAGCCATCACTCAGCCCCACCTCAGTCTTTGTTAATGTTAATGGTATATTGTTCCTATTACTTTTCCTGAGTAGTTTATTCTGTGACTTTTGTATGTTGCTCTTATGTATAGAAACTTGACTGAGAAGTCTCATTAATAAGAGTTAGTCTGTATCCCAATTTTCCTGAATTGTCTATATAAACCTTTCTCTCATTTTTAAAAAGTTTATTTTCTTTTTTATTGCAATGGGATACCATGTATGCAGAATACACTTCATACTATATTCTATATCAAATTAGCTTTCAAAGATGTTGAGTAGGGAAATAAATTTTTAAGTGTTTTCATTTTTAAAAGTTTTTAATCTGAGGAAGAGAGATGGCGTAGTGGTTAAGAGCACTAGCTGCTCTTCCAGAGGACCTGGGTTTGATTCCCAGCACCCACATGGTGACTCACAGCTGTCTTTAACTCTAGTTCCAGATCTGAGGGTACCAGGCATATACATATGATGCATGCACAGACATATTTGTAAGCAAAACACTCATCCACATAGAAGAAATAAATCTACAAAAATAAAGTGTTTTATCATTCATTTGTATGTATATTTGTGCACCTTTACATGCAGTGCTCATGGAGTTTAGAAAGTAGCATTGGAAGCCCTGGAACTGAGGTTATGCATGATTGTGAACCACTGTGTGGCTGCTGGGAACTGAACCCAAGTCCTGTACAAGAGCATTAAGTGCTTTTAGGCACTGAGCCATCTCTGGCTCCAGTATTTCCATTTTAGAAATACAATGTCTTAGTTAAGGTTACTCTTGCTGGGATTGAAACACCATGACCAAAGCAACTTGGGGAGCAACTTTCTCATAGTTCCACTTAACAGTTCATCATGAAAAGCAGTGAGGGTAAGAAATACAGGGCAAGAATCTGGAGGCAGGAGCTGATACAGAGGCCAGGGAGGGGTGCTGCTTACTCGTTTGCTCATCATGGCTTGTTCAGTCTGCTTTCTTATAGAACCCAGGCCCACCAGCCTAGGAATAGCACCACCCACAATGGACTGGACTGTCCCTCATTAATCACTAATTAAGAAATACCCTACAGCTGGACCTTATGAAGATATTTTCTTTCAGTTGAGGTTCCCTCCTTTTGAATGACTCTAGTTTGTGTCAAGTTAACATAAATCTTCATGACATAGTCGGCACAATTTGGCAACCCAGTAAAAATATGATTACAATCAGCAGGGAGCCATTTTGGGGAGTATTTTATAGTCAAGAGGCCCTTGAGAGGCCAACCTGGGTAGGGCAAGACATATTGCAGAATTAGGACCATAGATAAGAACTGGAAATCAGTAAATATGGGTCCTGACATTGAGGGGGCTCCAGCCATGGTGCTTGGGCATTGGTAATTTCAACTTTGGTGGTACTGGTAAGGGAGGCAGCCAGTTGCTGTAGGATAATGCTCTTGTACACTGTAAAGATTTGTTACTTGTATTAGTTTAATAAAACGCTGATTGACCAGTAGCCAGGCAGGAAGTATAGGCAGAGCAACCAGACTAAGAAAATTCTGGGAAAGGCAGAGAATCAGTCGTTAGCCAGATGCAGAGGAAGCAAGATGAGAATGCTTTACAGAGAAAAGGTACCAAACCACATGGCTAAACATAGACAAGAATTATGGGTTAATTTAAGTTGTAAGAGCTAGTTAGTAATAAGCCTGAACCAATAGGCACACAGTTTTATTTTTTTATTTTTTAAAGTGTTTTTCATATTTATTAAATATTTTTTAAATATTACTTATATTGTATACAATATTCTGTCTGTATATATGCCTGCAGGCCAGAAGAGGGCACCAGACCTCATTACAGATAGTTGTGAGCCACCATGTAGTTGCCGGGAATTGAACTCAGGACCTCTGGAAGAGCAGGCAATGCTCTTAACTGCTGAACCATCTCTCCAGCCCCGGCAAACAGTTTTAATATAAGCCTCTGTGTGTTTGTTTGGTACTGAACAGCTGCGGGACCAGGCAGGATAAAAATTCTGTCTATAGCTGGTGTGGCAGCAGAGCTCCCTGCTTTTCACAGAGCTAGGCCGGAGGGGACAGCCTCTGTGCTATCCATTCATTCTGCTTGTGTGGCTAAGTAGAAATTTCTCCTCTGAAATCTCTGTAGATGTCTGTCAGCCTGATGTGGAGCTTCCAGTGACTCAAAGGTTGGAGAGTGAACTTGGTGTGGTAGACGAGGACACTCTTCCAGAAGCCCCTTTTATATTGGACCAGGGTTCAGGCATCAAGGATGAAACACTAACTCCAGCAAAAACACGAGCAGTGAGAAAGAAGACTGCAATGGAGCGTGTGCCATTTAGGAAGAAAGACACTTCGGAGTCAGCCAGACTACAGCAGGTGTGAAGCCTTTCCTTTCCTGTGACCCATTTATATGCATCTGATGTTTTCCAAGGCCCTACAAGCTACTAAAGGGTAGGACCAGCATTTGTTTGGGGGCAGATGGTTGCCTTAACCCTGGGTCCAGCAATCTAAGTCGGCTTACTTAAGTCCAGGTTTTGCTTTTTATTTTAACAAAAGCCAGTTTGTAATGGTAGTATAGGGTATAGCATTCCATCCTTCCCAGATTCAGGAAGATCCTAATTAATTCAATACCATCATCATAATTAGAAAGCTTGTCTTAAAATTCAATATTTGAGGGGCTGGAGAAATGGCTCAGAGGTTAAGAGCACTGCCTGCTCTTCCAAAGGTCCTGAGTTCAATTCCCAGCAACCACATGGTGGCTCACAACCATCTGTAATGAGGTCTGGTGCCCTCTTCTGGCCTGCAGGCATACAAGCAGACAGAATACTGTATACTTAATAAAAAAAAAAAATTCAATATTTGAAAGTGTAAAAGTTGAGAGGATTTAGATTCTGTTATGAGTGGTTAGTGGGAATGCTGTTCTACTGATGGCTCAGTGGTTTTAAGAGTACTTGCTGCCTTTCTAGAAGACGCACATGGTGGGTAAGTGCTTTTTAGTATGACTTTGGGAACTAGCTGGGTAGTTAGAGCGTGTGGCCTGAAACTACCTTATATTTTAGACTTCTGTCTAAAACTTCCTTACAAGTCTGATGGCTCAGTGGTTAGCACTGATTGCTCTTCCAGACCTAGGTTTGGTTCCAAGCAGTCACATGGTAGCCAACAACCATTTGTAACTCCAATTACAGGATATCTAGTGTCCTCTTCTTGTCTCCGTAGGCACCAGGCATATACGTATAGTACACAGATATACATGCAGGCAAAACATCCATACACATACAATTAACTAATAAAAAAAATTGACAGCAACAACAAAAAGCTTCCTTATGGTCCTACAGTGGAAAACTGGCCAGATGAGCACCTCTGGTTCCAGTGCACTTACTGCTGTGGCTACCATTCAAGTAGTACTACCCAGAGGCTTCTGCAGCAAGCCTGGGTATTATCACATGACCTTGGAAAAGGAAATCTGGCAGTTTACTAGTGTTGTAGTTTCCTTTCTCTTGCTGTGGAAAAATCATCAAATTGGGAGGAAAGGGTTTTTGTTATTGTTGTGTGCGTGTGCAGTAGTTCAAGGTAGGAAAGCGAAGGCAGGAACTGAAGCAGAGACCATGTAGGAATCCTTTTTACTGAATTGCTCCTCATGAATTCCTCAGCCTACTTCATTATACAACCTATATGCCTAGAGTGGTACTGCGTACAGCAAATTGGCTTTTCATATCACTCATTAATCAAGAAAATGCCCCACAGACTTGCCTCCAAGCCAGTCTGGTGTAGGTACTTTCTCATTTGAAGTTCCCCCTTTGCAGAGGATTAAAACACTAATCAGCACAGCCAGTAACCAAAAGGTCATGGATTGGGATCAGGTCTTTATTTCTTCTCAGATAAACTTGTAATGAGGTCACTGGGAAGTCAGGAGTGAGTCTACTTGGAGGTTCTTCTCAGCCTCATGCCTGATGGTATTTGAAATTGTGTGGTTCATTGTGGTTAGACTAAGGTTCAAAAGGTTATTTTAGCCAAGAATATTTTACAATTTACCTGTAAACAAAAATGGACTTTTAAAAGGTGAGATTTAATTAAGGAAAAAGATAATAACTATTTCATATATATAAATGTGGAAAATGGGAAAGCCAAGGATTCCAGACCCACCCTTGCCCAGTTTTAGTTCAGTATTATCTCTATGCTTCCCACGTTTCCCTTAGAGTGCTTTCTGTTAGCTTGTAGAACAAATGCAAAGAGGCACATAGAATTTCCTGGGGGTCAGAGGTTGAAGCTAGAGTGTCCTTAATACTTGTTTATCTTTGTAATGCATGTGCGCTTCTTACAGGGACTCCACATGTCTGAAAGAAATCAACCAAACCAACCTTACAGCAAAAGCAGGTTGCAGCAGACAACAGTGTCATCCAGATTAAAAATGAACCGACAGCCTGTGAAAGACCGCAGGGCTCCTTGGATACCTCCGAACCCCACGTCTCCACCAGCCTCTCCGAAATGGTATGCAAGAATTCAAGAACTGAGTTCCCATGGCTTTATTTTTCTTCCACAGATGACACACATTTAAAACAAATAATAATAGGCTTCATTCTTCCCCTTGGGCAAAAATGCTTATTTGGGTGAGTAATACATGAGTTTTTTGTCTGGAAGCCTGTTGGTTCCTTTTTGTACCTGTCCATGAAGTACCTCGATGCCCAGTGGGTATGTGTCATTGTAGGAAGGATTGTGACTGTTGTCTGCTCTATGAATAGATTGTGCTCACCTGAAGCTGGGCATTGTATCTCTCTTATATCTTAATGTCCAATGCCTACACATAATAGGCACTCACTTAATCTTGGCTGAGTATTTTTAAATAATTTAATTCCAAGTCAAGATAGCTGTGAACTCTGAGCTCATCCATATTCCCTGACTCTGCTAACATTACTGTCTTGCTACCTACACTCATCAGGACAACAGTGTGGATCTACTCTCCACAGGGATAAAGAGGAGGTACTGTTCTCAGGGGGAGCAGGGTCCAGTTTGAAGTAGGCTCATGGGAGCATGGTGGCTAAAGATAAAGGGAGCTTGTTTGTGGGTTTGGGAATCCTTGACGTCACAGTGGAAAAAGCTAGAAGGTCTAACAGTGCTAAAGGGGAAGCAAACAGCGGGGACTCCTTATGTGCATGCCTGGTGTGACTCCATGGTAATGTGCACCCCTTAGCCTTGAGAAAAAGGAAGAGGACCAGAAGCTTCTGTTCCACTGCATCACAGACTGGGCCTTCTGACCTGACTGTGTGGGGCTTTTTTTGTTGGTTTTGTTTAACAGCCCTGGCTTTCCTGGAACTTGCTCTGTAGACCAGGCTAGCCTTGAACTCAAAGAAATCCACGTGCCTCTGCCTCCTGAGTACTGGGATTAAAGGTGTGTGCCACCATCGCCTGACTGATTGTGTGTTTTTGTTTGTTGTTGTTTGCTTTCATGAGTTTGTTCTGATTTCTTTGTTTTATACATGTCAATACAGGTTGAAGTGTGTGCTGCTAAACAAGTACACTGTATACTAGCTTCTATACCAGCAGTTCTCAACCTATGGGTCTCTACCCCTTTGGGGGTCAAATAACTCTTTCTACAGGAGTCACATATCAGTTATTCTGCATACCAGATATTTACATTATAATGTTTAACAGTAGCAATGGAAATGATTTAGGGTTGGGGTCACCACAGCACGAAGAACTGTATTAAAGGGTTGCAGCTTTAGGAAGGTTGGGAACCACTGCTCTAGACAGTATGATGGTAGGGGAGACATGGGGCAGATAAGACTCCCTAGATCACAGTGCTGTGTGAAACCTAACGCAGACATTTAGAGGACTTGGGATATTATTAGGGACTCATATATTTAAAGCATGTTTTGTTGAAGCACATTCTTTATTCTATGACAGTTTTTTTAAATTAAAATAATGACTGCTTCTTTGAGGCAAAAGGATCTTCTCCCTTTGACATTGGGCATGAGAGCTAGAGGACCTTTCCCCGCCACATTCGTTCTGCCATCAGGCGCCAGGCACTGAGCTGTAGATCAGCATTGCCATGGTGCTCTTAGGATGAGTCACAAGTGGACGAATGATTGCCAACGACATGCTTTCCATTTGGTGCAGTGCTGCATGGCTAAAGGTGAAGTCCAGTCCCAGAGATGCTGCAAAGGAACAATCTCTCCAGCAAGAGGATGCCCCCGAGGAAAGTCAGCTGGGAGGTGCTGCCGAGCAAGAAGCTACCAGGTTTGTAATGTATATATATTACATTGTATATATTAATATATATATGACTCTGAAGCAAAGCCCTTGTCTTTTCTGTATCTCAAGATGATTATTTAAAACAGATTGCCAAACTTTTCTATTACACTCTCCTGCTTACCCCAGGCCCACCACTCTTTTATTCTTTCTTATTTCATTCATTCGAAACTTCTATGTGTGTCATTTGTCAATTTGTAAATGGCACAGTTGTGCGCTATGTGCACATTTTAAAAAAAGAGAAAATAAGTCAGTGGAAAATACATGTAATTAGCTGTGATTTAAGACAGAACATGGTATGCACCCTAAGATCTGGGCAAGTTCAGAATGTGGAGTGTTTACCTTTTGCTATAGAGAATGAAGTTTCATGCAGGGAGGTAGGAACTAAACCAGGACTTGCACGGGCAGGAATAAATGTGAGGGGTTTAATGAAAATGTTCCAAGGGAAGACAGCAGGGAAAACAGCTTGCTCTGCATTTGTTTGGCTGAAATTACCCTGGCAGTTATGGGAAAGCAAAAATGGAAATGGGTATTAGGGCTGGGGGGTAGCTCGGGAGTACAGCACGGCTCCAGTGTGTGTGAAGTGCACTGTGCTCCAGTATCGCTCTGAAAAACAGAATGGGCCATTTGATAATTTGGTGATAATCACGTAGCTAAAGCAGAAGAATCAAAGCTCTTTGATATACACATGCAATAAAATTGTTTAGAGTTAACTTTCCCCTTTAGTTTTTATTTGATTTTATTATACCTTCCCTGGGGTCTGTTTGTTAAACGAGTAAACTGTGCTGAGAACAGTGATGGTTAGCTTTTTTGTCGGCAGCTTCTTGTGTATATACCAATTGGGTATGACTATCCCTTTGTAGGAATATACTGTGAATGCTTTCATGGGTATATGGAGGACACATTACTATTTGAATCCTTTCATAGAGCCAGGATTGGTGCTGGGCTGCGGGAGGGCGCTCATTTCTGCCCTGTTTCTGTGGTAGTGATACCCTGTGGCATTGAGGCATGGTTACCTTGACTCTTCTGTTAGGCTTCCTTGGCCAGATGCTGAGTCTTCCAAAAGACTGAAGGAACTAGAAGACTTGGAAGCCAAAGAAGTAGAAAGGATGCAAAAACAGAGGTAAATATTTGTTTCTGAGGTAAACAAGAAGGCAGCTTGTTCTGCATCTCACTCCTTTGACAGTGAGTCAGGATTGGTGACGTCAGCCACACTTCTGCTTACTGGCTTGCTGCCTCCTGAAGACTGGAAAGCTACCTGTGAAGCCTGTGGGAGCTCCAAAGAGAGAAGCCCAGGAAGCCCTGACTCTACTTTAAAGAGAGTTATCGTGCCTTTACCTCCCTCTAGGCTTGAGTGGCTTGAGGCTGAGACTTCTCGAAGAACCAAACAGCTGGATAAACTGAAAGCTGAAGAAATGGATAGACTTCAAAAATTAAGGTATAGCCGGGCGGTGGTGGCGCACGCCTTTAATCCCAGCACTTGGGAGGCAGAGGTAGGCGGATCTCTGTGAGTTTGAGACCAGCCTGGTCTACAAGAGCTAGTTCCAGGACAGGCTCCAAAACCACAGAGAAACCCTGTCTCGAAAAAAACCAAAAAAAAAAAAAAAAAAAAAAAAAATTAAGGTATAGTTTGCCACTGGGGAGTGAGAGGATATGTGTTTCTAGCTGATTGATCCTTGTAGTTTGAACAGCCATCCTGGACTTTCTTGACCTCACCTCATTCAAGATGAGTAACTGAATGAAGACTGGCAGAGGGTGAGTGGGTGTGCACGGTGAGTGTGAACGATGAGTGTGTAGATGCTTGTTTCTCATGTTAGCCTGAATGTGGTCTCAGGTTTTCAGGGGAGGTTGCTCCCCCTCATTCATCCCCTCAGAGTGCTGCCACCTAACTGGCAATGAAGAAATATATTTACCATGTAATGGGGCTGATGCCACTGCCACAGCTGGCTGACGTTTCCAGCTCTAGTAATCATCACTGTAGTCAAATGAACAAAGCAATGATTGAAACATCTGTACATTTTATCACTATCCGTGATGGCATTTGGTCCCAGTTCAGGGCTGTGGTTCTTTCATTAGAGGCCAAGGTGACTAAAGTTAAGATTTCAGTTATACAATCACAGAATCTTAGGATTTGAAGGACCCCCCCCTACACACACACACATAACTGATATTTCCAGACTTCTGCTGTCTCTAAGAAGTGGCCAGCATGTGTATACATAGCTCTGTGATGGGGTGATTACAGCAGTGGGAGGGAATCTGCCTTGGTCATCTTTATTATAAGGCTGATTGTCTTTAACTCCTATCCACTTGACTTTTCACATCTCATTTATTCCTTCATATGTATTTTTTTCTGAAAAAGTAAATATAGCATACACGTAGAAAAACACACTAAATTCACATGTATGGTTCAGAATAAATGAGCACCTGTGCATTGCCTCTCAAATCAGGTAATACTGTTGCGGAAGCTATGCCTCCTTCCCCTAGAGATAGAAACCTACTGTCCTGATTGCTGAGTTAATCTTTTCACTACCCTTGTTCACAAATCTACTATTGATGTATACGTTTCTGTCAACAACCTTAATTTTGGAAACAGAAGTGCCAGTTTAGCAGAGTATAGGAAGGGCAGTTTGCTAGTGCTAGAGGAAGACTCGGGAGACTCAGTTGCAGGATCTGGGTCATAACCTGACATTGAGCTGTCCTCAACAGTATTCCAGAGTCCCATCCCAGGAATCAGAGAGCAAGAGCACGAGTGAGCCATGGCAGACAAGACAGGGCTTACCACCTGGGCTGTAGGTGAACCAGCTCCACTAAACATCTGGAAACCTTGTCTGGAGAGTGAGCTGCCTGGTTGTGCTCTGCTTTTTCAGCTCCTCTGGGCAGCCTGTGGGGATGAGGTGAGGACCCTCAGCACATAGGTCCTAGAGATAAGCTTCATCAGCATCAGGAAAGACAAGACCAGCGTCTAGGCTAGACTTGCTTCATGGATTTCCTTGTCATGTCCTCTTGCTGTTTGTGTGCTTGTTTTGACGAAGCACAGCCTAATTCAGCTTCTTCTAACTGCAATTTTATAACTTTGATACTGCAGATAGTTCTCATTCACATTGATTGTCTATAGGTTTTTTGGGGGGAAATGCAGTGGGTAGTGGTTTGGTTCTTAATGTTTTTGTTTGTTTGTTTGTTTTGTTTTTTTCTTTTTGTCTGTAGGGTTTTAAATGTGGTAACAAGGATATAGATTACCAAAGTATAGAGCTTGTTTGGTGACTCCACATCCTTATTTTCTGGACAAATGCATGCAGATATAATAGGAACATACGTTTGACTCAGACGACTTTATTGAGCCTGCTATTAGTATGCATATCTGGAGTTCCCGCCTCCTTTATGGCAGATTTCAGATTTTTCTGAGTGTCCAGCCTGCACATTTTCTGAAGCCCACACTGTGGGTACCATTGTGAATGTTGATGTATTCTTAGCTCACCACAGTCTTAGTTACTTTTCTGTTGCTGTAATGAAACACCATGAACAAGGCAACGTATGAAAGAAAGCATCTAATTGGCTTACAGTTTCCAAAAATTAGAAATGATGGCAGTATGAAGGAATGGCTAAGAACTCACATCTTGTTCCACAAGTAGAAGACAGATACACACACACACACACACACACACACACACACACACACACACACTCTTAAACCAGCTTTGATAACTTCAAAACCCTTACCCAATGACACACCTCCTGCAACAAGGTCAACATCTCCTAATCCTTCCCAAACAAAACAGTTCCACCAACTGGGAACCAAGTGTTCAAACATGTGTACCTATGGAGACCCTTCTCATTCAACCACCACAGCCAACTCAGTGAGGGCAAAATGGCCTTCTTCACCTCCTGCAGAAGCCATTAGTCCAGGTCCTCTAATTTAGCTTCTTTGAGAGGGTGAGCTAGGCAGGGTGGTGTATTCCTGTGATCCCAGCACTTGGAAGACTGAAGCAGGAAGATTGCTGTGAGGCCAACCCATTTTATAGTATTTTGACCTTGTCTCAAAATAATAATAATAATAATAACAACAACAACAATAATTAATTAGAGGGAAAGCAGTCCTTTTTCCAGACATTTCAAATTTAAAAATGCCTTTTCTATGCTTATATTTGCTAATTTTGCATACTCACTCATTATTAGTCTTATTATAGAATTTTTATTTGGAAAATTTGTTAATATTAAACTTTTATTATTAGGTAATTATACATTCACACAATGTTGTAATAATACAGAAAAATTTTGGGAAATCATTTCTCAGCTACTACTGTAGCATCTTAAACTGTTGACTACATATAACCAGGATGTAGGTATTCATTGACATAGCGAGGGTACATGTGACTAACAGGCATTGCCACAGCCAGGAACATGCCCATCACTACAGCATCCCCATATTTATATCCACACATACTTCTTTACTGCCCCCAGCCACCTTTGGACTCAGAAAGTGTGGCAGCCACTAATCTGCTTTCTCCTTTTATAATTTTGTTTCAAGATTGTTGTTCTGCATTGTATAACTTTCTGGAATTGTCTTTTTGAATGTTTGTTTATTCCAGTGGGAGGGGCATATTGTATCATTGTGTACATAGTGTACGTATGGACATCAGAGGCCAACTTGCAGAAGTCAGTTCTTACTCGATTATGGGGATCAAACTCTTATCATCAAGCTTGACAGCAAATGACTTTAGCCTTTGAGTCATCGTACCTGCCATAGAATTGGCCTTTTTTTCCTGAAGTAATTCTCTGGAGTCATTCTGGTCACTCCATGTATTGTTTGTTCATTCTTTCTGTTGTTAAGTTGGGTTTCATGGGGACCACTCATCGGGTTGTCATTAGTACGGCATAATTATGACTAAAGATTGTATAAACACGCATGTATTATGTGATGTGTTTTTATTTTACTGCCGTAAGCTCCCAGAGTGAATTTGCTGGGTTGTATGCTTCTTCTTCTGTGTTTTAATTTGTATTTTTTTTTAAATTTTTTTCCCATGGTATTTATTGAGCTCTACATTTTTCTCTGCTCCCCTCTCTGCCTCTCCTTTCCCCCCTTCAATCCTCCCCCAAGGTCCCCATGCTCCCAATTTACTCAGGAGATCTTGTCTTTTTCTACTTTCTACTTCCCGTGTAGATTAGGTCTCTGTAAGTCTCCCTTAGTGTCTAAGGGAGTGTTGTCTAAGTTCTCTGGGATTGTGGTTTGTAGGCTGGCTTTCTTTGCTTTATTTTTAAAAACCACCTATGAGTGAGTACATGTGATAATTGTGTTTCTGTGTCTGGGTTACCTGACTGATGATGATGCTTTCTAGTTCCATCCATTTTCCTGCAAAATTCAAGCTGTCATTATTTTTTTCTGCTGTGTAGTACTCCATTGTGTACTTTTTTAAATCCATTCTTCGATCAAGGGGCATTTAGGTTGTTTCCAGGTTCTAGCTATGACAAACAAAGCTGCTATGAACATAGTTGAGCACATGTCCTTGTGGCACGATTGAGCATCCTTTGGATATATACCCAAAAGCGGTATTGCTGGGTCTTGAGGAAGGTTGTTTCCTAATTTTCTGAGAAATCGCCACACTGCCATCCAAAGTTGTTGTACCAGCTTGCTTTCCCACCAGCAATGCAGAAGTGTTCCCTTTTCCCCACAACCTCTCTAGCATAAGTTGTCATCCGGGTTTTTGATCTTGGCCATTCTTACAGGTGTTAGATGGAATCTCAGAGTTGTTTTGATTTGCGTTTCTCTGATGACTAAGGGTGTTGAACATTTCCTTAAATGTCTTTCAGCCATTTTAGATTCCTCTATTGAAAGTTCTCTGTTTAGGTCTGTACTCCATTTTTTTTATTGGATTATGTGATCTTTTGGTGTCCAATTTCTTGAGTTCTTTATATATTTTGGAGATCAGACCTCTGTCTGATAGGGGGTTAGTGAAGATCTTTTCCCATTCTGTAGGCTGTCGTTTTGTCTTGTTGACCGTGTCCTTTGCTTTACAGAAGCTTTTCAGTTTCAGGAGGTCCCATTTTTAATTGTTTCTTCAGTGTCTGTGCTGCTGGGGTTATATTTAGGAAGTGGTTCCCTGTACCAATGTGTTCAAATGTACTTCCCACTTTCTCTTCTATAAGGTTCAGTGTGGCTGGCTTTATGTTGAGGACTTTGATACATTTGAATTTGAGTTTTGTGCATGGTAATATATATGGGTCTATTTTCATTTTTCTACATGTTGACATCCAGTTATGCCAGCACCACGTTAAATATGCTTACTTTTTTCCATTTGATATTTTTTGCTTCCTTTTCAAAGATCAGGTGTTCGAAGATGTGTGGATTGATACCTGGGTCTTCTATTCAGTTCCATTGGTCCTCCTGTCTGTTCTTATAACAGTACCAGGCTGTTTTCAGTACTGTAGCTCTGTAGTAGAGTTTGAAGTCAGGGATTGTGATGTCTCCAGAAGTTCTTTTATTGTACAGGATTGTTTTGGCTATCCTGGGTTTTTTGCTTTTCCAAATGAAGTTGAGTACTGTTCTTTCGAGGTCTTTGAAGAATTTTGCTGGGATTTTGATGGGCATTGTATGCTTCTTGTATGTTTTGGTTTCTGTCTTAGTCACTGTGAAGTCTATTGCTGTGAAGAGACACCATGACCAATATAACTGTTATAAAAGAAAATATTTAACTGGGGACTTGCTTACAGTTTCCAAGGCTTAGTCCATTATTATCATGGCAGAGAGCATGGTGGTGGGCAGGTGTGGGGTGGGAGATGTAGCTGAGAGCCACATGCTGATCTGTGGCAGGGTGGGGAGGGAGGAAGGGAGACAGAGAGAGTTGGGGGTGGGGTAGGATTTTGGTCTAACTCAGAGCAATTGCATTCAAATCTGCCTTTCACAAGACCCCAGGGGATGCATGCAGTCATTGTGGTTGGAGGAGCACTGTGGTTTGTCATCACTTGGTTTGCCTTCACCTTGAGGAATTAGAAAAATGTGCACAATAGGGCATTCTGGCTTCTGAATTTTCAACTTTACTTCTAAACAGTGTTTCTGCCACCCAGTTAGCTGACAAGGTAGAAGCCACAGTTCTGGAGCGGTTGAAGCCCCTCTTGATCAAGGCCCAGGTAACTGATTCATCTCATTTCCTTGCCTTTGGCAGTTCTGAAATGAAAGGAGTTTGTTACTTAGGTCACACTGACCCTTTTTTAGAGGGCAAAGTGTCTTCAATGATGGGAACCTGCAGTACAGAACAGGGTTTCACTGCTAGGGCCCTTCACAACCTCCAGACCACCACACACGTCCTCTGTGTGGATTGGGGGAGGGAGGCAATGAGAGGGTATAGGCAAGGGGAAGAGAAGTAAGCACTGTTTTTGAGAAGGGTGACATTTTTACTTGGGGAAGGAGTTTAGAGTGAATTTTCCATTCTTTTCTATTCAATCTATTGATAATGATGGTGTTTACTTAATCATCCCCTGGATGCTGGTCTCTGTGACCTTGGTAACTTAGAATTATTGGCTATTTTACAGTAGGAGAAGGGGATTTGGTACACTTCTCTGTACAAGCTAGAAGTTTCTCAGAGATGAAGCGACTTACACATACCACGATTTCATGTCACCTTCTGTAAGCAGTTGGGATTCAATAGTGACACCTTGATGGACCTACCCTGGGAATAGAAGCCATGCTGTTTTCAGGCTTCTAGATGAGGTCACATAAGAATATTATGATCGCAGTTGGTTGAATGGCATTCTGAGCCTAGGAAGTTGCAGGGTTATTGACCTCAGAGGGCTCCTAGAGATGGAGTTGTAGGGTTATTGACCTCAGAGGGCTCCTAGAGATGGAGTTGTAGGGTTATTGACCTCAGAGGGCTCCTAGAGATGGAGTTGTAGGGTTATTGACCTCAGAGGGCTCCTAGAGATGGAGTTGTAGGTTATTGACCTCAGAGGGCTCCTAGAGATGGAGTTGTGCAGCGCCCTCATTTGACTCCTGAAAGAAAATACAGCACAGGCAGGTTGAATGACTTGCACAGCAGCACATAGCTACTGTGGCAGTGTTTACAAAGTTGAGTAATTACAAACTGCCTGGAGCACCAAGGACAGCACATGGCATTTGTTTTCCCCGAGGACCAAGTGCTCTAATTGCTGCTAAAAGCATATTATAGCTGAATAGTTAGTTCCACACAGGTTATTCTGCAACATGACTTATTCCGAGTTGTACATTGTTATAATCTGTGAATGCATTTGTCCATTTTAATAGAGAGTTAATTCTTCTGTGGAAGCAAATAGTCATTTGAAGGATCGTCTGTCACCAAGCGCAGCAGCAGCAGCAGCAGCAGCATCCCAGCCTGCCGAACAGGTGTGTGGTGTTGGGATTCTGGTCTTATTACATGCTAATGTCTCCAGTCAAAGGAAAATGATATGCAGATTACTTTGCAAACACTACATTATCCTACTCAAGGAGAGTGAAAATTTTTTTTCATATGTGATATGTTAATTCTTAGAGTGTATATTTAGTTCTGTGTCTGAAGGGGCCTTGCACACAGCTCACAGACATCTCTAGAGCCACAGGTTTTTGTTGGTGCACTTTTATCTCTCCCCTTAATGACAGAGTGTAGATAAACTGTGGCCCTGAGTGTTGATGGCCTAAGGCAGAAGACTAGGCAGAAGACTAGCTCCTTCATTTCTTTCTCATCCAGTCTACTTTGGCTCATTACTGGCCTAATTTCCTTTCTTTTAAAGGCTTAATGTTTTTGTTAAGCAAGCAAGTTTTGAGTACCCAGTACATGACCATGGTCCAACAGAAAAGAAAGAAGGTCCAAGGAAGAAATGAAAGCATTTGAGGAAAATAAAAACCTCTTTTGTTGTTGTTCAGGCTAATCTTCCTCTGGAGGATTTGCTTTTAATGTTTAGGGGACTGTCCCTATCTGCCTGAACTTAGGGACTTTAGAGTAGAAGGTGCAAGATGCATTCCTTTAGTCCTCTACATGTTGAGAAAAGGTACTTGTTCTTCCAGTTGCTCCAGACAGGTAGCAGGCAGAGAGTATAAAGGAGTTAGGAGGAAGCAGGAGTGGCAGTGCAGTAGCCCAGTGGCCCTGGGAGCAAGAAGACTGTAGGTCAGGACTGTTCAACCAACGTCACTATTGAGCAGGGTTTTAGCTGTATTTCATTGTTGCCATTTTTTATGTTATTATTTTGTGTCGAGTCTCATGTGAGGTCAAGCTACTAGGATAGGAACTAAGCCGTCATTGTTCATTATAGTCTCAGATGTGTCGATGGCTTGGTGGTTTTTGTGTCTCATGGCCACTAAAAGCCCCTTTTAGACTCCCATTGAAGTAGTGGGCTAACACCTAATCTAGGAAAACAGCTCTATAAAGCATTTCAGTATGAAAGGAAAGTGAGATGGATTACTAACAGTAAAGCAGACATATATAAATATTATGAGTAAAACAGGCTCTTATGTGCAAATTAAATTATCTTTAATACAATTGTTTGAAAGATAAAATCCAGCTCTTGTTTAGAATTCTGGGATGTTGGAAACATTCTCATTGCAAGGAGTTTTTCAGGCTATACATCAATAACCAGTGTTAAAAATAATCAGACAGTTAATGACTGCTGAGAGAGGGAAAATTAGTCTTTCCCAGGGATGAACACCCTAACTGATAATCTGTTGAAGACCAGCTTCGACAAAACTCATTCCAGGGTAGGAGTGTGAGGATTAGAATTATTAAGCAAAAGGAACAGGGAGATATGAGAAATAAGAGACAGAAACACAGTACAGCCTTGGGAGGGCCAGTCAGTAAATGTTGAATCTGCATTGTTTATTTTTTACATGATTACATATTTCACCCCAAAGGGGGAGGAAGGAGGCAACAGACTTTATTGACATGATATAAGGAATAGACTTGAATTCTCTGATCTTTGGTCCAGGTGGAGCAGATCCACCTCTAACCCAAAATACTAAGTAACCACACTCTAGGTCAGCGTCTCTTGTCTACACCTGTTGACAGCAACTATGGGAGAGCAAAAATAAGTTCAAACTTTCTGACCTCCAGTCAAGGTGGAACAGGCTCACAACTCTGTGGGTCCTCACAATACAAAATGGTCAGCCCTGAAATCATCATCACACAAGCAACACTAAGAGTCTTCAGCAGGTTGTGTTTATATAGGTGTATGTGTGTAACAATAATAAAAAAATAGAGGCTAGCACTTTGAGAGAGAGTAAGAGGGGAGTGTGGGAGGGATTGGATGGAGAAAAGGGAAGGGGCAAGTTATGTAATTATATTTTAATGAAAACATTTTTTAAAAATTAAAAGTTTGAGGCCAGCCTGGTCTACAGAGTGAGTTCAGATAGCCAGGACTGTACAGAGAAACCCTGTCTTGAAAAACAAAGAAGAGAAAGAAGACAAGCCCAGAGAGGCTGAGTAAACTTATCCAGAGTTGAAGGGCAGAACCAGTCCTTACTCCCAGGATTGTCTCATTCTTTACCCAGAAGATAATAGTATTTTTCTAAAATGCAGATCAGATTATAGATCTATATTAGGATCAAGAAAAATAGTTGGGTGTGATGAGAGAAGCCTTTAATCCCAGCACTTGGTAGGGAGAGGCAGGAGGATCTCTGTGAGTTTGAGACTGGCTTGGCTCTATAAAGTGAGTTCCAGGACAGCCAGGGCTATGTAGAGACCCTGTCTCAAAAGAAGAGAGAGAGAGCGCACATTGGAGAAATGCTTTGCACACTGTAAAGTACTTTGTTCATTTAAAGCACAGTCAGGAGATAATGTTCTTTACCACCTAGAATGTGTGATGTATAAAATAGGGTACATTTTCCTAAACGTGGCCGAAGAGATACGTGCTGTCCCAGTCAGCAAGGCAGGTGAAATGGTTGGTTGTCAATAAGTCACTGCTTGGTCATGCAGTCACTTAAGCGGCTGAGAAGAATTGTGTTGGCTTGTGCTTTTGTTACATGCTGACCGAGAAGTTGTTCTGGCATAGGATCTCTGCCATTTGGATCACTGTGCTTTGGAGTTCTAATGACTAACAATAATCTTTAATTTTTTGGTCCTCTTTTATTACCTTTTCATCCTTTCTACCTTCATTTTGTAGGCTTCAGGTGTCAGTTATGCGTCCAGAAATGTTCATCAGCTGGACGACTGTTTGGAAGATGCTGCTCATGAGCTAAGGGCCATGACTCAGGATAAGACCTTGGGGTTAGAAACTTCAGCCACATTGGGGAACAGAAAGGACAGCCCCGATCTAGAGACCATGATGCTCCGGATGGAGGAAATGGAAGTAAGGTCTGGGCCTGCTGGTCTGTTTTGCCAGTGGGGGTTCACCTCTGCTCCTGATTGTGCTGCTGACACCACAGGGTCCTGCTTTTAAATCCAAGCTCTCTTTGCCAACTAAGTGTACCTTGGTTCAGTCACTTACCCTGTCTAATAAGTAGGTTTTTTGAGAGTAGAAGAAGATATAAAGTATTTAGCAAACATAACCCAATAAGTGGTCCATACTTTTACCACTCTGTTAACAGAGACTTGTAATTCCAAAAACATAGATTCCAGGACTTGCTCCCACAGTTTGGGCCATTGACTTTTGCATCCATAATTTATGGACACCATTCAGTTGCCTCTTCTACCTTGCTGTAGTGACCCTGTCAAACACAGATGTCCTTACCCTCTTTAATTTCCAGACTAGTCCTTTTAGAATGACTCCCTTCTCTTACAGACTTTTAGACCTCAGATAGGAACCATCCCACTGGATTATTCAAGAACAGGAAACCAAAGTGCAGTGATCAAATGGTGTGGTCAAGGTCATAAATGCTGAGAGAGCTGGAGCACCCTGTTTGGGTCTGACCCCACCCACACTCAGCATTTTTGCCTTAGTTACATCATGATTAACTCAGTTCTTCCTCATTACTAAATAGGAAGTTATAAAGAAGATAATTTTTGGCGGTTTTTGAAAATTTGAAGACATACTGTTTGTCCTATTCTTAAATCGCTCCCCTGTCTTGGAGCAACTGCCTAGACCTGAGCTATCCTCAGCAGTAGAGAGAGCCAGCATATGTCTGCTGAAACCCAAAACTAATGAAGAGGAAAACACAGGTGGTCCGTAGAAGGACAGGGGACATGTGTCCGCCATCACAGCAGGCTCTAGGGACAAGCTAGCCAAGGTGCAGTCGTGTTAGTCACGCTGTTTCTCCACGGCTTCCCTCATGAGCGCTCTCTTCCTGGCCCGGTAGACACCTGTTCTCGTCAGTGTCCGTCTGCTGAGCTGTCCCCACACCTGCTACTTCTGGTTTATAATGAAACTTACTTTTTCTCATAAATTAAACTTTCTTTTTTAAAGAAATACCAGGAGACAGTTCGCCAAAGATATAATAAAATTGTTTACGCTGACCCTCACTTATGGATGCACGAAGAGAGAAATGGTAGGTGTTTTTCCCCAGCCCTCAATATTTTACTCTGAAAAATTTCAAACATACTGAAAGGTTGAGAAAAACTGCCAATAATGACCAGAATCCTGACCTTGTAACTGTAAGGTTGCCATGCCACTGTTTAGCCTTTGCACCCAGTTCATCCCAGTTTTTCATTTCAGATGTAATTCAAGGTAAACCAGATAACCATGCATTTGACTCCACATATGCGGCATCAGCTTGAAGTTCTTACTTATTTATGGTTTTGTTTTGCTTTTCTGAGGTCAGATTTATTTAAGGAACAGGGAGATGGCTTAGTGAGAGACTGAAACAGGAGAATTGACAGGAACTCCCAGGGCCAGCTAGCCTGGCATAGGCAACAAGAGAGACCCTGGTGGTCTGGAGAGATGGCTCAGTGGTTAAGAGCATTGCCTGCTCTTCCAAAGGTCCTGAGTTCAATTCCCAGCAACCACATGGTGGCTCACAACCATCTGTAATGAGGTCTGGTGCCCTCTTGTGGCCTTCAGGCATACAAGCAGAAAGAATATTGTATACATAATAAATAAATATATATTTAAAGAGAGACCCTGATTCAAACAAAGTGGAAGGCCCTGACTGGCATCTAGTGCTGTCCTGACCACCAGGCATGCTCCATGCCATGCCAGTGCCTGCATTCTTACACCTTCCCCATCTCTGTCTCTCTGTCTGTCTGTCTGTCTGTCTGTCTCTCTCTCTCTCTCACACAAACACACACACAAATTCACAAATTTATTAACTAGAAAAATATTTGCATGTAACATACAGATCTTAACTGTGTCTTTTGAGGAGTTCTGACAGATCTGTTTCTTACCCAAACTCCTGTCTAGATGTAGCACACATGGTTGCAGCAGAAATATCTCCTATGTCCTTCCCAGTCACTTTAGGCAATACTACTTTTCAGCCTTTTTGACTATGTAGAGTTTGAGTAAGTGCAAGCTCTTGTTGGAGAATGTGTTCTTGTCTAGACTCTTCCAGTTAACATAGCATGTTATAGTCCATTGTTGCTGATTTCCTGTTGCTACTATAGCAAATAGAAGCTTAGAACACTTCTCACCCACAACTTACTGAATCAGAACACATTTAGTCTCTACAGCTTGAGAGATCAGAAAGCTGGAAATGAGTCTCAAAGAGAAGTGAAGATGCTGGCAGGGCTGGTTCCTTCTAGATGCCTAGATGATGGTCTGTTCTGTACTGCTCTCCCAGTTTCTACGGCTGCCTCCATTCCCCAGACTGGCCTTGTTACCCAGGGTCTTTTTCTATGGTATGTGTCAGCCGCCTTTCCTCCAGTAGTCAGGCCTTCCTTTGTTTGCCTATTGTAAAGACACCTGTAATCACATATACAGATTACTCTGCCCACCATCTCAAGATCTTAAAGTCCCTTCTGCGATGGAGGTAACACAGAATCCAACTGTTGATTGTGAACATCTTGGGGTCCATTTGCCTTACTAGCTACGCCCCCTCCCTCTCCTTATTCCCCTCCCTCTTTCTTCCTGAGAAGTATTCCTTGGAATATCCATACTACATCTAATTTGCATGTTTGCCAGTGTATCTATATTTGTTTTCTTCTAGTTTGAGGCTATTAAGAATAAAGTAAAGGTGCTGGAGAGATGGCTCAGTGGTTTAGAGCATATGGTACTCTAGCAGAGGACCTGGGTTCAGTTCCCACCACCCATATGATGGCTGACAGTAGTCTGTAACTCCAGTTCCTGGAGATCTGGGTCTCTCTCTGACCACTGAGGCAGCGGGCACACAGTATACATACCTACAGGCAGGCAAACCCTTAAATAGAAGTAAATACATCTAAATTTTTTTTTTAATAAAGCAAATAATGAATCTAAAAAAAAAAGCCTGGTGACAGATTTCTATAATCCAAAGCTGAGGCAGGAAAATCAAGAGTTCTATCTTGGGTGGCATATGAATTCCAGGCTAGCCCTGCACAGACCCTGTCTTAAGTAAATCTGCCATAAACATATTAATATGTAATCTTTGTGTGGACCATCAGTTTTTATTTCTCTTGGATAAATACCTAAGAAGTAGACTTGCCAGATCATGTGCTAGGTGTATCAAACTTTATAAAAACCTGCCAGACTGTTACCAAGGAGCTGAGCCATGTCCACTCCTGTGTCCATTGAGTTGCCCGTGCTTGCCTCCAGCAGTGTCAGCCTTTTACACTGCGTCCTCGTAATGAATCTGGCAGGGGGATTGGTATTTCTTGGTATTTCAGTTTCACCATCTTTTAATACATTTTAAGCTTTATTATTACCTTTAATTGTGGGTGTGTGCCTGCAGGGATAGGAGGTGGGTGTGCCCAAAGATGCTGAATTTCTCTCTAGCGCTAGATCTGCAAGTGGTTGGGGGTACCTGCCAGATGTGCTGGGAACTGAACTCAAGTTCTCTACAGGAGCTGTTTATGCTCTTACTATCGAGCCATCTCTCTCTTTCCCTCTCCTCCTCTTCTTCTTCTTCTTCTTCTTCTTCTTCTTCTTCTTCTTCTTCTTCTTCTTCTTCTTCTTCTTCTTCTTCTTCCTCCTCCTCCTCCTCCTCCTCCTCCTCCTCCTCCTCCTCCTCCTCCTCCTTCTCCTCCTTCTTTTTAGAATGTTTCTCTGTGTAACAGCCCTGACTATTGTGGAACTCACTTTGTAAACCAGACTGGCCTCAAATTCAGAGATCCACCTCTCTCTGCTTCTCAAGTGCCAGGAGTAAAGGCATCCGCCACCACCGCCTGGCAATTTCTCTTTCTTGATGAGTAATACTTTGAACCTTTTCAAGTGATTAGTAGCCAATGGGGTATATAATTCTTTATGAGATGTTCAAAATCTTTTTGCAGATTTTTAATTGGGTTACCCTTTTTTTTTTTTTTTAATTATACAGATTATTTGTGTGTTCTGGGCATAAGTTCTTGTCAAATATATGTTTTGAGTTGGTTTATTTTGTTTCTGTTTTTTTTTTTTGTATTTTGCCATGCTGAGGATCGAAACCAGGACCTTGCATA
This sequence comes from Chionomys nivalis, assembly GCF_950005125.1. Lineage (NCBI taxonomy): Eukaryota > Metazoa > Chordata > Mammalia > Rodentia > Cricetidae > Chionomys > Chionomys nivalis. The sequence goes on along the minus strand of NC_080092.1, from coordinate 53,494,828 downwards.
CGCTCAGCAGACCCTGTACCTCTGAGCTATCTTCTCAGCACTGCCTTTTGTTTTGTGTTTTTTAAAATAACTGCTATATTCATAATTGTCTGACCACTGTTGGCTGCTTCTTCCTCAATTCCAAAATGTTTATTTTGACACCCCCCAAGACAACCCTATGTGTGTATCAGGGGTTACTTCCAATCCCCCCACACACACCACTTGGTGGCAGCCACCACTCTACTCAAGTGGATGTTTTGCAGTCATATGTTTTTTATGTGTAGCTTAACTACTTCCTCTCTCGATGATGTTAAAGTTTTAATTCTAATAAAACCTCAGTCAACTTTGTATATCATTTGGGTTTTTTTTTTTTTTTTTTTTTTTTTTTTTGTGGCCCAGGAAACCTTTGCCTGCCACTGAGGTGAGAGGATACTATTTTCTTCTAGAATAAGGTTGGTTGGTTGGTTTTAGCTTTAATGTTTAGCATTATGGTCTGTCTTAGAGGAAAAGCTGCTGATATTCATTTGTTTTAGCTCTATTTGAAGAAAGAGACTTGGTTTTCTCTTCCACTTTTCAAAACTCGTACATTTATTTACATTGTGGCTGCAATTGCTAGACTCCTGCCACAGTTTGTCTGGGAAGCATTAATCAAGTTCTGCTTCCTCATGAAAGAGTAGCCGTGGTTGAGCATTACCCTAGTGAAACTTAAATCCAGTGCTTATTACATTTACTTAGAGATGTGTAGGAAGTTGCACGTAGATGCTTGATACCAGCTTATATCACATGGAATTATTTCAAGATACAAATTTGCATCATTTTTAAAAAAGTATTCTCCATGTTAAATTTTGAAAGCTGGGCCATCTGACAGAACATGCATGTACTCTTTCTGTGCTTTCTGCAGTTTTTATGCATTTTGTTGTTACTCATGGCGACAGCCTCTGGCTTCTATCTCATGGGCTAGCAATTGAATTATTCTTCTGGGCCTGGCTTGTGTGATCAATCCTACCTGTGCAGTACTTTTCTTATACAGGCTGAAACAAATAGGGATACTCAACCTTTATTATAGAGCTCTCCCTTTGCCCAGTTCTTGCTTGTGAACTCCCATAGCCTGTTCTAACAGGCTACAGCTGTTTGCCAAGATGTTTAGCTTTCCCAACTAAGCCCCAGGTTCCCTGAGGCCTCGAGAGTTTGTCAGTCAGTCACGCCCCCGTTGTGGCTACCAAAAGTAGCCAGGACCCTTTTAATGATTGTGGTGATTGTGTAGTCAGACGATGGACAGTTAGGATTTTTTGAGTTGGAGGCAAAGGAAAGGGATGTGTTTTACTGATGGTTTGACCATGGACCACAAAGATAGGTTACATACTGTGAAAGAAAGTTTTAGGAGGGACTTAGTGTCTTTTCCTTTCAATAGGACAACCTTTAATTATTAGTTGTTATATAGGTATCTGTGTAGAAGGCTGCATTTACATTTCAGAGGAACTTTTTAGAGTCTGGAGAAGTTGCTTAGCAATAAAGAGAGCACACTACTCTTAGCAATAAAGAAAGCACACTCTTGTGAAGGACTGGGGTTTGATTCCCAGCACTCACATCAGGCAGCTCTCAACTGCTTGTAAATGTAGCTTCAGGGCCTCCAGTGCCCTCTTCTGGTATCTCTAGGCACCTACACTCCTGTGCATATACCCACACACAAACAGACATAACTAAATAGTTTTTTAAAAAGAGGAGCTTTTTAAAACACTAAGAACTGAAGTGAGTGTTGGACACTTGTAATTCCAGCATCATGAGAGCACTGTAGGATCCAGAAAACATGCTTAGAACCAAATTTAAAGTGATATTAGGGTTATGTGATGTCTAATCCTTTCCTTACAACTCTGTGAAGAACTGAAAATTGCTTTTACTCAGTAGTGGTAACATTTTTACAGAAGCTGATCTTGGTGGTGTTTGTTCCTGACAGTGAGTGATCATGAGCATGTATATGCATCAGAGAAAGTGTCTTGCTGGAACAACTTTACCTGAGGGATGGGTTTCTTTCTTCCACTTGAAACACATTTAAAGCTAGAAATCATCTGAAACTCAGAAGAGCTCTCAGGTCTGCAAGTTGTAGTTAATAAATTAGTGTCTTGACTCTCATGCAGATTTTTTTGCAACAATGTTCAGAGACAAGTTATATCTGCTAATTAAATGTTCAGGTCTTTTGAATGGCTTTTTCCTTCTTCAGTAATCAAAGTATTTAAAGGTTAAGAAACAAACTTCATGACTTCAGACTCCTTGACTGGCAACTGGGTCCCAGTAAAATGGTGTCTCCTGAGGCCTTTCACAGAACGGACAAGGACTCTGACGTGGTGCTGGGGAGCAGTGCTGCTTTCTGAAGACTGACTGCAGTGTTTTCTTTCTCTAGAACTTAAAAATCCACCCTTGTGTTTGAAGCCCCTCTGCACCAACTCCAGCCTGTGTCTTAGTTTGTGAGAAAGATGGCTGTGATATCCTCACAGTTCGCTAGCTACTACCACACATTTTTGACATCAGTCATTTTATACCTGTCCTTTCTAGGCCAGAACAACCCAACAGTAAGTGAAAGACCTTTGGCTCCCCATCCAATCAAGATCACTAAGACAGCAACTCCCAAGGACCCAGCCGTGAACATCTTGTTAGAGAGGCCCTGCAATGCCAAGTAAGTGACGATGACACTGTGGGTTTTCTAGTTGGTGGCATTGGGTGTGGTTCGCATGTGACAAAAGTTGTTTGGAGCAAGTTCTTGCAAACTCTGATGGATCAGTAAGACGGTGGCTCTGTGGTTGGCATTGAACGCTAGCATTGTAAGGAAGCCTCGGCACCTGGCAGTTTAGCTGGCTTTCACTCTGGCTTATACGATTGTGCTGGCACTTAATGTGAGCTTTATTTCACGTACAGAGCAGGAATGCCTGCAGGGTTGAGGACTAGTGTGGTAGAAAGAAGTGGGAAGTGATGGCAGGATGCTGGATTTTGTTCAGAGTGAGGAGGACAGGCCGTCGTGGTGCAGGAACAGCTCACTCTTGCTTACATGTGAATGCTTTCGTCCCTCTCACGTGTTCTCAGCTCACTGGATGAAAGTGTGGGGACAGAGGAGGAATCAGAGAGAAGGGAGGCCCGCTTTCCCTCCACTGGAGAAGATCTACAACAGAAGGAAGGCCGGACTCCCCTCTTTGTTCCACCACGGATGCGGCATAGCATTGGTGATTACTGTAGCCGATTTGAGCGATTCCTACGAATTATATCTCATGAGGCTATAGGCTCCTTCAACCCATGGCTAATAGCTGAAAGGTTAGTAAAATTTCTGTCTCTGCTTACAGGCCAAGGACCAAATTTTAGACTTGAAGAGGATCTGGAGAAAGGACCAGCTGAGGTCTTAATCTTTTCTGTGGGGTTGTAGTGGCCTCTCATGGGTGGCGTGCAGCCTCCTCTGTGAACCGCTCTTCTTCAGATGCTCCTGCAGTCTCCTCTCGGGCAGACTATCAGTCTGAGACCAGGGTGCCATAAAATGTTTTAGATGACTTGAAACAACAAGAATGTCTTTTCACAGTCTGGAGGCTGGGAGTTACCTAAGATCAAAGTATCTGATGGGTGTCCCCTTCCTGGCTGGCTGACAGCTGCCTTCTTACTCTGTCCTCTAGTGACAGAGGTCCTCTATCTCTTCCTCTTGGGGCACTATTCCCATCATGAGGACTCTACCCTTGTGACCTCATATGGACATCATTACCTTCCAGGCTGAGGCTATCATACTGAGAGTTAGGGCGTCAATGTCTGAATACAAATACTCGAGTTAGGGCTGCTTTCTTGATGCTGTTGTTGAGGATTGCACTCCACAAGAGAGTACAAGTATTGCCGGGCAAGAAACGGCCACTATCAAATGCTCCTGTCTGAGACACATGGGCCTTGATGAGCAGCTAGCTTCTGACTGCACTATTCTTCCTTTGCCTCTCTCCTTGGCCTCCAGGTACCTCCTCCAAGTACTGCTTTATAACAATATGCAAGGCATTTTTTATCATTGAGCAAAATAGTAGATTACCGGTATTTTCTTAAATTTTAATCATTTTATTTTCATTCATGAGCTTTTGACATCATGTACTGCTTCTCCTTAGGTAGTTAGAGCCCATGTGCTGCCCTGGGCAAGGTGTGTGCTAAGGAAGGAGACTTAGGGCTTCAGGGAACCTGGATTCCAACATAGCACATCCAGAAATATGGGAAAGCCATTCAAAAAGAATTGCCTTTGAGTATAGGAAGCAGCCAGTCCAGATTGGTAATGGAAGACAGGTCAGGAAGGATGTTACTCTGAGGCAGAGTGAAGAGAGTTGGAAGGAAATCCCATGTCATATGTGACCTGCTGTGCTGTGAATGAGAAGTGCCCTGTGTTCCCCTCATGGTTTAGTGGAGAAGCAGGATAGGAATATAGAGACAGAAACAGATACAAAGACTGGTCACTTCTAGAAATACCATATTTCTGCTTCCAAAAATGACACACCTGGTGATTTGAACCACTTCTCCCCTGAGGATAACTGTTAATAGAAAAGCTGGATTAAAAATAAAATGTATACTCTTGAAGGCATCTAGATACTAACTAGGTAATGAAGAATAACTAGGTCAGGACCGTGGAGAAGACAGGCGCTCAGTCCACATATGGTGCTGGATGGTTCATTGTAGAGGGCAGCACGTCCACAGCCTCCTCAGGTCAGAAGACAGAGGTGGGAACCCGTGGTGCCAAGCTACTGCCTTAGTAAAGTTTCTCTACTTCGTTGTTTGTGGTGCTGGTTTTGAACCCAGGACCTTATAGATTCTAGGCCAACCCTCTTCTGCTGAGCTGCATCCCCAGACCTTGTATTACTTGGGATTGAGACCTTGGAAGGCTGCATTCTCTGTAAGTTCAGGTGACCTGGATATATAGGTCTTCTTCCGGACTTTGCTCACAGCCACATCTCCCCAGTTGCTGAAGTGATTCCAGATACTCTTGTTCCTGAGACTCCAGATGTAAACAAAGATAAATTTTTCTTTGGAAAAAATCATGTCTTTATGGAAGACTTAATTTATTCTATAGTTTTCAAAACAGTGTCTAGTTTATAGTGGAAATAGCCAGGCAAGAGAGAGACAATAGCAGCAGCTCATCCACAACAGCTCCAAATAGCAAAGCTGTTGACAGACTCAAATAATTGCCTGTGTGGTCACGGACATAAAAGACACAACTTAGAATCTTGCCAGAGGACTGGGAGCTAGTCAAAATTCGAACATACATCCAAGGATAAAAAGGAGACTTTCTGAAATGAGGAATGTACTGGATAGGCTCGATAGCAAATTAGAGACAGAAGAGAAACTTGGAGGCTTGGAATGTGGAAATACATATTTATCTCCAGAGCGGTATAGAAAGGCAGCATTAAAGGTGAAAGGTAAAGACAGGAGGGTTGGAACACAGAAGAGCAAGCAGTGTGGTCTAATATATGTAAGGGTATGGTCTGAGAAGGAGAGGAGAGTAAGACAGTGGGTCTGAGACAATATCCAGAGAGATAATGGCTGTCACCCCCAAGGTGACAAGGAACAAGTCATGAAGACACAGGAAAACAAACCCCAGGTAAGTCTGAAAATATCTCTATCTAATTTCCTCATTAATTATAGAGGAAAATGGTGGATTATAAGGAAGACGCCTGAAGACATCATAACTGAGTGGTAAAATTAGCAGTCATCAGGAAAGGGGCAAGCACTCGGGGACACAGCAGCCCTCTTTTGGCATCTGTTCCAGAAGTGTGTAGTTGGCTGTGATTGTAAGGGAGTACTAGACAACCCCAGAGACCAAGACAGTAGAAGATAAAAACACTTCTCAAGAAATGTCATGGTCCACCTTCCTAGACCTGGATGGAGGGGGGAGAACCTTGGACTTTCCACAGGGCAGGAAACCCTGACTGCTCTTCGGACTGGAGAGGGAGGGGGAGAGGAGTAGGGGGAGGGGGAGAGGAGTGGGAGGCTAGGAGGAGGCGGAAATTTTGTTTTTTCAATAAAAAAAAAAATAAACACACTGTAAACCATAAAAGAAAAAAAAGAAAGAAATGTCATGGTCACCGGGCAATGGTGGCACATGCCTTTAATCCCAGTACTCGGGAGACAGAGGCAGACAGATCTCTGTGAGTTGGAAGCCAGCCTGGTCTACAGAGTGAGTTCCAGGACAGGCTCCAAAGCTACTGGGAAACCCTGTCTCAAACCACCCCCCCCCCAACCACCAAAAAGAAAGAAAAAGAAAAGAAAAATAAGAAAGAAAAAAATGTTAAGGTTGTGGATGGGAAACTGAGGAACTTGTTTTAAACAAGAGAATGAAACTAGTCTAAAGAGACATGACAGCTAAATAGTGCGGATTGGACCCTGAACTCTGAAAAGTTTTAATGGCATTATTTGGAAGGTCGGTAAGGATTGAATAAAGTCTGTAGGTAAGATTAGATAATGGTTTATAGTGATGTTGTGGCAACTGTCTGCACAGTGTCTTTTCTAGGACACACTGAAGTTCTTGAGGGATCCCAGGTCTGCAACATACTCTTCAGCAGTTTAAATGAAAAAGTCTGTGTGTTGTGTGTGCATGCACATGTTTATTTAGAGACAGCTGGGATTCAGAGGACCTTGCCCTTTCCCACAGAGAAAGCATGCACCTTCGCTGAGCTAGGGTTGGACTGTGGCCAGGTCCTTCATTTCCAGTCACCTCTAATGTCAGCCGTCTCAAGGGTGAGGTCCGTTTGTCTGTTTTAGTACTTTTGCAGGGCTTGGGGAACTAGGTGCTACCATGTTAATATCTGGGAGAGCCAGGTCCCTTGCCTTCTTTTTCTTCTCCAGAAGTATCTTCACTCTTCTAGGTTTTTGGATCTCCACACAATTTTCAAGTTGATTTACTAGGTTTTCATGAATACTGAACAGCTCTGTTTGACTGCCCACGCCTTCAGCTGTGTCCTTTGTTTTCCAGCTTTTCAGACGAGCTGGTAGATGAAGCCCTGGGGGCCGTGGCTGCGGAACTGCAGGATGTGTGTGAAGACTATGCAGAAGCCGTGTTCACTTCAGAGTTCCTGGAGGCTGCTGCATGAAAGCTGTCCAGGCAGGGCCCTCATAGCTCTGCAGGAGGGACAGCAGCACCCTGTGTCAGCCCATGGGGAGCCTTTGTCCTCAGCCTCCCACTGAAGGGAAATGCCAGTGAGGTCATCCTCACTCCGTATTCTCTCCTTGCCGTAGCAGTGGTTCTGGAAGTTATAACAGGGTGGGTTATGTTTCTCAGTGCTCGAAGAACACGAAAGGATTATAATGATACAATATTTTCAGAATGTATAATTTTCCCACTGAAATGTTGTGTTCATTCCTCTGACTCAGTTTGGAGATCAAAATGTTTTGAAAGGTAATGGATAAAGACATTTCACATAGGAATCCCAGCCTCTGTTGAACCACAGGGGAGGGCTGATCAGTGCTAACCCAAGTGCAGTCACTGTCTGTTCCCAGCACCTGGATCCTGTGGTAAATGTGTTCCTCACATTGTCACTGGTGCTGCCTGTGAGGACACCTGTCCCTTTTGAGTGACAACCAACGTGGAATGCAGAGTCACCAAGCCTCTGCTGAGCAGCAGTAGGAGTGGACAGCCCGGCACACAGACCAAACACTTTCTCCACGGCTCACTCCCTAGGGAGTTTTTCATGTTTTCAGTTCCTTGAAGTCATTTATTGCTGTTTTGACACATGCTGATATGAAGAGCGTTTCTCTGGCTGCAGAAGTTTGAGGATAGGAGAGAGCAGGCCTTCCCCATGCCAGCTCACTTTTCCTGAGGGCAGAAGGTCCTCTCCATACCACAGAGCATCCCGTCTGAAGGAGGGAGCCAAGTGGTGACTGGAAGACTTGGACTTTCCAGGGGACCAAAGATGCCCTTGTGGCCTTTTGAAGGCTCATACGTCCTTGTGCTAAGGCTTTCAGAAACTCTGAATTGTGTGTAAAAATAAGGCAACTTCCTGAAAAGAAAAAAGTTTTCCTGGGCCAGTAATTTGCGTGAGGTTTGGTAAAGAAACAGTAGAGAAAGGGAGAGACACACTCAAGAATTCGTGTGAATATGGGTACTGCGGATGCCCGTGTGGCCTCCTGGGATTGTTTCCAAGGTACCAGAAGTTCAGGTGATGATTTAAGCTGCTTTGTCACACTTATTTGTGCAAAATTGATTTTTGTTTAATATTTTCTCGCTTATTGTTCCATAGCCTCAGAATGTAAAGGGCATCAAGGGAATTGTAGTCTTCAGTCCGGAGAGTTAAACGTGCACTTGAGCCACGAGAAGCACTTGTTGTTGGTGGTGTAAAGTCATTTGTGTGACTGTTTTTACTGTGCTTATTTAAAAAATAAACTCAGTATTTTAAATTGTGATCATGTCTATTTGAAATAATTTACATCTTCTTTTCCCACAGGCAATGTGAAATGGGATTTACAGAAACCCCTGAGAATACTTTTGTATTTGATGTTAACATAGTAGACTATTTGCCACCTCAGAGAAAAATAAATGCTAATAAAACCTAACATTTATTGAACACATGCTAGAGTGTTGCTCTAACGGTGTTCCCTGTACTAACTTAATGCTTGTGTACTCTGTGTGAGATAGATACCGTCACACCCCACTAATAGATGAGAACAGGAAGGAGGGTTAGGGCCATCTAGCCTGTGTTCCTGAGCTACACTGTGGTCATGGAGTCACTCACTTCCATGAAGATTACTATGTCACTGTGTGCGTGCTCCTGCCTCTCCTTGTCTCCAGCTAGTGTCCTAGATACTGCTTCTGGAACAGTGCCTTTGCTAAATACTTCCTACCGAGGCCTGTCCTTGCTGATGCCCCCCCCCCCCCCGCACCAGGCAACATCCACCAGGTGGATGAGCCTCACCTCTGCCTTGTGCCCAGGCTCTGCTTCATAGCCCAGATCCTTGTGGCTTTTGACAATGAGACACAAAAGTAAACCACAAGAAGTAAGAATTTGGAAATGGGGATTAAATCCTCTGACTTAGATGCTCCTGCATACAGCCTTGCAGCCAGACCACTAGAGTTTTTGCTTCATGAAAAAGGGCTGAGCACATGTGAGTCATTCTCTAATTCCCTTGGGTTTTCTCATGACCTGCTTTAGAGGGCCATGCGTGAGCTGAAGATGTTTGTGCTGCCTGAGCTCCCCACAGTTTGCTGAGATGCCTGTGTGCTCCTCAGTGCTCGTTCCCACAGGCCGGCTTTCACTGCCAGGCCAGGCTGTCTCACCTGTTTAGTCCTAGTCTCCTGTTAAGACTTGCGGGCAGGGATTCTGCCTAGCACATGGTTGTTGCTCTGCAGTTTCTTTTGAATTAATGTACCGGGGGTGGATCACATCCTGTATAGTTCACTGATATGTGTTGACCTTGCATGGCCCTGGCACATGGCCGTCTAGGAGGGTGCACATTGGTCTAGGGATCTACTGCTGTTAGCTTTCAACTCGAAAACTTATCTCCCTCCACCTAGACTGGGGGAGGGGTACCCCAGCTGCTCTTGGGCCTGCAGGCTGCCCCTGTAAACTGAATGTGGGGCAGACCCAGGGCTAGAGAGCTGACAGAAGTGAGTGGGGTGCAGGTGGGAAGGTGGCCTCTGTCCCTTCTTGGTGTGGTTGCCCTTCCTGCACCAGGGTGGTGTGCTGGAAGAGGAACAAGGGAGATGAGAGGAAGTTTTCACCCTCCTCTCCCCAACTAGTTCCAGGGCCAGCCTCCCTGCATTGGGGGGGCCCCAGGAGAGTGAGCAGAGGAGGCAGTGCTGGGAGGGGACATAGTGGCCACAGGCTGCAGGTGCGAGAGTTCAGATGCAGCAGAAGGACCACACTCAGAAGCTCCTATTTCTTCTGAGTGCAGTTACTGTCTTAGTTTGACACTGGTTGTTGCCTGCAACAGCTGAAAACCAAGCCCTACCCTTAGCGTGGCTCCTGGTCCCGTGGAGGTGCTCAGGAGCAATGGGTCTCCACCTTCCTGATGCTGTGACACTTTAATACAGATCCTTATGTTGTGGTGACCCCCGACCATAACATTTTCGTTTCTACATCATAACTAATTTTGCTACTGTTATAAATCATAATGTAAGTATGTGCTTTCTGATGGTCCTTTGGGGGTCGCAGCCCATAGGTTGAGAACCACTACTCTGAAGGGTTCCTCTAAGCAAGCAAGCCCCTGCTTCTTTGGGCCCCTGCAAAGCAGAAGGCAGCGATCTAATCATGTATGTCCTTACCAGTACTGACCTCCTGTCAGCTCTTAGCTGGTGCCAGAACTGTTTATGGTCAGTTTCAACACGGGTGTTTATTTCAGTAGCCAACATTGCGGGCTTGGGTTGGAAGGGTTCCTGTCAGCCCGGTAGAATCATTTATTTCCCTGACCCTGGGTCCCACAGCTTTAACCTCTCCCTGTCCCACTCCAGTACCATAAAGTGCTCTGTGGGGAGCCTCTGAAGCCCTGCCTGTGGTTTCTGAAGCCCCTTTGCATTATCTGCAGCCCAGCCATGAGGTACCATGGCAGTTTCTGGGGGGCAGGGCTGAGAGGCTGGCCGGCTGCCCACCTCCACCTCTTGTGCTCTGACAACCCTTCTCATGTACCAGACCTCTGCTCCCAGGCACCGTGGGCCCTTTGCTTCCACTGCAGCCCTCCACCCTGTCCCCTTCTGTGCTCGTTCTTTGGGGTTCATACTTACACCTGCCAGACACCCTCCCCCTATCTCTTTCCTAGTCCCTGCCTTCCTCCTCAGCCTGGACATGGGTTTTTTTCTCCTCAGCTTCTTTCCCAAGCATCCTGCCCACGTGTCCACTCCTCTGACTTCCTGGTCTTGGTGAGGTCTCCTATTCATGGGCTGCAGGTCAGTAGCCTTACTGAGAAGCCCCCTGTATGTTCCTGCCTCTGCTTGGGTGGGGCCTTCGGTACCCCCAGTTTAGCTCTCAGTGCCTGAGAGTTCCTAGGCATGGGAGAATTCCTAGGAGTTTCTGGCTCAGGAATCTATGTTCCAGGGGAGCAGGAGTACTCAAGTCCTCAGGTTCACCAAGTCACCAAGTCTAAGCTTTATTTGACCTAGAAAAGTCTGACAAACACTGGTTACTCAGGTGCACACAGGAAGAGGGACCATGGAGACTGGGCCAGCTACCAGAATGTTTGCAGGATTCTTCAGGACCCTTAAGACCTCCCAGGAGAGCCACAGCTCCAAGGTACTCAGAACAGAGGGCTTTCATCATCACTGATACCTAATGGAGTTACCCAGAGTAAGAGAGACTGTGTGTGTACTTGGGTTTACCACCACCTCACATCTACTCACTGTCTTAAAATCCCCAGGTGCCTTTAAGTATATGCTGCTCTCCCTCTAGGTCATGTAACAGCCCCTTTATGTACCAGTAGTAGTTCAGGTGGTTAAACTCTCCTGTCACTCCCATACCTTAGTTTCCAAGTCTGTAATGTGGACGAAAAATGATACCTGCCCAAGGTTTTTGTGACGATTAAAGGATATGGCCATGAAAATCCAGAGATCAGCACCTGGCCGTAAGTTCTGATATCTACTCGCTGTTAGGTTTCTTACAGAACCTGTTAGGAGAGAGCCTTGGCATGCACCAAGCAGCTGGGATCTGGAATGTTCTCATCTCTTGTGTTGGTTTTCTCTATTCTCTGTCCCGTGTGGATGCTTGCTGTGTCCTTCCGCCTGGACACCTGGCAGTGCTTTCCTAGTTTTTTCTTTTTCTGCCCTGGGCAGCATATCTGGGGCCTGTCCAGCTGTCTGCTGGCCTGCCTCAGACCCACATCCTTGTCTAGGGCCTCAAGGTCACCAGAACTTTCTAAACTGGATCACAGTAGATGTATACAGTAGATGCAGTATTAGCCGTCCCATTTTACAGATGGAAAAATTGAAGCTTATGGAAACGAGGGACTTGATTAGGGCCAACTAGACAGAGTAGCAAACCCAGAACTGCAAATCTCTGTTTGTCACCTCCAGTTCCAGTGTCCTTCTGCTTTATCACGGTTCCTGGGGTCCAGGAAAGGGCACTGCAGTAGAAGGGGAGGAGCTCAGTATTTCAAGCCAGACTTGGTGATAACTATTTTGTGTTGGAAAATCTCCACCTCGTGTGGCTTTGGTTTCATCTGTAGCATGGATCATTAGTGTTGGTATGAGAATCAAACAAGGCGGTAGAGAACAGCACTTAGCTGCGCCCAGGTGATGGGTGACTTGGTTGTCACAACTGTTATGGAGGCCAGTTTCAGGCAGGGTCCAGCCTAAGCAAGAAAGTAGGGGGAAGAAAAGGCAGGTTGGGGTGAAGAGGATGAAATGGTGCCAGCAGCTAGACTAGAATATGGTTTGGGCTCTGTGGCTGTCTGCCAAAAAGAGATGATATGTGGCTCGGTTGCCTTCATCTACTCAGCCAAGCACAGAGTCAGTCATACAACAGGGCCACAGTCAGTACTCGCTCCCACTAAAGATGAAGACAGCGCTTGCATTCGACAGCTAGTGATGTAAGAGTCATCTGCTTGAGAGCTGTAACTCAGTGGGTGACGTGCTTGCTCAGTGGGTAGCATGCTCAAAGCCTGAGGTTCAATCCCCAGCACCAAATAAACAGCACATTGGTGCACATCTGTAATCCCAGCACAGAGGAGCTGGAGGCAGGAGGATCAGAAATTCAAAGTACCACACGCCCACTTAGCATCCGTGACACAAAGACCTTCATCTTTCCAAGATGGCCCCTGGGCTATCTCATTGGCATTGGCCACTTCCGGTAAGGAGACACAGTCCCATCTAATCCCTCTGCTCTGATTGGTCAAGTCAGAGACACCCATCCGCAGGAACAGAGGATGCCTCACCATCATCTCAATAATATAGACCGTACCTGGGTGGGAAACAGAGGCCCTGTTCCCTGAGATAGGAGGAACTGATGCTAGCCAAACAAAAACAGCCAGTAAACATAAAGGAGGCATGCTAGCTCCATGCTGGAGATTTAGAGCAGGCACTTGGCACACAAAGATCCAGGGTTCAGGTCCCAACATGAAAGCAAAACAAACATACCATTGTCTCGAGATGAGGTGGTAACAAATTGCAATTTGTGCTCATGTTGAAGTTCACTGCGTATGTGGAAATACAAAGGCAGGCAGAAGGAAAACGGAGCTGAAGCAGAAGGAAGAAAAGGGGGGACTCAGTTCTACTGAATGAGGGCAGCAGTCGGAATGGCCTTCCTAGAGAAGGTGGTTTGAATAAGACCTTGAACGGTAGATGGTGCAGACTGTTCATCAACAGAGAGCCAAAGGGCCTGCCAGCGGAGGGGACTGCACAGACAGGGCTCTAATGTCCCGAGGAAGGTAGACCCGGGTGCGAATGTACTGCATGGTTCAGACAGCATGGGTGCTGGCGGACTTCAGGGATGAGGCCTCTTCGTATCATCTCAGTGCAGGAGAACAGGAGAGCTTCCTGGACTCAGGAGGCTGGCTGGGTATGAGGTGGCAGCAGTGGCTTCAGCCTTATTCATTTCTTCCTTCTGGCAAGGAACTTCATCCAGCTTCAAGAAGATGCCCTTGAACTGGAATAGGCAGCTTCTTCCACCTCTGTCCCTCCCTTCCCTTGAAAGCAAGGTTTGCCCTAGGTGGCCCTCCAGCTCTCCAGTCTTTATTCCAGGTCTAAATGGGGGAGTCTTGGGAGCCCCAGGCCCTTGCCAAGTGCTCCATCTGTGTTAATCAATCCTTCTGAAACCCAATCCGGCGTACACTCCAGCCTCACAATAAACGTGCAGAGTGTAGGCGCCTGGCTTTTATGGTGAATGAGAAAATGGATTGAGAACAATGGGAGCTGTGCAGAGGGCGGCGCAGAGGGGCAGATGCTGAGGACTGAGTGGCCATGTCAAGGGCAGGTGAGCCTCACCACAAAGCCCCTGCAGGATCCTGTCAGCTCTCTGGCTTGTGTCTGCTCTGTGTGATGGAGGAGTCTTGGCAATTACCAGACCTGCCTAATGGCCTCTCAGCCCTCCCAGTCTTTGTCACCCATTTAGGTGGCTCTCTAGACAGCATTTGCTTTCAGAAATTCCAAGCATGTATGCTCAATGCAGGGCCTCCTGGACTGTCAGGGCTTCACCTGAACAGGCTGGGGCTTTGGGACCTATTCTTTCTCTGACAGTGTGTCTGGCCCTCCTTCCGTTCTGAGCTGGAGCCCGATATAACCAGGAGAGAGCTGTTGCATTGTCTTATGACCTGGATGTGTGACAGGCCACCTGAGTCTGGGAGACAGGATGCTGGCCAGAGAGCTCACTAAAGCTTTTAATTAACTGGTACCTGTTCTCAGCTCCTAGGCAGGAGCAAGCCTCAGATTCCCCCGCATGGACTCAAGGGATTGTTTCCATCTGAGCAAAGGGATCAAAGCAGGGGTTACTGCTAATCTGAAATGTCAAGATTCCTTTAAACCCCGATGGAGCCTGGCATGCTGGGGCACACCTATAATCCCAGCTCCAAGGCATTAGGAGTACAAGTGTGAGCAGGCTCAGGCAACACCGAGTTCCTAGCCAGTCTGAACAACTTTGGGAGACCCTGTCTCAGAAGTAAAAAAAGGGATGAGGTAGAGCTCAGTGGGAGAGCCATTATCCAGCCCGTGCATTGTCCTGGGTTGGATGGCAGCACTGAGAAACAGACAGAAATCTGGCCAAAGCCCTGGCTCCTTAGGAAAACGCACGTAAATGCATATACAGATAGTCATATAGGAATAACCACATATATACGCAAGCACATGCATGAATATATGTGCAACACAAATGCTCATGTGTTCCTTTATACATACACATGCGTGGATGGATATATGACCTTGCATGTACATATACATGTACACATAGATTTCCTGTCAAGATTAGGTTCAGGCAGGCGGCGCCTCAGGTGGTAATGATTCCAAGTCCTGGCCCCACCCCTTCAACACGCGGAAATTATTTATGCATGCCCTCCGCACCAAGCATTTTTCAGTATCCTACTTTCTTGTCTGCAGATGAAAGCCCAGAGTGGGGCGGGAATCCCAGGAATCACAGAAAGCAGTGTGTGTGTGTGTGTGTGTGTGTGTGTGTGTGAGAGAGAGAGAGAGAGAGAGAGAGAGAGAGAGAGAGAGAGAGAGAGAGAGAGAGAGCACTCCAGCCTTCTTTCCAGCTTGTGGTTGGTTCTGCCTCACCAGCGTTTCCTCTGACTGATTAGCTATTGCTTATTCTCCATGCTGCACAAAACAAAAACCACTTCTTACCCCCACCCCAGGAATGTATAATGCTTTCACTGACTGGGGTGGAGTGGGTGGGAGGGAGGAATGAGAAATCTATTTCCTAGTTGAGGTCCACAAGATCTTGGCCTAATGCTTATGATTAAACTCTACTTCAGACAGCTTGACGCTGAAAATCCTAGGTACTCTTATTTCCCAAAGAGGAACTATTTCAATGTCCTGATATTGAAAACTTCACAGCTTGTAGTAACCCCAACATAACACCCACAACCCTTTTACTGGCCTGGCTAGGGTGACAGGTGCTGGATGCCTGGAGGCCTGGATCCCTTAGCTGCAGTTTCCTGTGGAGGTGCAGTAGACCCCTTCCTGCAGGGGGCGCTGCTGAGTAGCCACTGCAGGTTCAGAGTAACTGGCTCAACTCACAGTCCTCCCACAAGGTGCGCGCGCGCGTGCGTGCGTGCGTGCGTGCGTGCGTGCGTGTGTGTGTGTGTGTACGTGTGTGTAGGGGTGGGGGCGGGGGCTGCTGTGTTTCAGGAAGCTTTCTGTAACCTTTAACCTTGGCAGGGCTTTGGGGGGTTGTTGGGCCTCCTTGATGACCCTGCCCCCAGCGTCTTTGTTTGGAATTCGTGGTGCTGGTTCCCATCGCACTTTTATCGGTGGCGATGGCTGCACCACTCCTTCCATATTACAGCTCCTGGGGTTCCAGGTCCCTAGCCTGGGTTGTACTCATGCAGTCTAGCTTTGACCACACAGGCCTGGCCGGAAGGAGCAGTGCACAAGTGATGTTCCTTTCTGAGCCACTGACTTTCAGATCATTCCAGGTCTGGCCAAAATCTTTGTTCAAAGAAAAGATGGCTGCTACGCTTGTAACTCGAGGCCCTCTCAAGCTGCCTGAGTTCCTGTCTACTTTCTAAGCCATTCCTTGGGGATTCCCTGCAGACCGCTTACTGGAAGACCCTTTGGACTCCTGCGGGCCTTGAGTCTATTCCTTACAATGGGGGCGAACACTTGTCATCTGGATCTCCTAGGACTGCTGCAAGCCATGCAGACTCAACAGTCACATGAGGCTTCTTCCGGCAACAGGATCTGGAAAATAAACTTTCTTTTGGGCATAGAGAAGGAAGAAAGGAAGGAGGGAGAGACGAGACAGATAATTGCTCCTCCTCCACTGTGTGTATATGTGTGTGTTGTCTGCACATATATTTACATATGTGGGGGCACACATGTGGGGTTCGGGTACTTGTGCATGGGGAGGACTAAGGCTAACTTTTGGTATCTTCCTCAACACTCTCTACCTTACATATCAAGGCAAGGTCTCTTAATTGAACATAGAGCTCTCTGATTCAGCTAGTCTAGCTGGCCAGCTTGCTCAGGGGATCCCCTGTTTCTGCTTCTTGAATGCTGGGGCTACAGGCAGCTCAACACACCCAATGTGAGCGCTGGAAATCAGGTCCAGTCCTCTTGTTTTCATGGCAAATGCTTTTCCTACTGAGCCATCTCCCCAGCACTACCTCACCGTGTGAGTCCTGTCTTTCACTGAACCTGGACTCACCAACTAGGCTATTCTAGTTGGCAGCCCCAGCGAACCTCCCGTCTCTGCCTGCCTAGTGCTTCTGCGCCCTAGAGGATGCTGAGGCTTGGAACTCAGGTCCCCGTGCTCACACAACAAGCCCTTTACTGGCAGAGCTGTCTCCCCAGCACCAGGTTTGTTTTTTTCTTGTTTTACGGTCACCTTATTACCTGGATCCCAGCTTGTCAACTGTACAGCATGGTGCTGGGCACGCTGGGCTGGGGTGGAATGCAGTGGGCAGCGTCAGGTTGTCCTTCAAACTAGTGAGCTCCCTTATTAGTGTAGAGGATGCCTCCCCTAAACGGAATCCCCCCACTGGGTGCTCTCAGCCTGTCCATCAACACAGATGGCCCCTCCCCTTTGTGTTCCTTGTAAATTCTGACTGAAATCGGAAGTGCCGGCGAACACTTTCCTTTTAGCCTTTGCTTCCCACCCTTAGAAACAGATTTATATAAAATAACCAGGAGGGGTTTCTAGAACCACATTTTTATTCCCCAGCAGCTTTTCTGTGCCAAGATATTTCCTTGATGGACTGTGATCCTTCAACCTGCAATTTAATTGGCACCTGCTTGGTGAAATGTCTCCCACCGAGGCTTGCTGAGCGGCAGGGAAAGGACTGTTTGCATCTCCGTGATACCAGGAGTCCCTGGGGTGTCCTTTGCTTCAGCATGTAATCTAGTATATCTTTAATAAGTGGAGTCAATTCACTTTCAAAACCCTTGTAAAAATTCAGCCTTTTAGTCATTCTGACCAGAAGCATTCAAATTGCAATATGAATAGATAGCCCTGCAGCCCAGGAGATCTGCCTGGGAGACCAGTTTAGCAGTTGCATTGATAGCCCTGGGAGGCCTTTGCCTAGACAAAGGCAGTCACATCTGTGTGCGGGAGAATCCTGCAGACTCAGCGCCTCTACCTGTCAGAGCGCTTCCCTGGGGGATTCAGAAAAACCACAGGGATCGTATCCCAGCTACCAAAGCTCTGAGAACCCCGTGGGACCAGTGGGCCTACAGCAAGCACAGACAAGGAAACATGCAGATACAGTGGGCTAGGGAACAGCTAAGGCTGCAGAGGAGTTGGGGGCAAAACCCCAGTGTCTTGGTTTCCTGTAGGATGTGTGTATGTGTGTGTATGTGCGCGCGTTCGTGCATGTGTGTGTGTTTGTCTGTCTGTCTGTGTCTGTGCGTGACAAAGATGTGGAGATCAGAAGGTAACTTTCCACTTCAGATTCCGAGGCTTGAACTCAGGCTTGAGTAATTGGGCTGCAAGCGCGTTTATCCGCTGAGCCTGTCTCACTGGCCCCCCTGTCTCTGTCCCTTCTGTGGTTAAATAAAAAACGAGAGTGGGCATTGGAAGCTTTAAGTTTGCTTTCTTGTTCTGTCGCTTATCACAGGCTGTGGGGCCTCAAGAAGGATGCGGCACTCCTCTGGGCCTCGATTATCTTATCTCTAAAATGAGCGTGGTCAGAATGCCTGTCTCATTCTTTTGATATAAAAATTTAACCAGGTAACAGAGCACTCCTAAACATGATCTCCTCACCCACAGACACCTGGGACTCATACTGTTTCTATGACATGAAAATGAGTTGTTACAGTGGAGATTGTGGAGCAAACACAGCCCAAGCTTCCCAGCTGGCAGTGTTAGGGAGCCAGGAGTCTCCCTATAGGTGAAGGGATTTTTCCCCCTAACATGCTTTAAGACACTCTCTCTCTTCTCTGTCTTCTGCACACTAGGCCAGGACTTTGCCACACACACCCACACCCCGCCCTAAGATTCATATTTGGTTTTTGCTGTATTTTTTTTTTGAGTCAGGGTCTCACATCTCAGGTTGACCTTGAATTTAACCTGTAGTGGAGGGATGACCTTGAACTTCTGATCGTCCTGCCTGTACCTCTGGATTACACCCTGGGCCCTCACACGTGCTAGGTCAGCTGTACCCATTGAGGAAGATATCATTGGGTTATGAGTCCTGTTCAGACCTTCCATGGTTCTCTCTCTTCCTGGAAAGGTTTTTAGTGGGTACTATGTATCCAACATAGAGAACAAAGTTATTTCTATCCAGGGGCTCAATGAGGCTGCAGCCATAACTAGTTCTACAGGAAACTCTGATTCTAGGGAAGGGCAGTGGGGTCCTGGGCTACATGTCAAAACACCTGGGCTCTGGGTCTTATCATCTTACAACCAAATGCAGACATTGGTAGAATGCCCCTGTTGTTTGTGAAAATAAACCATGCATGTCTGAGTTCTTTCCCATGGGAACACGCCAAGTGCAGAAGGCATTTAACGCAGAATCGCGCATGAGATTGAGGTGATCCCTGATCTTCCTGTGCCTCAGTTTCCTCACCTATCATCCAGTGTGAAAGGTCATTAGATGACTGTCCTTATCATGCTACTGTGTAGAATCCTCAGAGGTTATTTGGAGAAAATTAAAGAAATAAAATGAAGTACATTATGTAACAAAATACCATGCAGCCAACAAAAGGAATAAGGCAAACCACACGTCCCTGTGGCTGGAATTTTACGTCCAGCACGGGGACTGTGAGTGGTGTTGGCATCCTTCAAATTAGCTACAAGGGAAGATGTTGAAGATTCTTGCTACAAAGAAGTGCCACGTGTTTAAGGTGATGGATATGTGATTATCCTGATTTAATCGCTGAACAATGTACACATGTCTCAAAACATTATATAAATGTCAAAATAGACAACCTTAAAAATAATATGAAAAAGAGGGCCGGTGAGACAGCTCAAGGAGTAAAGGGTTTGCTGGCAAGCCTGTCGACTCACATGTGGAAGGAGGGAACCAACTCTGGGACCTCGTCTCCTGACTTCCAAACTCTGGGTGTGGCATCCGAGCATGCACATGCTCACACACACTAAATAAAAATGTACTAGTAACATTAAAAGGAAAAGGCAGACACTACCTGATACGGTATCCCTATGTTTTTTTTTTTTTTTTTTTTTGAGATAAGGTCTCATTGTATATCTCTGATTGGCCTGGAACTCATGGAGCGCTGCCTGCCTCTGACTCTTGCAGAGCTTTGATTAAAGGCATGTGCCACCATGCCCCACTGTCTATGTCTTAACACTTGATTGTATAGTGTCTGCAAACATATGTGTGGGGAAAGCTTTTGAAGTCAGACTAGAAAATAGGCACATTTCAGAGAGGCTCCACAGAAGGGGGCAGGGGATTTGGAGGTAAATGAGAGACTGGTGCGAGGTGCCAGGCTGCCAGAAGACACAAGAGACCCTGTTCTACTCAACTACACTTATCTTGGGTAGAAACAAAATGACAAAAGTTCTTTGGGCCTCCATGATTTCCTGGGCTCCTCCACTCTGTGTTCACCGTCTTGGACAAGAATAGTCAGAGCTAGAAACAGTGAAGGATTCCAGAGCAGCAGAGCCAGAGAGCAAGCCTTATCTGAGGTAGGTGGACAGGAGCCATAATATGTGTAGATGGCATAATACAAGCTGATAAAGCCCGTCTGTTACACAATCTATTTACATAATCTGATAGTGAATTCTGCCCTGGCCGATAGAGCTGTATTAGTAATCACCCCCTCTCCCTCCATTTATGTATTGTTTCTTCAGTACCTTATCATCTACAACTGTATTTGAGTTTCTGCACTCTGGAATTCATAATAAATAAATGGTGGGGGGGGTTGTGTGTGGGGGTGTGGTGTGTGTGTGGTATGTGATGGGGCAGGAGTGGGAGAACTGTGATGTCAGAGCGCGTGGGAGTGCTGGTTCCGGCACTCCATGCTGCCAGGCACTTGCCAGGAATGCAGAGTCAAAAGCCAAAAGTCAAAAAGATTTTTACCCAATACCAGGTATGATTTGAAAATAACCGGACTTGCCTGGGACCAGTTCTAACTGTCTGGACCTTAAACAAATGCAAAACACAGGCCCACAAGCAGAAGAACCCAAGATAGTAAAACTGTGGGTGTCCTTTCCATGGGCAGGGAAAGGGGTCCTGGCAGAGCCGCTGGACTAGCTGAAGTAAGCTGTATCCTTTCCGTCCTTCAGCTTAGAACTGCTGTGTTTCCCGACTCCCCCCACCGACACTTTCTTTTCTTGAAAAACTTAACGCATCACCTCACCTCTTGACACCTGCTGTCCAAAATCTTATCTGCTGGCACCACCCACTCTGTAAGATGGAGGTCCATGGAGATGGAACAAATCACAGTTTCTAAAAGGCAGCGGGTGAAGATGGTTCACCAGTACTAGATGCTGGCTGTGTAAGCCAAATGACCTGAGTTTGGTCCTTGGACCCCACATGAAGGCAGAAGGAGAGAATGGCTCACTGTGGTGTGTGTGGCATATGCCACAATAATAATAAAATATTTGAAGTGTTTTACATTTGTTTATTTTATGTCACGTGTCTAAGGTGTTTCTGTCTACAGGTATGTACATGCACCATGGGTGTGCTGCTCAGAAGAGAACGTCAGGTTCCCTGGAACTGGAATTGTAGTTTGTGAGCCACTGTGTGGGTGCTGCTCTTCTGTTGAAGCATCTCTCCAGCCCACTGATGACGTTCAGCACAATGGGGTCTTCCCTTCCTCCTTTCTTGTTTTCTTCTTTCTTTCCTCCTTCCTTCCAGCTATCCTTAAACTCTCAGGCTGATACCCAATTTGGCCAGTTCCACAGACTCAGCAGGTTGTTGCCACCATCTTTTGAACATACCGAGGAACAACGTGCACATGTAGCTACTAGTGTCTACAGCTCACTCTACTGAGAACAACATGAAGAAACCCACTGATGAGAAAGTGCTTTTGGCCTTGTCTGTGTGGTAGGGACCCATCTTCTCTTTGATCCTCACACCCTGGGATCTTGGGGTTGACATTAAGGAAATCTTCTTGCTTCTTCAAGAGCCCCTGGGTGCCACAGGCCTTCCTTTTAGCATGTGCCTTGAGGGTAAGGCCATGGATGCCCACATAACTAGAGAGATGGCCCCCACCATGGAAATCAGGACAGGCGTGGTTCTACCTTTCCTGGGATGAAGGTGGACACACACAGAAAATAGTCCTAGCTGCCAGGAGGGAGAAGAAAAGGCTCAAGGATGAGATGCACTACACTTGTCCTGAGCTCTAGGCAGAACCAGGACAGCTTGGAGTGAGAACGTGAGCAGGAGAGCAGGTAGCTACTCTCAGAGCTATTCTAGGAGTCTCAAGGAGCAACTCAGTCTGGGGCTGTTCTGTGATTGGAGGTGGTCCCCACAGGCATGGGTGGCAATTGAGGGACTTGGAAAGAACTAGTAAGGAGGGGCTGACAAGGACCAAAAGCCAGCCCGAAGACCCCTCTGGAAGGAAAGGAGCTGCCAGTGGTCCAAGGATAATGATGTTCTAATGACAAGGTCGCAGAGGGAGACGAGAAGTGAGTGGGGCTGTGCAAGCCTGGAAGTGGGAACACAAGGCGGGAGCTTGGGAAATACTTGGAGAAAGGATACCAGGCCTAGATATGCTTGTTTGTTCTTGTTTAGCTCATCCTCTTAACTGTGGCTCAGAGCCCCAGCTGTGAAGACCACTGTGAGTCGCTGTGCACCTGCCAGATGGCTCCCTGCCTCTCGGTTGAGTACACTTCTGCTAACTGGCATGACGGGCTCCAAGGCCACCCTCCACTGGAGCCCATCCCAGAGTGACAGAAGCATGTCATGTGATCAGGTCATCATCTTGCCGTGGCTCACTGTGTTGTTCACGGAGTTGCCAGCGGAGAGTTGAGCAGAGCTGCGCCCTAGTCCAGATGGTGTGTTAATGCCCAACTCTACCAGCCTTTACAGCCAAGTCCAGAAAGAAAATGAGCTGGACCCAGCTTGACTTTTCTTGTAGTCACATTGGCTCTTAGTTCTTGCTTATAATTCCAAAAGCCTGAATACCATTTCTCCAGGACTAATATTCAGGCCTGGGGTCTGACTTGATGGGGAATCATTCTGCCACCAGACTCCCCCTGCCCATTTGCCTGGAACTCTGCCATTGGACCACATCTGTGCCTGAGTGTGGGCTGGGCTGTTTCCTTTCTCCACTTCTCCAGATTTTAATATTTTCCTGGACTGGAGAGCGACTGACCACCATGATGGCAAAAGCACTGTGACCTCAGAGAAGGAAACCCAGGCACAGTCACTCTCCCACTAGGAGCTGGAGGCCTAGGAGACACCGCTGGCCCAGGCTCCTCCCTCCGCCAGGCAGGGAGGTCAGCTGCTGCAAATTGCTAGTTATTCCTTTCTTCAATTAAGGACAATTCTTCTGATGCAGGAAGTTAACTCCCACCAGTTAATCTAATGGCCTTGAGATCCGAAGTGTTTGCTCTGTCTGAAGGCAGGGCTGAGAAACTGCCTTGGCAGTCATTCCAGGTCTATGCACAGAAGCTGCCTGAGAGGCCTAGCTGTGCAAGCCTTTGCTGGGCTCCACACCCACCCCTCAGGAAGCTTCTTGCTGGCTGGGGTTGCAGAGAAGCCTTACAGGGAGTCAGGAAGTCTGCTTTCTCACCTGGCCAATCTGGTCCACTGTCATTCCATACGAGGAATGGAATGGGGAGCTGTAGACTTGTGAGGTGACTTTGCAAGTACCCATCTGCTTGGCACCTCAGCTGTGTGATCCACCCCTGCTCAAGGTCAGTAGTCTAGGGCTTGGGATGGCCAGACTCACAGAGAAGAGGGTCTTGGGGGCTCCTGTGGAGTATCACTAGTAAGCACATGTGTTTTTCTGGGTCTCTGTGTATATGAATGTGCACACTGGTATCCATGTACATGTATACTCATGTATATGCTTGTGCACAAATGTGTGTGTATGGACACACACATACACACCCAGCTGTGCCAGGAAACAGGGCTGCCGTCAACTTGTGGTGACTGTCCCTGGTGTGAGCCAAGACCTGGGCTTGTGCTTAAGCCCAGCTGTGCCCCTTCTGGGACTGGTTTATTATGCCTTCTGTAGCCAGTGGTGTCTACTGTCACCACTCATGTACCCACAGGCCAGGTGGCCAAATTGAGACATTGTACAAGCTTCTAGGCCTCTGAAACTCCCACAGTTGAAGGGGAGTCTGAGGACAAGGAGACCCAGAGGGATAGATAACAGGCCTGAAATGGAATTCTGTAAGACCACGAGTCGCGGAGCCCTGAAGTTTCTTAGCCTGTTTCCTCGGTGTAAACTGGGGATAACACAATACCCTTCAGAAGGTACATTGGGACTTAACAAAAGTCCATACAGAAAGCCACTCACAGACTGCTCGTTCAGTAACATCCACTGCAGTTCCAGTATGGGGGAGCAGTCCAGGATTAGGGATGGGTTGGGAGTATCCACACCCTCTCTCTGGTAGCCAATAGCATGAGCTGGTGAGCAGCTCCGAATTTATGACTTTAGGACTTCTGAACTTCTATGTCGACAGGAGTCTGTGTTGTCTGAGTCTGGAGTCCTAGGGACTAAAGGGTTTCTTGAGAGGTGAGACTTTCATAGCTAAATCTAGAACAGTCCTTGTCAAAGCACAGTGGCAGAGAGGATCCTAGGAAGCCCTGGTTTGGCAGATGAGGCATCAGAAGGCAGAGAGACCATGGGTAGGTGGTGCAGGATTCAGACTTCTACTCAGGTGAAGAACATTTTACTGCTAGATCCGTGCAAAAGTTTTGGAAAGGCTCTTGCCTGAGGTACTGAGTTCACTGCCTTCGTTTAGAATCAAGAGGGAACTGAAAGACCACTCCTGATTAACAGGAGCGGCTGTGTGTATGATGGGCTAAAGGTCCATGGAGGCCCCTTGTGTGCTCTGTTTCCATGGGACATTGGATATGACACTAAAGTCCTGGCTGGCTCACGGGTGGAACTATCTGGTGCACAGGGTGGGTGCTTGACTGCAGACTGTGGGAGAAACGTAGGGTTCAGGAGAGACCCAGCAGGCTTCTGAAGAACCTATCCCTCACAGAGGTGGCCTAGAACTGAGCTAGGGAGAGGACTATTCTCTCCTGGACACTACCTTCTAGGCTCCATCTAAAACGTCTGGTCATTTCCTGTGGGCCCTCTGACTGCATTGAGCAGAAACCACTATTTAAATGTTTCAGGAGACCTGTTAACTAGAATGCCTGCACTTCCATGAGAAAAGTGTTAAGGAATACTGCTTCTTGCCAGCCCCCTGCCCCCCCCCAACCTGCTTAGGTTGGATGGCAGGTGGGACTTGCAAGTTTAACGGGTCCTTTAGTCTAAAAGGACAAAAACCCTTTCTTCTGCGCTAAAGAAGATCCTAGCACCGTGAATCCCTGGACCCAGGAGCTGATGAAGAAGTCCCCACTGTCTCTCATCTGTGTAAGACTTCGTTCGTTCTAGGATTTTCCGTCTCTTGAGTCTTGGTTTCTCTTGCTCTCGCCCTGTCCTTCTCACTGGCCCTAACCAGCTCCGATTTCCTTGAATTTCTCTTTCCCAAGGGTGTTTTGGCCGTAGGAGTGTCTCTTTCTGGCTCAGTGTCTCAGGGTCACTGCGCCCCAGGCTTGCAGACCTTGTCTCCATCCCTGTCCAGCTTTCAGCGTCTCTGAGCTGTGAACCATAATCTGTCTACGTCGGCGACTCGCCTCGGGGTCTCGGTGGCCCCGGCCCGTGGGCTGCGCCTCCTCGCTGCGGTGGCCGCGCGGCTTGGGCGGGAGTGCGGGCCCGCGGGGGCGGTGTCGGGCGCCTTCCGTCGTCAGTCCCTCCCCGGCGGCGCGGAGGGGGGGGCGGCGCGGCCGCCGCTCGGCGCCTTTAAGGGAGCGGGAGGGAGCGGAGAGGCGGCGGCTGCGGTGGCGGCGGCCGAGCTAGCGGGGCGGGGGCGCGGGGCGCGGCGCGCGCGGAGAGTCCGCTCCGGCCGGAGGTGCCGGGGCCCGGCCGGGAGCGAACAGCGCCGGCAGCGCAGCGGAGCCCGCCGCCTGGGACATGGCCAAGGCGGGCGGCGCAGGTGAGCGCGGCGCGGGGCGCTCGGCGGGTGGCGGGAGGGATCCCGGCCCAGGTGAGCCCCTCGCCAGGTGGGCGGAGGCACAGAGACCGTGGGGACCTGGCCGGACCCCCGGGCTTTCATAAGGGGCTCCGCGCTCCCCACGTCCTTCCCGCGCCCCGGGTCACCTCGCGGGACACGGCATCATGCTCTCCCTGCAGCAGAGGGTCAGGTCTGCGCCTCCCCTATCCTGTCCGGCAGTTGGGAGCTGTCGCTGCCCTCCGAGAGGCCCGGGAGTAGACCCCGGCACCCGGACCCAAAGGGGTTGTCCCGTGGCCGCCTATCCATCCCACGCCCAGCTACGCAAACCAGGACGCGCCCCCTTGTCCTGTCACTGTGTATCCTGAATGCGACAATCCCCCACCCCCGCTGCCAGCTGGGTCAGGAGACCCGGATTCCTGGTCGGACCGCAGGAGGAGTACTCCACAGCTGGGGAACCGCCCCGCCCCCCACCCGACCTGGAGGTAGAGCCTAGGTGCCAGGTTAAGCAGGCGGGGCATCTGCTGGGGTCCCATGGGCTCTGCTTTCTCACAAGCTCTGTGCTATAGCCTGAGGATCTCAAGGAGTGGGTGTTAGTCATTCCTTCATTCATCCAGCCAGGGGTTCATTCACCAGCATCTGCTCTGGTGCCAGGCCCTGAGTTGGCTGGGACCTGGAGAGGATCAGATTCAGTCCCCTATTTCCCAATCTGCACCCTGGACTCCCATCGTACCCTGGGAAGCCAAGTTGAAGAAAGCCCATGCAGGCGAGGCTGGTCTCAGCAGTCCTGAGCTTGGGAGCTGGCGTGTGAGAATCTACCATGAACTCACACCCAGCCTGTGACGTTGGCAGGTGCCATGCCATCCCCGTGGGGCCTGGTGTGAATGCCACTTCTCCACCCATAAGGCATGGTAAAGATGGAATGAACATGGCCATCTGTCCACACTCTGGACGTGAGTGCCACTGAGCAGCCTGTGACCCAGGGACAGGTCCCAGTTCTTGGGCTTGTCCTGGCCTTGTGACTCAGGTGCCTGAGACTATACTCCCTGCTATTACATTGAAATCTTGTCAGGGAGAAGCTGGTTGTGTGAGGTAGCAAGAACCAAATGCATCTAAACACCCCCTTTCCCACTTCCCTCTCCTGCCCTCCTGAGAGAGGCACAGTGAGATGACACCAGGAGGCTGGAAAAGGCTCTGCTCCCTTTTTTCTCCTGCCTTGGTCCCTCCCTACCCCTGCTCTTCACAAAGGGGGAGGGCACATGTTTCTGTCTCTTGCCCACTTTACATGTGCTCATGTGTGTGCAGAGGTCTGGAGGCCAGGATCCAGGTCTCTTGCCAGGGCGCCACAGTAGCAAGAGCAGTTAAAGCAATCCCTTTTTGTACTGTGCACCAAGTAATGTGCCAAATCCCTTTACTGCCCCATGATCCTGAGAGGTAGGGTGGCACTCCCCTTTTTAAATCCTTCAGAAGCAAATAGCTCCCTTGAGGTGGCTGGGAAGCTGAGGGGTCTGGGCAGAGCCTGGATGTCAGACCAAGTTATTTGGATGCTAACGAATCTTTCCACTCCCCTTCCCATTCTGGGAGAGGGGTGGCCCCAGGTCCTCTGCAGTGGCTTGTGGGTCCTTTGGTCCCTGGCTGAGGTCCATAGGGATGAGTCCCTGGTGAAAGGTGAAGAAATTGCCAGGCCTCCCAGCACTGCTGCCTGGAGCTGCTTTACAACTTTGTGATTTCACACTCAGTCCTTTCCCTTAGAGCAAATCAGACTTCCCTCCCCTGTGACCCTGCTGCCTGGTGCCTCTATCCCTTACTCAGCTGCCACCCCAAGGAGCTCTGCAGATGACCTCTGGCAAGATCTGACTACTCATCCCTTCACAGCTCTTTAAGGCAACTTTGGCAGCTTGCTAACATCCCTTCTCTTCTTTAGCTGCCTAAACCCAGTGACTTAAAAATACACAGTAGAGAGGGAACCAACCCCATTTATGTTGAACAATATAGGCAGACTTTAGAGCCAAGTCCTTCTGTTTATAGCTAAGGAAACGGAGGACCAAGGAAGAGATACACAAGAGGGGAAGGTGGTAGTTTCTTACCACCTGCAGATCAAAAGGCAGAAGATTCAGGCCTTCACTTTGAGAGGTGAGGCTAGAATAAAGGGAGGTTGTAGGTCTTGTGTAGAGGTTGTAGGACATCTTGCCCATGAGAGAAGGGTCTGCTTCCCAATTTGTGTGGGGTTTCCTCTGAAAACTGGCCAATAGCCCAGCCTCCGAGGGAAGAGATGGGATTTGGGTCCTGAAGCTGTTGTGGTACCTGATTCCAGGTCATCACATCGTGGTAAATGACAGTGCTTGAGTTGTACAGTATATAGCCTGAGTCGAGCAGCCAGCCATGGCTGTGCCAGCTGTGCCAGGAGTGGAAGAAAAACAGTTCAAGGACTTTCGTGTAGCTAGGAGAATTCAGGTACAAGAAAAAATGTAAGCAGATCCCAGAAAGGATGAGATTAACTTGCAGAGAGTGGATCCAACTTGATTATTACCAGTTTTCAACCTCCAGGCAACCTCAGCCACATAGGAATCATTTTAGTTGGCCAGCCCCAATACTTGGAAAGGAAGAACACTCCTTGGTCTTGCTCCGTGGACAAAAGAAAGACAGGATGAAAACCAGTGGTAGGGTGGGGAGGAGGAGAGGACTGGAAGAAATGACTGTTCTCTGTAGAGAGCCACCTGTGGGCCAGAAGAGGCCGCAGGTTGGAGCAGTGAAGACTGGACTTTCTAGTTGGCTCTTTGAGGTTAGCAGAGTTTGAACAGGATGGTAGCAAGGGCCAGGCTTCTTGGTTCTGCAGAAGCTTCAGCAAAGGCTGGGAGGCTGGATAAAGGGGGAAAGAGCACGTGTGCAGGGGCTGCTACAGAGAAACCCAGCTGATTGTGGTGCTGGGTTCGTAAAGCCTTGGTGCAGAGGTTTGCAGGAACTCCAGAGAGCATGGGGACCAGCAGCGAGATGCTGAGCCTCGTGTGTTTGGACAAATCCCTCTGGCACACTGTGAGGGTTCTGGAGGCTGGAGAGCTGCCAGCATGGGAGCTGCCTCTGTTGGGAAGGGCTTGCTCTGCTTTCTGCCAGCAGTCCTGCCCCTCCCTTCCTGTGAACCTTGCTATTCTCCCCCCCCACCTTTATCCCAGTGCACCCACAGGCTTGGTCTGTCCCCAGGCTAGTGCAAACTGGAGACATGGGTCCTTAGGCAGACTGAGCACATCAGGTAGCCAGTAGAGTTTGTTAAGCTCTAGGAGAAGGACAGGAAATGTTTGGGGAGCCTAGAGCCCATGCCACAGGGCTGGGCAGGTATTCCAGGCTGGACGAACCAGTCTGTGCCATTTCTAGGTGTTGGCTGACAGAGGACAGCAAGACTAATCATCAGCGGCACTAAAATACCAATCGGATACATGGAGGCTTGGGGGGAGGTACTTGCAGATACTCAGGTTCAAAGCTCTGATTGAGAAGGAGATGTGGAGGCTTAGGTGTGTGTTCAAGGTCACAGGAAAAGGTAACAACAGACCGGAGTGCTCTAGGAGGTGGGTGTGTGTTCTCACACCTCTGCAAGGGACCAGGGAAGCAGACCAGGAGAGAAAACAACCCGAAGTTTGGGGAAGGGACCAAGGCTGGTCTTGCACTTTGGGAAGATGGCAGAATAACTGAGCCACATCTGAGAAACTCCCAGACCTAGGGTACCAGGACAATATCTCTATGTATCTTGGGAAAGTTACCACTTCTGCAAGGGGCCTGCCATCAGACTCCAGAACTTCTTCAGACGCTGCCTCCAGGAAGCCTTCCTGAGCTTGCTGCAGTCCTGCAGTGCTTAGGTTCTTGTGTGAAAACGTAGTCTCTGTGAAATCTCTTGTCACAGCGGCTGATGCATAGGCTATAGTCTGAGACCCTTCACAACCTCTTAATCCTGGTGTGGTTTATTATATGAGCAAAGATGGTACAGCCCAAACAGAAACTGTTAGCATGGGACCCTTACTCCTTACTCCCATTAGAGGTCCCTGTTCCTTGGTCTGTTTGGGGGTATAACTTTGGGAGACATACTAAAGGTGGTTAGCTGTGCTCCCTACTGCTCTCTGGAGCCCTGTCTGCAGCTGGCAAAGTGTGATAGTTCCCAGTCAGAAGTCTGGAGACTTCTAGTTCACCTGTTAAAAATTCACGAGGGGAGTGGGGTAAAAGAAATGGCTCGGTGGCTAAGAGCACTTGTTGCTCTTGAAATGGGCCCAAGTTCAATTCCCAGAACCCACGCAGGGAATAATCACCATCTATAACAACAGTTCCAGAGGATCTGATGCCCTCTTCTAACCTCTGTGGGCACTAAGCACACACATGGTACACACACACACACACACACACACACACACACACACGTCAAACACTCATGCATAAAATAAGATGAACTAATCTAACTTAAAAAATTATGATGGGAGGCAGAGTCCAGAGAGGCAAAGGGTCCCTCCATGAATCAAGGGCAGGAATGTGAACTCCAGAGGTTTCTGAAAAAGAACCAGCCACTTCCCAGGGGTGCTCTGAGATGCCAGGTTTGCAGAAAGGAAAACAGACCAGGGGTTTGCATCTGGCTCTTTTTTACGGAAGCCCTTAGCATTATTTCCCAGCTGATGGCCAGACAGCACCTCTTTGCAGAGGTGAGGTCGGGGGCTAGGAGGGGTATGAATGGGTGACTGGGCACACATACAATCACAATGTTGTTCCTATCTTGTAGATGGGGAAACGGAACCTCAGAGAGGTTGAGCATCTGGTTCTAGACTCACCCGCAGACTTGGAGGCAGGCTGAAACTAGCAAGTAGAGCTCTTTCATTCTTGCCTCCAACATTATGTTGTCTAACCTGGCATGGGGCTGACCTTGAACAGCTCCCTCTGAGCCTCAGCTTTTGCATCTGTAAAAAGGAATGAGAAAGAAGAGTGTGGGTTCTGGAGGGGCTGGAAGTTCTACTTAGCTCTTGCTGTGCTCTTTCTTTTCTATCCACCCTCGTCCTGGGGTCTATCTGTCTTTACTGCTCCAGGAAAGGGCCTCACCTCATGTAGATGGGACTTGGAGGAGTTGAGGATTGAGAATCCCTGGAGAGTCAAGGGTATTCACAGCCTAGGCCTTCTAGGGGTCTTTGACTCTAGTTTGTCACCGAGCCTCATGGAAGAGGGTGGCCAGAACTCCCCTCGGGAGAGGTTTGGAGGTGGGAGGGGTAGGAGAGAATGCATAGCAAATAAGTTTGGAAATCAAATGAGATCTGAGCTCCCCACCCACTCCCTCAAATCTCTCTACTCTCTCTCTTTTAAAATTCTTGTTTTCTAAAGAGAAAGAAAATGCTAAATTGCACCCCCTTTCTCAAGGAATCGGAGCCTTAGTGAGTCACTCCGGAGGTAAATGCCACCTCCAAGGTCCCACGTGTGCCCGCGGAGGCCTGTACAGCTGTGTGGCCACAGCCCCCAACTGGGGTATGCATGTGGGTAGGGTGACAGGGTTCTCCTGCTTGTTTCAGCTCTGGGTAAGAGCTGGGTCCCTGCAGGAGGACCTAGTCAGCTGACCTGCTTCCTCCGGCATACCCCAGATGGGGCCAGGCTTTGAGCCAGTGTAACAATCGGCTTTCAGTTTCGGGCTGAGGAGCTGTGTTTGGTGGCATGGTGGGGCCATCTGAGGCTGGAATGGGTCACAGTATGGGTGCTCTTGAGGCACTGGGGGTGAGAGGTTGGCCCACGCAACTAGGTGTGCCAGGCTGAGGGGGTCTCCTGGCGTCGAGCTGTGGCTAGGTGTGTCAGGGCAGGCAAGGTCAGTGAGGAGGTGTGCCACCTCCCCGTGACCCATTATTCTGGAGGGAGGAGAAGTAGCCCGTCTGTTGGCTGGGGATGCCAAACAAGGGTTGAAGGCAGAAATAGAAACGCACTGGGCTCCGTCTGGGAGGGGCGCTGAGGCGCTGAGTTCTGGTGGCTGGAGAGGCCTCTTCTGAGCCGGCTGTTGCTGACGCTGTGTTTGTTCGGCTCTGGGTATTTGCAGACTACGTCATTGCCCTCCTGCCCTCCTTAGGGACAGACTTAGGTCTACAGACTTTGTGACCATGAACTCAAGGTAGGCTGGCAGCTGGAAGGCTCTGAGCATGCTCCAGGAGCCTGTCTTCATGCATACGTTGGTCGCACGTTTGACCTTTCCTGGATTGTTCCAGATTGGTCCCAAGTGCCATGCTCCTGGATCAGAACTCCCTTCTGCTCTGCTGCGGCTTCCCTTTATGAGCCTGGCCTGAGCTGAGCACTTCTGGAGTCTCC
This sequence comes from Chionomys nivalis, assembly GCF_950005125.1. Classification (NCBI taxonomy): domain Eukaryota; kingdom Metazoa; phylum Chordata; class Mammalia; order Rodentia; family Cricetidae; genus Chionomys; species Chionomys nivalis. The sequence goes on along the minus strand of NC_080092.1, from coordinate 53,462,837 downwards.
CCTGGCAGCATAGCTATTTTGAGCCTCCTATTAGGGCCTGGTATGGGGAATGTGTTTATCCTTTGCTGTGTTTTGTTTTCTTCTTGTGTAGTATAATTTGGGGCAGTGAAAGACAGAATTATCCGGCCTGCCTCTGGGGCTCCGCTGGTTCACTGGCAATTGCTGGCGCTGTGATTTGACACCAAATGGAGGGGCCTGAGGGCAGAGATCACCTTGAAGCCCATCCTTACAGCCTGGGAGTTGCAGGTGGAATGGGGTGTCCATATGGGGTCACACTGGCCATTGCTGGGGTGTGGCAGGGTCCTGCTGATGGCAGCCTTTGATGCCCTTACCAAAAGCCAGCTATCTCATTGGGGGGGCTGTTCCTGCAAGAATGTGCAGCATCCTCCGAGGAGTCTCCGGCCGTGCTCTGGCTTCCTAATCCACTGGCTTGATGCATAGATGTCAAGTCCATATTCTCTGGTCCCTACAAATGGGTCCTGGGATGATTAGGGAGAATGTCATCCTCTCAACACCCCAGACCGCCCTATTGTCCTCCCACATGTGGCACAGTAGTAGGTGCCTATGGAGAGATTCCTATGGGGTAGAGGTGACTGCTTCTGCCTTATATAGCAAGAGTCTGGTAGGACATAGGGGGGACAGCTGGGCATTGGGGAAATTGTTCCAAATAATTCAGAACTGTTAGGATCCTAATTGGCAGAGCAAATGGAAGTACAATAGCCAAAGCTATTAATCACTCATTATCTCCTAAATAAAGTAATTAAGGGGTATTAAAATGGCATATTTATAAGATACCAGCAGGTCTTCAAAAGCACATCTTTCCCAAAGCAACTGGTTTGGCCAACTGGGCCAGGCACAGAGACTGAGGTTCTAGTTCCTGCCTTGTACCCACCCTCCCCTTCCCCCTAAACTCCTCTCTGCAGGGACATCCCTACACTTGGGAAGGCAACAGGTCACAGAATCCCCTGCAGTGTATAAAATACATTGCAGCATCTAGAGTGTGCTGCAAAAACATTTTTCTTTGTCTTTCTTTTCTTTTCTTTTCTTTTCTTTTCCTTCCTTCCTTCCTTCCTTCCTTCCTTCCTTCCTTCCTTCCTTTCTTTCTTTCTTTCTTTTTTTGGCTTTTCAAGACAAGATTTCCCTGTATATCCTGGAACTTGCTTTGTAGATCAGTCCGGCCTCATAGAGATCCACCTGCCTCTGCCTCCTAAGTGCTGGGATTAAAGGTGTGCGCCACCACACCTGGTCTACGAAAACATTCTTTAGACACAAACAGCCTTATGACATTTTGGCTCGGTGTTGTCACCTACAAAGTTAATGCTTGAGATCTGTGCAATGGAATTTATAAGATAAAAGTATTCTAATAAGTTAAATAAATTTACAGTTTTGTATTAGACCCTAATCATATTGCCCCTTAGTCACATATGGGCTGTAGATCATAGCTATGCCTGAAAATTATTTGATGTGGCCCTGGGTCCAGACTGTGTGCCATGACTGGATTCCTCCTGTGCCTATACTTGCCACTTGTCATGTGACTGACTTAAGGGTAGGCTTGTGGTCAGACTCAGGTTTGAGTTTGAGGCTGGTCTATGCTAACGGCTGAACCTAAGGTTTAGGATATGGTTGAGGTCAAGGTTTAGGCCATGGTTGGGTTAAGGAATCCAGTTGTTGTTGGGATGATTCTGCATTGTGAAGGCTCAGTGCCAGCCCTTGGGTGTGCTCCCCATGGACTGGATCTCTCCTTCAGGATCCTGGCTCCTGAAGCTGGGTACCATAACAGACAGCCCCTTTGGGGTTCCTGACAGTCCCCTGAAAGAGATCAGCACACAGCTCATCGGTGGCACATCTAGCATTTTAGGAGATAGTTAGGACTGTTTCTATAGCAACCAACCCCCGACCAGCACTGGTTTCCTTCAATAATGCCTTTTTCTGGAAGCAGCTTCTCCTGGTCTCTCATCCCTCCCAGGGTGTCCGCACAGCCCCTTGAAGGCCAAGCATGAGATAGTTGGTCTTGGATTGTCTGGTCCCCATTTTACCCTGACCTACAAAGGGGGCCTGAGGTCACACCTTAGGGTATACTCCCCAGAGAGCAACCTTCTGAGGTCCTTCCTGTGCTGTTGCATGCTGAGCCCCAAGAGAACTTTTACCACATAGTTCCATTCAGGGAGAGGCTATGGGCCTGGGAGGGGCCCCTGCCAGGCATCTCCTCCAGGGAAGCCCATGATCCAGAGAGGTAGGATGGCAGGGATGCCGACATTGACTCTGGTGGGACACTGGTGAGTAATTTGGCGCTAGTCTGACCTGGGAGCAGGGAAGTGCCTCCCCTTCCTCTGGTAGGGATGGGGTGGAGAATGGAGGCCCCACTGAAGGCCTGGAGGAAGAGGGGGAAGCGTGGAAAGTTCTCAGTGGCTAGTGTGGCTAGGGCCAGACGGTGGGAGGGTAGGCTGAGAGAAAGCCGAATGAGGGGAGGAGAGGAGAGGAGCAGCTCCCATTCCAGGGGCCCCAGGAGAGTGGCCTGCTCTTAGAAATTTCCGCTTAAGAAACAAGCAAAGAATAGCCCTTGGATAATCACGGCTTCTTATTCCATTTAACACGTTCCTTTACTTATTTTCTTCTACTTTATTTATTGCGTGTGTGTGTGTGTGCATGTGTGCATGTGTGTGACAGACATGTTTGGAGATTGGAGGTCGACTTGCAGGAACTGGTTCTCTCATTCTGCTATGTAAGTTCTGGGGATCAAACAAGGGTCATTGGGCTTGCACAGTAAGGGCCTTTCCCCACTGAGTCATCTTGGCAGCCCCTTAACAAGCCCTGCAATGGCGGCAGTGGAGGCTGAGTCCTATGCTGAACCTTTCTCAAAGACTCATTCATTTACCCTCTTCATTACTTGTGATGTAAGTGTGACCGTTATCCCTGTTTTACAGAGGAGAAACTGAGGCACAAAGTCATTGGTAAATGTCTAAGCTGGAAATGAGGCCACTGGGAGTGGGTAGGTTCCCTGGAGGGAGGAGGAAGGTATAGGAGAAAGGAAAGAACTAGGGAAGGAGGAGGAGATGACAGCAGAGGCAGTGGTAAGGAGGCAGCTTCCTTGGGATCAGTCACCTGTCTGTCTGTAGAGCCTCAGGCACTGTAAAATGTCAGTCTCCACGTGCCGCCTCCTGACCCTGAGACCCCAGCGCTATCTTGAGGATCAGGGATGTGTTTCTAAGTGTGTTTCAGTCACACTGATGGCCAGGACTTAGACCACAGCGCTGGCTTGTAGAGCCCACTTGTCTGTGTGTGCATGGTAGTGGGTAGGGGTGGGTGTCTAAGGACTGTAACCTTACCTTCCTGTCACCGTCTCTGCTGACACACCGAGGTTCCTGTGTATCAGTGCCACCAGGACAGTTTCAAATGCAGTGGGGCAACAGTCACTGCCAGGCAGGCAAGTGTGGCTATAGACAAGCCCAGCGCTGTGCAACCCAGGTCATGTTCAGAGGTGCTTGCTTCATCCTGGGATCTATTTGGATACCCCAGAGTCATGGCTCCCAGCAAATGTCCATGATCTTACTCTGACATACTGAGTTGCCAACTGCAGGGTGGGGGTGGTGGGAAGTTCTATATCCTCTTTGCCTGGAAATGGCTGCCACTGTGGCCTTGCTTTTCCCTGGCCCTGTTCTGTCTCTGTCTCATCAGCCCTGCTCGCTTCTTCCTTTGAGGCTCAGCTTGGATCTCCTCCCCAAGAAAGATCACTAGGTCTCTTCTTGGGGTGTGGTCACCCCTGTGTGACCCTGCCTGGACAGAGACCTTTTCTATGGAATCTGGCCCACGGACCAAGCTCCTTGCCCTCTGCAAGACAGAGCAGGCCTGTGCCTTGAGCCAGCACTCCAAAGAGCCAGGATGGTTCCAGTTCCTCTCTATGCTCACCCCCCTCCTCTCTCCAGGCACCATCTGGTCTAAGGTTTGGCCCAGGAAGCATTGGCTTATACTTCTGCCTCCTTCCTGTGGCGTGGCTTCCCTTTTAACCAGGGCTCCTAAGTACAGGGTAGTGTCTCCTTAAAGAGGGCACTCTGCCTTCAGGCGAGCTGACCTGAGGTCCTCAGGACAGAGCAGAAGGCTCCTGTCTGGTTGTGTCTGCCTTTTGGTCTATTATAGACGTGGGACCTGAGATGGGGCCAGTGATCTGAGTTGGTGTCTGGCCTTACTCGTGTAGGAGAAACCCAGGCCTGTCCCTAGTTCTTAGAAACCACACTGGGCCTGAGGTAGGGGGTTGATGGGTCTGGAGGCAGACTGAGGATGGCTCTAATGCCCCCAAACCCCTGCAGGCCCAGCTTGGGACTGCGGAGCAGCAGGAGGATTTAGGTAGCCTCTTCTTGATGCTGATTTTAGGTAATTGTGGTCCTCAGGCAGATACAAACTGAGCCTTGAAAGACATAAGCCTGAAGGAGCCCCCTGGCAGCAGCTCAGAATTTCTTGGGTATTCTTTCCCTGCCTTGAGCCTTGGTTCTATGGCTAACAAAGGTTCCCTCCAGGCAGTGGACTGCAAACTCTGGTGGCTGATCTTAAACTGAAATCTTATAATAATGAAGTAAGACTCATGATGCCCATTGTAGAGATGAGAAAAACTGAGACTCTGAGAGGTTAATTTTCTTTGAATCATAGAGAAGTGAGTGAATGCAAAACCGTGTCATTCAAAAGCCCACACTCCAAGTTCTGTGCAGAACTTTTACCCGTGCCTGGCAACTGATTGCCTGTAACACAGGAACAATCCTAGGAAGGCAGAGCGGAGGATTGGGAGCTCACACCCCTCAAGGCACACACATACACACACACACACACACACACACACACGTTCACTTTGTGAGTCTGGTCTTTTTCATCATTCAGTTTCCAGCTTGCCTGATTTCTTTTCCAAACAGCTTTTCCCTCAGCAGACTCCTGTGCTCTTTTCTTTCTTTGAAATATGATCTTTGCCATTGCTAAAATCAGCATACAGAAGGGTCTGCCAACCTATAGGAGAGTCTGCCCACAGACTATCCTCTTCCATCTGGGAGCCTGCTTCTTTTTTATCTATCTATCTATCTATCTATCTATCTATCTATCTATCTATCTATCTATCTATCTATGTGTGTCTACATGCATGGACATGTATGTATATAGGCATGCATTTGCTACAACTTTCAGGGAGTTGATTCTCTTGGGCTGTGTGGGGTCCAGGATCAAATGCAGGTCTTCAGGTTTGATGGCGATCACCTTTACTTGCAGAACCATCTTGCTGGTTTTGACAGCTTCTTCTTTTTTTTGTTTTTGTTTTTTGAGGCAGGGTTTCTCTGTAGCTTTGGAGTCTGTCCTGGAACTAGCTCTTGTAGACCAGGCTGGCCTCGAACTAGCAGAGATCTGCCTGCCTCTGCCTCACGAGTGCTGGGATTAAAGGCATGTGCCACCACCGCTCGGTGACAGCTACTTCTTAACATGACCATTCTATTATTATTATTATTATTATTATTATTATTATTATTATTATTATTATTATTATTTTAGAGATAAGATCTCACTGTGTAACTCTGGCTGGTCTGGACCTCACTATATATACCCAGCTGGCCCAGAACTGACGGAGATCTGTCTGCCTCTGCTTACTGAGTACTGGGATTAAAGGTTTGCAGTTACATTTGGCTACAAGTTCTTTTTTATATTAGATATTTATCTTCTTTAAGATTTCTATTGCTGTGATGAAATAACATGAACAAAAAGCAAGTTATGGAAGAAAGTGTTACTTCAGCTTACACTTCCATATTGCCGTTTATCACCAAAGGAAGTCAGGATAGGAACAGGGTAGAGACTTGGAAACAGGAGGTGATGCAGAGGCCATAGAAGGATGCTGCTTACTGGCTTCTTTCCCCTGGCTTGCTCAGCCTGTTTTCTTATTGAACCCAAGACCACCAGCCAATGAGTGGTACCACCCACCATGGGCTAGACCCTCCCCACTGATCACTAATTGAGAAAATGCCTTAGAGCTGGATCTCATGGGGACATTTCCTCAGCTGAGGCTCCTTCCTCTCTGATGACTCTAGCTTATGTCAAATTGACACACAAAACCAGTCAGTACAGTATATAGGTGGGGTCCCTGTTAGTTTTACAGAGGTTGTTTTTGGTAGACTCTGACCAGTGAGAGAGAAGGCCTAGTGTCTTCCTTCTTTAAACAAACTTAGAGTACACATTGAAAAGAATGTGGGCGTGTAGTTTGAAATCAAGGAGGGTACCGGGCGGTGGTGGTGCACGCCTTGAATACCAGCACTTGGGAGGCAGAAGCAAGCAGATCTCTGTGAGTTCAGGGCCAGCCTGATCTACAGAGCTAGTTCCAGGATAGCCAAGGCTATACAAAGGAACCCTGTCTCAAAAAAATCAAACCAACCAACCAACCAACCAAACAATAAACAAAAAAGAAAGCAAAAATGAATAAGTCAGAATGTTTAATTGAAAATAAACTCAAAGATAGGATTTGAACACAGAGGGAGGCAAAGGCATCACCAGAGAGGAGAGTTTCTGTGAGCTGGAGACAAAGGGAGCTGCGAGGTTGGTTCACACATAAAACTAGCATGCGCCATCAAGTGCTTCTCATGAGCAAGGCCGGGTTACAGACCCATGCATGTGCCTGTCTTTATCAGGCAGTGCTAACACTGTTAGAAACACTTGTGGAAGAAAGAGTTGCAAGGGACCAGTACACATTTGTAGTACCTCTTCCCGTTGGGGTGGTTTTGTTCTTTAGGTGATCCAGGTGGCCTTCGCCAGCCTTTTAGAATGTGAGCATGGCAGCAGCCCCACCCTGTCCCTTTTATTCACCACAGTGTCTCTAGCCCTCCTTGCAGTGCCTGTGGGATGGGATCTTCCTTTGAGGCCCACCAGCCTCTTCATTGCTGTTTCAGCTGGGAGAACTTGCTCCCCCTGTCAGAGCCTCTCTGCTTCTGCCCCAGTGCTCTCTGGGGACCCTCAGAATGTTGTAGTGACCTCAGATGATATGGCTGGTCCTGGGGGCCACGGGGAGGATGATGAACCCTCTTCTGTTTTTCTTAGGCTGTGGCACACACTGGAAGCAGGTGGTTGGTAGGAATGCCCATGCCTTTGCGCTCGTGTATATGGCCTGTGTGTGAGCATCTCCGTGTGCAGACGCCTATCACTCATCTCTGGCTATTCACACTCAGGAACCGGAGAGACTCTAGCAACTCTCCAGACGGGTCCATCACTTCATAAGCGCCCACTGCTCACTGTCCCAAGTGCAGCAGTTGAATAGACAAGGATGACAACACTTTTCTTTCTTTCTTTTTTTTCAAGACAGGGTTTCTCTGTGTAACAGCCCTGGGTGTCCTGGAACTCGCTCTGTAGACCAGGCTGTTCTCACAGAGATCCACGTGCCTCTGCCTCCTGAGTGCTGGGATTAAAGGTGTGCGTTACCATTGCCCAGGGACAATGCTTTCCTTACCACCCAGGCAAGCTTTTACTTCTTTGGAGTGAAATAGACTTGATTCGTAAGGGATATTTGTATATCAATAAATAATATGTATTCATATAGGCTATATGATAATTTTAATAATTAACATCTGTTTCTTGAGAAAACTATTAATTAAGTTAATGTAAGTTTGGGGCAAATTTTAAATGATTTTTGTCTTGTCTTGTTTTGTTTTTTTTGTTCTCTGTGTAGCCTTTGCTGTCCTGGAACTCACTCTGTAGACCAGGCTGGCCTCAAACTCAGAGATCCATCTATTTCTGCCTCCAGAGTGGTGGGACTAAAGACATGCACCACCATTATCTGGCCACTGTTTTTACATTCTTAATTTTTTCAGGTTTATTTTTATTTGTGTGTGTGTGTTGGGGTGTGAGTCAGTGCCCATGTGTACAGGAGCTTTGAGGAAGTAAAAGACTCAGCTTCCTCCTGAGCTGGAGTCCAGGCAGCTGAGAGCCTCCTGATGTGGGAATGGAAGTTGAGCCCTTTGCAAGAGCGGTGTGTGTTTTTAACTTCCGATGCATCTGTCTAGCCCCATTGGTTGTGTTTTGGAGTCACAAAAATCTCTACATATATTTGAGAACAAAAAGACAATACCATATCACAAAAACTATTGAGGCATAAATCAAATTCCAGCTGTTCGTTACTAGTGTGCAGGAATGCAGTGAATTCTTGCATATTCATCTCGGTTCCTGCCAGTCATGCTATGCTCAAGCATTAGTTCCTGTGGGTTCTCTCTGTAGAGTTTTGGCCTTTTTGTGTAGATGATCATGTGATCTCAGAATAAACACAAGTTTGTTTCTGGTTTCTCAATTTATATTTTCCTTTTTTTTCCTTGTCTTATTGCACTAGCCCAAAACTTCCACGTCCATTTAGAAAATAGTCTCATATTCATGGTAGAAAGTCACATCTACATTCAGACCTCCTTACAGCAAAGCCAGGGCCTAAGGGTGGGAAACTGAGTGCCCCTGTCCTTCTGAAGTTTCAAGGGGCTCCATAGAAAGTGTGGGGCCAGAAATGACTTTGCATCTAGAGGGGAATTCCACATTGGTGCTTCCTGTGACCTCTGCCCTTTTGTGTTTCAGAATGTTCTCTCTCTTGGCTGCAAACCATAGAACATAACCTGGGTATGTGTCTGGGAGTTTGTTCTGGGCAGGGCAGGAGGGTTGGCCTCTCTAGAAACTGTTCATGCACAGGGTGGGGAGTAGTGCCAGCATCCTGCAGGCTGGTGCGGTGGGGTGAGCTGGGATGTAGTGGGTTCTCCACAGACTGTGCTCCCTGCCTGAGGATGGGCAGTAGAGTCCACCTCTCACAGTTCTCGGTACCAACTATGTGCCGGATGGACTCTAGATTTAGAATCACATTTTATTCCCCCCATAGGGGGGCCTCAATCATGTTTCTCATCATACAGATGGGGAAGCTGAGGCAAAAGCATTGTTGGTATTACTGGCCCCCCCAGTCTCTGTGGGGACAGGAAGTGACAGCCTGATGGCCAAAGCCTCTGGTGCAGGGAAGATGTACCCTATATGCATGGTGATTTAATGTTTTTTATTGAACATGCCCAGACTGCAGGATACAGTCTTACTCTACATATCAGTGAAGAGAAGGATTGAATGATGCTACTTGGCTCATGATGTACCCTCACCTAAGTCACCACGCAGTTCCAAAGATACTTGTGTGGGGAAGGTGCCTCTTAGAACTGGCAAAAGGAGACCAAAATCTTGGTAATCATATAAGATTACGCACACAGTGTGAAAGCTGAGTTCCCTCTGCCTTCTCTTATCAAATACCACTCCATAGAGATAAATGTTTATAAACGGCATCTTGGCATGTGTCCTCCCAAACATTTTAACACCTCTGGAAGCATATTTATGTAATAATTACTGTTCCAAACACTTGATCTTTGCAAGACATGATGCTAAGCTTTTCATACATTTTGTTTAATCATTGCAATTCGCTCCTAAGGCTGGCATGGACGAGCCCCACAGTATAGATGAGGAAACCAGTGCACAGAGAGGAGAGGCAACTCACTTGACATCACACAGCTTCTAAGAGGCAAGACCTGAGCTTGAACCCAGGCCTGACCCCTTAGCCCACATGCCACACATATCTCTCAGTATGCTGGTGTATGTCATTTTTAAAAAGGAGGTCAAAAGAATATTCTGGAACTCTCTTGTGTATTTCTCTGAACCACACGCCATAGGCATCTTCCCATGTCAGCGCCTAATGCGCTACTTCATTCTTTCAACAGCTGCTGGGCATCTCATATAGCTGTATATGGATGTGTGTAGCTCATCTCCTACAGATGAACGCCAGGGTTTCTTTGCAGTATAGGTATCACCGAAATACTATGAGCAGTTTATACCTCTGTCTTTGCGAACGTCTCCAGGAAAATTACCAGGTTGATTTTCTTCTACCACTTCCATGGTTTTCATTCTAAAAACCAGATTGCAATCTACCTGCAATCTCTTGCATCTCGCACACTTCTGAGTGTGTATGCAGAGGGCTTCGTGTGCATGCTGGTCCCATGTGAACCCCAGAGTGTTGAATAGGGAGGATTAGAGAGTGGGGGTAGGTGCCTGCTGTGTTCTTGTCCTACCTCCCTTTGGCCCCAGGGCAGGAAGTAAGATGGGGCAGAGTTTGGTTAAGGGACCACTCTCAGTGTCCATGTTTCGTCCTTGCTCCGGAGGGCCCTTAGCCCTGCATGCTGCCTTTGGGGGGGAGACTAATAGTGGCTGCTGCCAATTTTGAGCCCCCCTGAAACTCAGGCATGGAATACATAATTTCTTATCCATTCAGCTGGAGATTGATTGTCTGCAGGGGGAGGGAGGAACTGAGACTGGGATGGAAAGGGAGTGGCTTTTCAGACTGCTAATGGCAGAGACAGGACACATCCTCAGTCATGTCCCTCTTCTCTTGGATGTGTTGTGCTGAGCTCTGTCCTGTCCTGCATGTACTGTGTGTGGCTGATGTCTTTGGTGGTCAACAGGATGCCTGGTCTTCCTATGGGGCTTTGACCAATGAAATGGGAACAGAGCATGCCATTCCTGGGCAGAAGCGTTTAAATCTGGGCATGATTTCCTGCGTTTCCTTGCTTCACTGGACCTTGACATCTCATTTTGAGATGGTGACATCATAAGGTGGTGGCTCCTTGGAGCGAGCATGATGAAAAGGGCCCTTTCTGACCCTTGTAAGTGGAAGTGAATCACCATTGCTATAAACAGCTGAGATATTTTATTACCAAAGCTCTACTAATGCTGACCAATACACTCTCCTTGGTTAAGTCTGTGGGCCACTCCCAATCCTTCCCTGTGGAGCTTCCTCAGAGAGAATTTTTGGACTTAAATGAAAACACCGTGGTGAGAAGGATTAGTGTGGTCTGAGGGTACAGAAGGGGAGAACCCAGACTTCGAGGGTGAGGTTGATTTTTGTCTGGGAGAACCCAGACATGGAGGATGAGGTTGATTTTTGTCTGAGGGGTCTCGAACTGGCCCCACTGTATTGGGGCACTCTATTAGTCTTGACTAACATATATGCTCTCTTTGGTAGGTGGCCCTTCCCCGGGTGGCGGTGCCCCCTGGCACCTTCAGAATGTCCTCAGTGATTCGGTGGAGAGTTCAGATGATGAATTCTTTGATGCTAGAGGTAAGTTCCATCTCCACACAACCAGTTGGGCGACCTTTTGAGATATGCTAAAAAGTGGATCCCTGCTGAGGCCAAGAGCCTTCTCCACCCTTCTTGCAGCCTTCTTGCAGTTTTGCACTCCATTCTTAGACAATTGATGGGATTAGAAATGTTTTTAAATCTCCTAATATGTGTGAGGTGATTGGGACACCATGGGATATGGTGGTCTTGCTTGCTGTTCTCATAACCGTATGAGCTAGCTCGAGAGGCAAACATCACAAGATGATACAAAGGACCTTGGTGGGAGTGAGGCCATCAAGTAAAAGCTACCAGCTGACATGAGGGAGAATTCAGCCAGGGCACTGGCTTTGATGTGGGCAGGATATCCTTTCTGCAGAGTCAGGAAGTAGGAGCTTGTCAGGTGAGGAGATGAAAGAGGCTTCCAGACAGATGTGAGACCAGGTGTGGTGTCTCTAAATTAGGAACGACTGAAGAGTATTTGGGCCCCTGAACGGAGGTGGTTGGAGGTGGTTGGAGGTGGTATGCCAGTGGAAAAGGAGTCAGCGAGACTGATCTGGGATGCCTACAGTACCCATGTTGCTTCCAAGACAGGCTTCACAGATATGAAGAGAGCCACCAGTGATGCTTAGGAGAGCTGTGACAGATAGTGGGCACCCAAATGGCACCCAGAGGGACCACAAGAGTGGCATTTCAGGTAGGGAGAACACAGGCACCAAGGTGTGATTGTATCAGGCAGATGCCAGGGTGGGAGATGTGTCAATCTGGAATTAGGAGAGAAGAGAAGGTAGCCACGCTGAGCCAGCCTGGGTACAAGTGGTGAAAAACCCTGCGAGTCTGATCTCGGCTGGAGGGTCCCTGTGCCTTCTAGCTTTGTTGGTCCTACCCTGGGTGTTAACTTATTTGGAATGGAACTAGTTAGAAATGCCTGGTAAACATGATCTTGAAGACAGACAGATGTTAGGCGTCATCTAGACCTAGAACAGGACAGCGGGGACAGGTCTGAACATGACCCCGACTTTGGCTTCAGTTAAGTCTTTCCCTTCTTGGGGTCTCAGTTTCCCTCTCAGCTCTGTATACCCCCAATTTGAGAACATTTCCCAAATATTAAGGTTCAGAAGATTTCCAGGGAAGCCTGGCTGGATGCGGGGGCTGTCCTCACTCAAGGCTTCCCCATCCCTGGCTCTGGGCAGAGAAACCTCTCCCCAATGCTATCCCTAAAGCAGCCCGTTGGGGGCTCATTTCCCATCTTCCCTTGGTGTCTGATTGGAGTGGCTGCCAGGGCTGCGTTTCTCCATAGCAACTAGCCCACAGTATGACAACACAGCTTCAATATTTTGATACACGGAAGAGTTTCATTTCAATATTTCTGCAGTTCATCAGGGCTGTGTGTCCCTAGCTGCTATGATGGCATACTGCAGGAGGCAAGCATCTGTGGGGGGCACCAGGTCATATCTGTCTTGGGGCTGCTGACCCATCTTCCCTGTGAACAGCTGGAGGTCCTGCCTGCCCCCACCCCTGGGACCACTGTCTCTCTCAGCTGCCCTCAGCCGTGTTTGTTTTCCCTCCTCAGTCTCAGAGAACCTGGCCCTCCCATGTGCTCGCCTGTGGCCACAGCGTACCTCTGTTCTTCCCTCCCTCTGTCTTGTCATCGCCTTCTTTCTGATCTCCCAGGATTCTAGGCTCTCCCTCAGGAGGTGGCCTCAGACCCAGATCATATAAGACCTGGGATGCCCCTCTAGGTCTTTTATGTGCATATTTGTATGCAACGTGTTTGTGTGTGTGATTTGTTTATGTGTGTGTGTGTTTGTGTGTAGATAATAGAAGTCAACCTTGAGTGTCATTCTTCAGATGCCATCCACCTTAATTTTGGGACAGGGTCTTTCAATGGCCTAAGGAACATCAATCAGACTAGTCAGGCTAGTCAAAGAGTTCCAGGGACCCACTTGTCTCCATCTCCCCAGCTCTGAGATTGTAAATTACCCAGCCTTTTACATGAGTGTTGGGGATCAAACCAAGTCACTCACACAGCAAGCATTTTACTAGCTTAGCCTTCTTCACAGTCCCATCCCATTTTACAAGGTGAGAAATGGAGGCAGGGGATTTATTTAGGGATACAGATTGTAACAGAGAAGAGGGTAGAATTCTACTTATTTAGTCCCTTCTTTCATAGGTATTTATTGAGTATATGCTCAATCAGCGTTAGGCCCCACCCTCAGTGTAGAGAAGACAGACTCCATTCCAGTCCTCATGGAGCTACTGCTTAGATAACAGGTGAAAAGGGAGAAGACAGTGCTCAGGCAAATAAAATACACTGAGAATTGCTCTAAGAAGAACACAAAGCAATAGGCACTTCACTGTAGAGAGTGTTTGAATGGCAAACAAACACATGCACAGTTGCTCAGCACCATCAATCCTCAAGGAAAGGCAAATCAAAACTGCAGAGAGGACTGTAAGGGTGGCTCAGCTGGTAAAGTGTTTGCCTTGCTAGCACAGGTACATGAGTTCAATCCCCAGCAATCCACTTACATGAAGACACCAGGCATTGATGTAATCCCAGAACTGCGGAGGCCAACACAATACCAGTCAGTCTAGTCTAACTGATGAGTTCCAGTGAGAGACTCTCTCAAGGAAATGGATTGTGTTCCTGAAAATGATACTGAGTTTGTCTCCTGGTGGCCACATGCATGTGTACACACATGTATGTGTACACTCACACATTTAAAACAAAACAAAACAAAGCAACCTGTAAAGATGGGCTGGTGAAATGGCTCAGCAGGTAAAGGTGCTTGTTGCCAAGCTTCATGACCTGAGTTCAATCCCAGGAACTAAGGTAGTGGAAGCAGAGAACCATCTCCTGAGAGTTGCCCTCTAACCTCCACATGTGTTTTGTGGTACAAGAGTACCTCTCCATATGCACTCAAAATAAACAAATATAATGAATTGTTTAAATTGTAATGATACCACTATGTACCTGTTAGAATGTTCTATTAGAATGGCTGAGGTCAGGCGGTGGTGGTGCATGTCTTTAATCCCAGCACTTGGGAGGCCGAGGCAGGTGGATATCAGTGAGTTCCAGAGCAGCCAGGACACAGAGAAACCCTGTCTTGAAAAACAAACAAACAACAAGCAAACAGAAACCCAAAACAACAACAACAACAACTCAACAAAATGTGGAATAACTGGTCCTTTCAAACTATTCTCAGGGGAAATGGAAAAAAAAAATTGATGGCAGCTATTAAAGAGGGGTGGGGGGTGTAGAGCAATGTGGAATTTCCCAGCATGCACAAGGGCCTGGGCTTCATCCTGTTCTGTTGCTAAGTGTTTACTCAAATTAAGGGGAATGTTATGCCAGCCTGATTTATTCTAATCCCAATCTGAAAACGTCCCAAATGAAAACCAGTGAGCGAATGGCGAAACAGAGTCTGGTCTAGACGGAAGGAACGAACTGAGGCAGGCGACAGCGGGGACGACATCGGAATAAGTCACCCTGACAGAAAACAAGTCCGACTGCAGAAGAGCGTTGTCTGACTGCCCTGACAGCAAAACTCTAGAAAATGCCACTCAGCCTGCAGGGACAGGAGCAGATCAATGGCTTCTCAGGGTGGGAAGGAGGGTGAAACAGAGATCACAATTACTGCCTTGTGGTACCTACAGTGGTCAAAACATCACATTAGCTGTTTCATTTCATTCATTCATTCATTCATTCATTCATTTCTCCAAAATTTTTATTAGAAGATTTAAATTTGCACAATAAAAACTAATGAAGGTTGAAAGGCATCAAGATCAAAATGAAAACTGTTAGGGATTGCTGTTCTTGTGGTCCGCGATGTCTAGGCACATTCCCTCATTGAGTTGAGAAGTACCTGTTCCTTTCGGGTTTCCTCTCTGGCATCTAAGTACCCACCCCTCCTTCGATGAATATGCATGAACAAACTGGACTTGGCCTTTACAGGGCCAGTGCCTGGGGAAATGAGGGCTCTGGGGCCTGATTATATTTAGGTACACTGGCGCTGGGAAGTCTAACCAAGAACAAAGCAAAGAGACCCCCTCCCCCTCTCAGGGCGCCAACCTTCTGTCCTTTATCCATCTCTGTTCTCTTTTTCTTGGTTCTCAGGATTAGGCTAGTCCCCTGTCTCTGCTTCATTTAAGGCTGGAGTGTGTAGACCTGGATGCTGGGCAGCATAGACCATTCATGGTTGTAGTCCTCTGCCTTCCATAGCAGCTAGGAGAAGATGGTGCTGAGATTAATAGCCTCATTTTACAGAAGACTCTAAGGCAAGGGCAGGTCTCATAGCTGATGGGGAAATTAGGCTAGGTCTTCCCTCCTTGTTTGGGCTTCTGTTGTGAGATCGTGACTCGCAGAGACTCCAAGCTGGGAAAAGACGGAGAAGAAAACCTGGGATCTGAGGGCCACTGGCTGGTGGCTCTCTGAGCTCAGGCATGTCTCAAACCCCTCTTTTTTCCTCTGGAAGACAATAGGAATGTAGCTGTTTAGTCCATGGATGAAGAGGAAAGAGGCCATGGGGAGTAGAGTGGTGGTTGCTAGACAGAGGAACTCTTGTAGATGCAAACCAGAGGGGTCTCTAAGGCCCTGCTCTCATCCCTTGTTGGGGGAGGGGGTGGAGAGAGAGCGTCATGATGCTGCCCTAAAATTTCTGGGGGTGAGGTAAGGTAGGGACCATCATCAAGGTGAGGGAGAATGTAGAGTGTAGAGACATTCAGGATGAGGTCTGTGTTAGGGCAGGGTGAAGGTGAGGACCAAGTGACAAGCACTAAGGTCTTTAGAAAGACTGTTTTTGTGGGCCTGATATGAATGCTATTGGACAACCAACTAGAGAAGGTGACAAGTCCTCTGTTCCATGAGCTGGAGACCCAGGAGAGTGCTGGAGCCCTGGGAAGGAAGAAAGGCTTCCTAATAACTCTAGAGGCTGGGCTTATAGGGTGCTCCCAGGATTTGTCAGGGGCTTAGCCAAGGGCAGAGTCGTGCTGGGGGTAAGGTCAGAGTTGTACTCAAAGTGAGTGAGGCTCAGCATGGAGCTTAGCATGAGGAGGGACTGGAGATGCCGCCACACTGTCTGCACCAGGGGCTACGTGGGTATGGGAACTAACATGCAAAGGAACATATACTCAGTTCCCAGGGCAGTCATTCAGATGTTTCCTCTGGGGTCCTGTGGTCTACCAGGAAAGAAAGTGAAGGGAGGCTAGGGTCGGACCTTTCTGATAGGAAACACTCTGAAAGGAGCCATTTTACATGTTGTGCATTCTCTCACCCTTCTGCCCTTCTCCGTGTGTGTGTGTGTGTGTGTGTGTGTGTGTGTGTGTGAGAGAGAGAGAGAGAGAGAGAGAGAGAGAGAGAGAGAGTTCTGGGCCTTGTAGGGGGCAAAGCCCATTGCTTCCAGAGTGAAGATCTGAAGGCTGAATGTGGAGGGGGGGGGCAGGCAAGAATTCTAGGGGGAGGGAGAGGCAAGAGACAAAGCATTTGGAAGGGTGGGCAAGTGGAGAGGGAGAACGGGAGAATAGGGCAGAGAGACAGGGAGAGGGAGCAACCCAGGGGAGATTCGAGAAAGGAAGCAGGAGGGAGAGAGGGAGAGAGGACACCACACACACACACACACACACACACACACACACACACACACACACACACACACGAGAGAGAGAGAGAGAGAGAGAGAGAGAGAGAGAGAGAGAGAGAGAGAGAATGAGAGAGAGAGAGAGAGCGTGAGCTCAGGAGTGTAGAACTGAGGGGGGTGGAGGATGTGGGGATGCATAAGACAGCCAGTGATCAGGAAGAGGAGGGGCAAAGGGCAGGAAAGTCTTCCAAATGGAGTGAGGACCCTACGCAGGAGACAAGATCCTGCAGAAGAAAAGGAACTCCAAAGACATAAGAGAGATTAAGGAGGCTCTTCCACTCAGAGAAAAGGAGAGACCCAGAGGGAGGGGAAGAGGGCAGATACTGGGCTGTGATAGGACAAGGGAGAGACAGTGAAGGCATCCTGAGAGAACACAGGGAGTCTGAGAGACACAGAGGCAAGTTCAAGGACCCTAAGAGGTACAGGCTCACGGGAGGAAAACCCTTGAGAATCCATCTTTGGTGGTGGTGGTGGTGGGGGGGCACGACGACAGGGTCTGGAACCAGGCAGGAGGGATCATGCTGAGTTTGTGAGAGAAAGAGGTGTTTGATGCAAAACCAGACAAGAGACCAAAGGCGAAGGGAGTTGAGCCACCCAGGGAGAGAGAGACAGAGAAAGAGCCCTGATGCACAGAAATCTGCATGCTCAGAGCTATGGAGCCCTGGCAGACCCCAAGGGCTCTGGTGGCCTCACATACACCTCTGGGATAGAATCTCCTGCATCGTAGGAAGCACTCACCAACATGTACTGAGCACCTTCCTGGCACTGGACCTGGTCTTCCCAGAGTTCTTTATGGTGATGTCCTTCACATCACTGACTTCCTGTGGGACAGAGGTCATATCCTACACACACAGTATGTGCTTAGGAGTCTTTTTGCTGTAGGATAGTTGTTGGAATGGGCAAAGAAATACCCGTTTGCTTGGATAATCAACAGAGCCAAGAGACAGAATTAAGGCATGTGCCACTATGCCTGGCTTTAACCTCATGGCGGTTCTGCTTCTTTAAGGATGATGGTACCTTGTATTTTTGCACAGTGTTTTAGCTTGTGTAGTTCTTTCAAGTTTATTACATCATTTGTTCCTGTGGCAGCTTGATAGAAGAGTAGGAGAGCTACAGGTTTTATTGCTGTTTGAGGGACAAGAAAACAGACCAAAGTGTGTGTGTGTGTGTGTGTGTGTGTGTGTGCAAAAGGAAAGTTCACAGCTTGTACAATGGGAACCAGAAGCTGGTTTAGATACTTTCCCAGTAATTTGATGCCACCTACAGGTGTGAACTTGTCCCCAGAAGGAGCACACCTGACTGAGGAAGCTGTCCAGGTGTGTGGGGCCAGGCAATACAGGATGTCCAGGACAGGATATCGGGAGGGTAAAATGTTAGGGCAGGGCTTTCTTTATGCTTTTTTGTGAGTCAGGTTCTCACTATGTAGCCTAGGTTGGCCCCAAACCTTATGGTCCTCCTACCACAGCTTCCCAAGTGCTGGGATTATAGTTGTATGCCACAGTGGCAGGCTGAGGGAAATCTTAGTTTACTCAAGTGCCCAATGTATCTGGTTTTGAATCTGGATGCTAGGTAGAATCCTTGAGCAAGGATTATTCAACTTCTGTTTTCTGCAGTTTCCTGGTTTACAAAATAAAGATAGTAATCATTGTTCCTTGTTGTTGTTGTTGTGTGTGAGAGAGATTTTGTGTGGTGTTTGTGGGGTGCATACGCTTGTTGCTATGGGTTTTTCGTGTGTATGTGTATGTGGAGATGAGAGGTTGGGTGTCTGTTTTGATGACTCTCCACTATACCTGAAATTTAATTGGGCAAGGCTGTCTGATTAATCAGCTTCAGGACCCACCTGGCTTTGCCTCACAACTTCCAGCACTGGGGTTGGTTACAGGCATGTGAAGCCATTTTTTGTTTTTGTTTTTGGTTCTGATAATCTGAACTTGTCTTCATGCTTGGATAGCAAGACTTTACTGACAGAGCCATCCCTAATCCCACTATTAGTCCCATTTGTACGAGAATTGAATTAGTTTCTTTTTGGTTTTGCTTTATATAGTTTGAGAGAGGGTTTTATGTAGTCCTAGTTGGTCTTGAATCCACGATATAACCAAAGCTGTCTTGAACTTCTGATCTCCTGCCTTCACCTCCTGAATGTTAGAATTGCAGGGATGCACCACCATGTCTACCTTATGAATTAATATTTGTAAATATGTATACCAATATCACTAGTAAAAGTTTCATAATGACTGTTAAATCAATCAAATAAATAACGCAATAAGGCAGGAGGCATTTTCAGATATGAGATCCGGATTACTGAGCGCTAGTGTGAGTCAGAACGCTGGACAGCTCCCAAAACTTTTTGTCCGCCATATTGGTTGCTGGAGAAACCTTCTGCCAGAAAGGCAGCTATCAGCTTTTATTCTTTATTACCCAGAATTGGGGATTCTCCTCAACACCCTTGCTTTCTGCGATGTGAAGGAATCCACAAAGCTCTTCACCATGAGGGCTCATCTTGGGTGGGTGGTGACAGTGAGAAATGTGTCTGTTCCCACTGGTGTGCTCTTATAGAAAAACATTCCTTCTCACCAGCAAGAATTGTGTCACAGGTGTGGTGGGGGACCCAGAGGCTTGTGTATGGTATGGATGGGGGATAGGGATCCACTGCTTCTTCCCAGAGTAATCATTAAGGACAGAGACAGGGCTAGGGGAAGTGGAGCAGGAATGGAGACATTAGAAGGTTCCTGTAGTTGAGATGGAAGCTAAGGTCTCCATACAGCTCATACACCTTAGAACCAGAAGGCTTTCCCTCCCCTTACCTCAGAGTTACTCCAGCACCACTCCAGATCCAACCAGCCCAAGCCTTGCTGGTGAGAGACTTGTCAGGAGGAGACGGGAGCACAATGGCTCTTATCTCTGGGCCCCTTCTGTGCACCAAGGCTCTGAAACCCTTCACCTCATCTGATTCTCCCCAGAACCCTGTGAGGTGGACATTGCCTGTTTATTTTACTGTTGGGAAAAATGGAGGTTCATAGAAGTCCAGTCACATTTCTGAAGGAAAACCATGGGCAAATCATACATTTTTGGTCTTTTCTTTCCAAGAAATGCTATTCTCAGTGCTAGGAGTGGATAACTGTCTCATTGCCAGTTTCTTTTGCTATAGCACATGGGCCCTGCTGAGTCACAGCATCATGGTTGCAATGACAAATTCCTCAATAGTTAGTCCTGTGAGTGAAGATACTTTCAGTAGTTGAACTCATGGGTGGACGTCGAAGCTCAGTGGTAGAGGTCTTGTCTGCCATGTGCAAGGTCCTAGGTCCATCTCTAGCACTGAAAAAAAAAGCCAAAAGCTTTTCAAATCTTTTTCAACTTGTGGGTGAGATGAGTACCCCCTTAGACACCAGCTCTGGTTAGGGCCACCCATACCTGGCCCCATTTGCTAATATCCATCTCTCCCCTTCCCTCAGAGGAGGTGGCTGAAGGTAAGAGTGCCATCCTTATTGGAATGAGCCAGTGGAGCTCCAATGACCTGGTGGAGCAGATTGAGACCATGGGCAAGCTGGAAGAGCATCAAGGTGAGCCTCTGCCTCTCCCAAGACTGGCTGTGCATGTGTGTGTTACACGGTGGGGGTGGAGGCTGCCCCTTGTGCCTGGGACCTATAAGACTCTTTGAGGGACCATATGTGGGGGCTGACTGGGGCAAAATAACCTCAGGGCACTTCAATAGGACACCTCTTCTGTCCTCAGAATAGCACTCAGGACCATGGGTAATCAAGGGCTATCTAGGCCAAACTGTTAGAGTTCTAGGTCTATGGGATTGAAATCATTTAGATAGATAGACTTCCAGGAACCGACCTGCTCACAAGACCTGCATGAGTCCCTTCCCAAGGGAGTAGTCACAGCCCAATCACTTCCTAGCAGGCTCCATCTTTAAGATACTCCATAGTCTCCATGCTATTACACTAGGAACTAAGCTCCCAGCATATGAAACTTTGGGAACAGACATATCCAATACCTAACATCCATTTCATTTTTCCAATCCTTTCTTAGCCAGACTAAAACACTCGATAGTTTTAGTCTGGGCAAGCCAGAGTTGCTAAGTAGCCACAGCCAACCTAATCAGGAGTTGTCCAGAGAAGGTGGTGTTAGCCCAGCCCAAGAAAATGGCCATCTTGCCCCAGGATTCGCTCCTTTTCTTATCCCAAATCCCTTCTATTTTGGATCAGGGCTTGTTCCATGCAGAAGTACCTACCCTGAGAGACAGGCAGGCTCAACTTATTGTTTTCATTTTAAGAATGAAGAAGATACAGAAGCTGGGTCCGGGTCTTATTTAAGGTCCTTCTAGGCTGGGACATTGTCTCTAAATTGGCCTTAGGGGTCAGATGAAGACTGGATCCTTCCTTGAATGTGAGAGCAATCTAGGGACCATTTAAAGAGTTGGTTCTACTGGTGTGGGTGACAGTGCCCAGCCACGTATTTGTGGCTGGATCCTCAGTCTGCTCTTTGCTTCACCCCAGGAGCTCAGAAGGAATCCAGGATGGTTCCCCTATTCTGGATCCCACTCTCCAGCCAGGCTTAGTAGCCACAAAAAGACAAACCCAGGTCTGTAGTCACTGCTCAGTTGGCCTTCCCTCCTCGCTTCCACCCCCACCTGTCTGCTAAGGCTCATGTGACTCAGACCCAGTGTGAGCTCAGCAGGGGTGAGGGAGAGGCAGTGCAAACGGTGAGGGTGGTGTGGTGGTGGGTGGGGGGAGTGGAAGGGGGAAGAAAGCAGAAGGAAGGTTCATGGGTCAGGCAGAGCCTCTGAAGTATAAGGTCTGGACAGGAGCTTCTGTCCTGCCACATCTCAGGAGCTCCGAGTCTTGTTTTCTTCAGCTGCAGTGTGGGGGGTACGAGTAACATGGGTGTGCGAATTATGAGATCATGCTTTCAGTAATGCAATCAGGTCATTATGATGATGAGTGAACCATCTTACACTTCATCAATATGCGCCTGCCTGCTTCAAACTTTCTGCCCTTCCATTTACATCTCATCCGGGGTACCCCTTCATGGTAGTGCCTGGCTGATCGCCTTACCTCCCCAAACAGGAGCTCTTAAGAGCTCCAGACTCCTGTTTGCTGGCAATACTCTGTCTGCATGACTAAAAGACCCCTCGTCTCCACAACTTCTGAATCCTGCTGACCTTCCACTGCCCCTTGAATTATCTTTTGCTTTCCATCTTTTCTGTCCACCACCATTTCTGTCATGCCGCACAGACACTTCTTTGCCAGCCTAACATCCAGACTTTGAGGGTGCTGGCTCTGGGGAGAGTGTACCTGTGTGCACGTGCTCCTGGGTTATACTTCTTTTCTTTTTAAATTGTGACCACTTCTTGGTCTCTTGGTCACCCAGTTGTCTGTGTGTTTCTTCATGTCCTAGACCACGTCATGTCCCCAGAGAGACTGCTCTCGCTCTCTCTCTCTCTCTCTCTCTCTCTCTCTCTCTCTCTCTTCTCTCTCTCTCTCTCTCTCTCTCGTTTTTTAGACAGGGTCTCTCTATATGTTCCCTACTTTACTTTCCAGGGACTCACTCTATAGACCAGGCCATCTCAAACTTACAAAGATCCTTCTGCCTCTGCCTTCCAAGTCTAGTTTCTCTTGTTTTTCTTTCTCTGAACTGGGGGATTTCACTCACCTTGAATATTTTTATGCTAAACCTACAGTTCAGAGTTTCTATTCCCCATGGGTGGTATAAATTTAGACCCCACACCCATAAGTGGCACAGAGGGTGTTAATTACTCATGTGTGACTTTTTCTTTCTCACTGTCTGTGAATGTTTTTTTGGTTGCTGTCCCAAAGGAATGGTGTCTGACTCTCTCTGTGTGTATGTGGATGTGAATTTTTGTGTATGTATGTATATATGCATTTATATATACATATATGTGTTTGTGTGTATGTTATGTGCAATTGTATATATGTATGTGTTTAAGTGTTTGTATATATTTGTGTTTGTGTGTATATTGTATATATATGTGTGTGTCTAAGTATTATGTGCATATGTGCATTTGTGTGTATATGTGTTTGTATGTATGTGTGTACTGGGGTATGTGTGCGTATGTGTAAGTATTCTTTTATGGACATCACATTCCTTCAAGGATCCACTTTAGCTCCTCACCATCCACAGACTGGGATCAAATCTCGAGTTGGCAGCTTGTACTCAGCCTCCATCCATGGGATTCCAGGATCCCGGGTCTGGGTCTGCTCCGTGCTGATGTTATCTTCCTCTCCAGGGCTCTTCTCGCTTTGTTTCTGTCCTTTGCCTGTCATCACTCTTTATTGTAGGCCAGGCTACAGATTCACATTTGGGGTGATATATATTTCACTAAAAAGAGATCCTTAGGTGTGAGCCCTGTGCACTTTAGTTATTATTTGATCATTACTTCTTCTATTTTAATTAGCATTTTATTGTTGTAAAATCTACATAGCATATTTTAAAAAAATATGTTCAGTGTCTGGTTCAGCAGCATGACGTCACGTTGCTGTCTGGCTGTCCTCATGCATCATTAGAACTTTGTTACCATTCCAGACTGACATGCTGTATTGAGCACCTGTCCTCACCCCTCAGCCCCTGACAGATAGCAGGCTGCTTCCCGTCTCTTCTCCAGGCCCCTAAGAAGTAAGATCATACGGTGTTTGTCCTTTTGTGGTTGGCTTTTTTATTAGCATAATACTTTTGAGATTCATCCATGTTGCAGTATGAATCAGGACTTTATTCCATTTTGTGACTGAACAATTTTCCATTGTATATACCCATTGTGTTAATTCATTCATCTCATGATGGACATTCAGGTTTCTACCTATTGTGATTAATGCAGCTGAGAGCATTAGCATACAAATACCCACCTTCTTTCTAGACTATGTTCTTGTTGGAAGAAAATCAAACAATAAAAACCAAGCCAAAATCTTCCTTCC
The DNA here is from genome assembly GCF_950005125.1 of Chionomys nivalis. Lineage (NCBI taxonomy): Eukaryota > Metazoa > Chordata > Mammalia > Rodentia > Cricetidae > Chionomys > Chionomys nivalis. The sequence goes on along the minus strand of NC_080092.1, from coordinate 53,439,147 downwards.
TGGTCCCTTTCACCTTAGACCTCCTTGTACAGCTCTCTAACTGGCATAGTTCAGTGGCTCAAATTAGACATTAGTGTTGCAAATCGCCTGTTTTTTTTTTTTTTTAACTTAGCAGTGGCCTTGAAGAGCTTTTTCTATTGCAAACAGATTCATCCCATTCTTTTTGCCTCCAGTATTGTACAGTAGATGCACCATCATTTACATAGACATTCTGTAGTGACAGATATTTTTCGTTATGAGAAGAATGCTTAAAGGTTTATTTCATTTTTTAAAGTTATATATACCTGTGTATGTGTGTGGTTAGATGCACATGAATGCAGGTGCCCACAGCAACCAGACGAGGACATCAGGGCTCCTGGAGCTGGAGCTATAGGTGGTTGTGAGCTTCCTGACATGGATGCTGGGAACCAAACTCAGGTTCTCGGCAAGAGCAGTGTGCATTCTCAGCTACTGATCTCTCTCTCTCTCTCTCTCTCTCTCTCTCTCTCTCTCTCTCTCTCCCCCCTCTTCTTAATTTATTATTATTATTGTTGTTGTTATTGTTATTATGAGTGTGTATGTTGAAACAGCGTCTGGCTGTCCCGGAACTCACTATGTAGACCAGGTTGACCTTGAACTCACAGAGATCTGCCTGCCTCTACCTCCACAGTATCTCACAGTATCTGACCTTCTTTCTTTCTCTTTCTTTCTTTCTTTCTTTCTTTCTTTCTTTCTTTCTTTCTTTCTTTCTTTCTTTCTTTCTTTCTGGATTTTTCGAGACAGGGTTTCTCCGTTTTTTTTTTTTTTTTTTTTTTTTTTTTTTTTTTTTTTTGAGCCTGTCCTGGAACTAGTTCTTGTAGACCAGGCTGGCCTTGAACTCACAGAGATCCGCCTGCCTCTGCCTCCCGAGTGCTGGGATTAAAGGCGTGCGCCACCACCGCCCGGCAGTATCTGACTTTCTTAAACACATTTTTTATCCCATCCTCTATTGGCATGTTTGTCTTTTGCTTATATGTGCTTACATGTTCTGGATGTAAGTTATTTTCTGTTATTGAGTGAGTTATCCAGTCTGAGCAGGGACCACACCTTCCTGGGTCAAGAAACAGAGACTGAAACATGCCTTGAGCCCGGCTTTTTCCTTTTTTTTTCTAACAGGTGTCTATGTATGTGGTATGTGTGTCTGCATGTTTATACATGTGCATGTCACACGTGTGTGTGAGACCATAGTTTGGCATTAGGTGCCTTTCTCAGTCATTTTCTACCTAGTGTATTGAGGATTTCTTGGAGTTTACTCATCTGGTTCGTCTGACTAACTAGCTTGCTAGGGGCTGATATCACAGGCAGACTGCCACACCCACCCACATTTATGTGACTGCTGAGGGTCTGAACTCGTAGTATGATAAAAGTGACAATCAAAATGAACCATCACAGCTGCATATTTGAAATTTTGCTTCTTCGAAATCTTGTACCAGCATTAACAGTTTGTCAGCTGAGTCTTTTGGGTTTTTCAATGTGCCATATCATCTAAAAATCTTAGCAGTTATATTCTTGCCAATATTTATACTACTTATTTTTCTTTTTAAATTGCATCATATAGCTATCTTAGAATTTTGCCTCCATATTTACTCCAATTTCTGTAACAGGGCAACCCACTTCAGGAAGCAATTTATTTACTTTCATTTATGTGTTTATGTGTCTATATACATGAATTTATCTGCACCACATGCATACAAAGTGCCTGTGGAGGCCAGCAGAGAACATCTGATTACTCAGAACTGGAGTTCCAGGTGGCTGTAAACTGCCATGTGGGTGCTGGGAACTGAACTCGGGTCTCCTGGAAGAGCAGCAAGTGCTCTCAATCACCGAGCCATCTCTCCAGCCCCAGTGATCCACTTTTAGTGCCCAAATCACAGTTCACAATAAAAATATCACATATTTATTTGTACAACAGGTACCTGAGGTGTTTGTATCCCTAGGCCAATATCTAGCAGATAAAATCATGGCAGGCTTTTGATTCTGATTGTGGTGATGTCACCCACTTTACAAGAAATGACAGTCCTTACTGGTGGTTTCAGAAATGCCCACCATCAGGTTGACAAAAGAAAACTTTCTAAAAAATTATATTTTCTAGTTTCCCAACTGTTAGTATCCATTCTTCCCCATCATTCTCAATCCTTTTTGTCAAAGATTTACCAATTTTGCAAAAAAAAAAAAAGTATGGTTCTTAGTTTTATTTTTAATCAGCTCTACTGCCAACTCTGTTTTTTTCTATTTAATTTATATAAATTGATATTGCTTTTATTTCATGACTTCCCCTCCTACTCTCCATGTGATGCAGTTTAGAGAGAACAGAAGACACTCGCCAGTCCTTTCTGAGGTGCTGGGGCGGGGGTTACATCTTCAGTGGGAGATTAATTTCGCAAATATCTTTTGATGATTTTTTTTCCTTAAAGGAGACTCCTCCATTGTACAAGTTTCTCTCACTGGTCCATCTCACAGGTCTGAATAAGGAATCTTCTCACTCAGTTAATCCCAAGGGGTTCAAAACCTCCATTTTCTTCTTGATCTAATGAATACTTAGAACCGTTTATAAAAATCTTGGTGAATAGATTATTTTTTTATTGTTAATTTGCAATTTTCAGTACCTTGTGGCTAAAATGTTTGATTTTTAAGTATTACTTCTTCAAGGCCCCTTCTTGTTTATTGTATGTTTTCCCCATCTATGAACATTCCTTACAGTTTTTGTGTTGTTTTTGTTTTTTGAGACAGGGTCTCTCTGTAGCTCAGGCTTCCTGGAACTTGCTCTGTAGACCAGGCTGATCTCACAGAGACCCGTCTACCTCTGCTTCCCTAGTACTGGATTAAAGATGTGTTGACTACATAAGGCTTCCATGATGTTTTTAAAAATAAATTTCTTCTGCTTGTAGGTTCTATTTTCTCTATCTATTAGGTCAAATATATCAACCTTTCTCCTTTCAGTTTTTTAATGCCTTTGATTGGAATAACTAAATTTTTTTTACACATCCTTTTCCTGTATTTCTAAAAACTTGCATTTTTAAACATTTATTTGCATGTGTGCCTGTGTGTCGACCAGGAGACAGTTTCTGAAAGTCTGGTCTTTTCTTCTACCATATGGGTTCTGGGGCTCAAACACAGGTCAGGCTTGGTGACAAGGGGCTATACCCCCTGAACCATCTGGCCTGTTCAACAAGTCCAGGTGTTTTTAAGCATGCCTTTGTTTTGCCTTTGAATGCAATGTTGGTTACATACAGATCTTTGTCAGTGGCTTTCTTGCATGCTGTGTCTCTGGCGAGCAGTCGGAGGTAAATGTAATCCTCATTCCTGGGTGGAGAGCCTGTGGTTTCTGTCCCCGAAGCTGTCACTGCTCCAGTGTTCTCCTCTTTGCATTCTGCTCACACTTTCTGAGTGGAATTCACTGGCATTGTTTGTGTGCTGGCACCTGGATGTTCTCATCATTGCTGGGAAGTTTCCTTTTCATTGTTCCTTCAATTCAAGAACATTTTTCCTGTTGGCCCTTCCAATGCTTATGCTGGACTGATGCAAGAATTTTTGCAGTTGCATTTCAATTTCGAACTTATCCTTATCCCTCACACCCCACCTTATTTATTATTACTATTATTATTATTATTATTATTATTATTATTATTATTATTATTTTATGATAGGGTCTCACTATGTAGCTCTGGTTGCCCTAGAACTCCTTATGTAAAACAGGCTAGCCTTGAACTCACATGCATGCCTCTGCCCTCCAAGTGCTGGAATTAAAGGGCTATGCCGTTATATCTGACTAACTTGTCTGTATTATTTCTTGGTCCTGTTTGGGTTCTGGGTGGTTTTCCTTAGTTCTAATTAGCAGCTAGTCCATTTTCTCTTCCTCAGCGCTTTCTTTTGGCATCTGTGGAGCTGGTTTCATTTCAGCAATCATCTTCCCACTTTCTTATACTCCCATCCGGTTTTGGTTTTTACCTAACCCGGCATTGCGTCATTGAGACCACAGGTTCAATCTATGTTTTCTGAAGTTCCCTTTTGCTCTATTAAATCTCAGAGTTTCCTGTTGATTGGAGATGGGCGAGAACAGACCACACACTTGAGGTGTGATCAATTAGCCATGGCTTGAAAGCGAGATCACTGCACAGGGCAGTGGCTTTTTGATTCCATTAGCTCAGGAACGTGCAGCTCCTGCGAACGCTGTCCAAGTGAAATACCTCTTGCCAAATTCTATTTTTAAGCTGAGGTATAATTCACATGCTATAGAATTCACTCTTTCAAAGTGTTCATCCCGTGGTTTTTGTATTGTTACCTACTTCCAGAACATTCTTTGTCCCCCCAAAAGAAACCCCTTTCCACTCGAGGATCACGCCAACCCTTGTCGATGGACTCCAGCAGATATGGTCCTTTGTGTCTGACTTCTTTCCTCTGTTGTCACTTTCTGAGCCTCTCCTCTATTGGAGCACATATCAGTGCTCCATCGTCTCTTACGTTCCGTGTTACTCCATGGTGCAGACACACCACATGCTTCCACTTTTTGGCTATTGTGAATAACTGATGTGTCTGTGCGTGCATGTGTGTGTGTGTGTGTTAGTGTGTGTACCCACACGTATGTGTGTACACATGCAATCAACTCTCTTGATACATAGCTAAGAGTTAGAATTTTTGTGCAATATGGGAATTTTGTTTAACTTTTTGAAGAACTGGCAGCATCTTCCAGAGGAGGCGCCCCTTTCACATTCCCTCTGGTGACATGAAAGGGGTCTGGGTTTCCAGAGCCTCCCTGATGCTCGATGCTCATATCCGCTGCCTTTTAGGTTATTGCCTCCTAGTGAGTGCTTTGGATTTTCATTTCCCTAATGGCTAGTTATGTTAGCATCTTTCATGCGATTATTGGCCGTTGGCTTTCCTTTTGGAGAACTTTCCACTCAAATCCTTTGCCCGCTGGTTGTCTTTATTCTGTTGAGCCGTGAGAGCTCCAGATGCACCCCAACACTGGCACCTGACCAGATGTATGACTTACAAATGCTCTCTCCATCTTATTGGTGGTCGTTTCATTTCCTTAACAGTGCCTTTTGAGGCACAAAGATTTAAAATTTTCTTGAAGTTCGAATAATCCATTTTCATTGTCTGTGCTTTTGGTCCCATAGCCAAGAAACTATTACCTAACACAAGAGACTGACGATTTATATGCTTTTAGAATTTTATAGTTCCAGCTCATATACTTAGGGTTTTAAAAAATTAATGCACTCAGAGTTTGTTTTGTGCATGATATGAGACAGAGATTCAGCTTTATTCTTAACTGCTTTCATTTTTAAAGTCTTATGTGTATCTGTGCACGTCTCTGTGTGAAGGAGGCTAGAGGCATCATATCCCCTGGAGGTGAAACTGCAGGTGGTCGTGAACAGGTTCTCTGCAAGAGCAGCAAGCTCTCTTGACCCCTGAGCTGTCTCTCCAGCCCCTCAGTTATACTCTTTTGCATATAGGTAATCAGTTGTCCCAGAACCATGTGTTGAAAAGATTTTCATCCTTATTGTCTTGCTTGGGTATCTTTGTCAAAGTCAGCTGGTCAGAGGCATATGGATTTATTTCTAGATGTTCCATCTTACTGAGCTTATGTGCCAGGGAGTTCTGTGTATTTACAATAAAACCAGAGGTAGGACAGCAAAAAATTTTTTTTCTTTTGCAAGATTTCTCTGACTGTTCTGGATTTTTATATGATTTTAGGGTCAGATTGCTCATTTCTGCGAAGGGACCAGCTGGGACTGGCTGACTCTGGAGATCAGCCTGGAGTCTTACTTTCATGGCATTATCAGTCCTAACACATCAATATGGAATGCCTTTACATTTACCTAGGTCTTCTTTGTTTATTTCTTTAAAACTAATGTGTCTGTGCATGTGTGCATGTGCATATGTATGTGAGAGTGTGGTATATGCCCATGTGTGTGCACAGAGGCTAGTAGCGGATGTCCGGGGTCCTGCTCTATTCTCTTCTATTCTCTTGAGTCAAGGTCTTTACTGAACCCGGAGCTAGGCTGGTTGCTAGCAAGCGCAGCATCATCCTGTCTCTGCCTCTGAAGCACATGTGGCCACACTCTACCTTCTACATGTGTGCTAGGATTTGAAATCTGGTCCTTGTGCTTGCACAGCAAGTGCTCTTTCCTCCTGAGCCATCTCTCCAGCTCCTCTTCTCTAATTTCTTTCAATGATGTTTTATAGTTTTCATTGAACAAGTCTGAGCACTTGTTTCATTAAATTCACTCCTCAATATTTTCTTTTATTGTAACTGGAATTGTTCCTTAATTCCATTTTGACACTGTTTATTGCAAATCTGTGGCAATGCAACTGACCCTCTTTGTTGATCATGCATCCTGAAACCTTGATAGATTTACGTGTGTGTGTGTGTGTGTGTGTAAGAGCAAAGGGATTCCTTAGGGTTTCCTATATGTAAGGTCATGTCACCTCCAAATAGAGATAGTTTTGCTTCTTTTTTTCTAGTCTGGTTACATTTTGTTTCTCCTAGTCTAATTTCCCTGATCATGCCCTGGAGAGTAACGTTGTACAGAAGTGGAAAGAGCAGAATCTTGTCTCATTCCTGATTGCTTGGGGATGTTTTCAGTCTCTTACCATTACACATATTCATTGCAGTGATGTATTTTTTATGTGTAAATAGGTGTTTTACAGCATGTATGTCTTTGTGCCACCTTCATGCCTGGTGCTAGCAGAGGTCAGAAGAAGGGGCTGGATCACCTGGAACTGGAGTTAGAATTGATTTTGAGCCTCTTCATGGATGTTGAGAGTGAACACAGGTCATCTGCAAAAGCAGCAACTGCTCTTAACTGCCAAGCCATCTCTTTGGGGGTTTTTGAATGTATCCCTCATCTGTTCCCTCATATTTCTAACTTATTGGGGATTATTATTTAGTTGAAGGTGTTGGGTCATGCCAAATGCTTGTTTATGCTCCTCTATTGAGATGCTTGTGTGTTTTTCCTCCTTTGTTCTGTCTCTTTGGTATAGTTGACTTTTATACATCGACTAACTTTTTGAGGTGCTTGACAGGCTTTTCCATGTTGTTAACCTCTTATACTCAGGGTTCATATCTTCCAGAATCGTATATACTAATAGTCTACGAGCTATCCCTTAGGAGTCGTCTAGGGTCAGGGCTCTTTTCATTCCTAAACAATCTCATCATCACTGATGGCAAAGAAGCAGTCAATATTATGTATCCCTGATAAATTTCTCTGTCCCCATCTCTGCACTCTTTAGCTCTGCTCCCCAGCTGTTCACCGCAACTTTAGATTCCATTCCTGCATCTAGACACATGGTTCCCAAAGAGTTGGGCCAATAACATTAGCATCACTCGGGGACTTCTCAGAAATGCGAGGGCGGGATTTCCACCCAATCATACAGAGCCAGCTCAATACGAGAGGCACTTAGGAGCCATTTAGCTAGCCCTCTAAGGGACTCTGTTGCGTGTTAACTTAAAGAGTGATTAAGGATTATGATGCCGGACGGTTCTGGGGATGCACAGCCCCATTTCCCTCCACTTGCCTTGCTGCAGCCGTTGAGTTTGGTAACTTTCTTGCACAGCCTTGGCTTTCCTTTCATGTTTAGCAACATTTGGCATTGTGTTCCACTTTGTAGCTGCCTGTTAGTGGAGCTCTGAGTGATGGGAACTGTCTATTTAGCACAATCTGCCGCCATGTGATCACTAGAAAGGGCTAGGAAACACCACGGGATGAGTAAACAGCTCCTGATTTATTCTTTTTGCATATTTTCATCTTCTAAAGGGGTCCTCTTCCTCAGATGTCCACTTTTTCTCACACATAGGGAAGGTGTCTTTGCTTGGCACACACAGGGGTCTGGGAAGGCTTATTTCACTGCCTCATCCACTGTGGATGGATGCCCAACTTCTTGCAGAATTCGGGGCCTCTAGTGCTTCCCCCTAAGCCTGCTTTGTTCTCTGAGCTTCCTCCACATGCCCTAGACCTCACCCTGCAGAGCTGAGCTTAGGCGCTCCTCTAGACTGAGCTGGCTTTCTGGGCACTTGGCCTTTGTAGTCACACAAGGCTCCACACCGAGAGGGGTCCACAGTCCATGTCATGCTCTACTGTCGCCATCTTGAAATCTTTAACAGTTTTGAATAAGGTGATTTAATCTTCCATTTTGCTCTGGCTCCTTCCAACTCTGTAGCCATCCCCAGCTCTGTCCTCCAGTACTCTCTGCCTTCTGTCTTTTTTTGGGAGGGGGAGGGGGCATGCTTATGCACAGTTTTGTTTTTCAGAAGACATTTCTTCTTATTTTCCTTGGCTGCTGGAGATTCAGATGGAAGTAATTTATGTTCTTTGTAGAGATTTGGGGCAGAGGAAAAAGTCTGGGTCATGCAATCAATTTACTGTCTTCCTTCTCCACTTCTGTGATGTTCCTAAAATAGGAAAGCAGTAACATTGGCTGCTGTGGTAGTGGGAACTGAGTCATTGCTACCTGCAGGATGGAGCATAAAACTTCCATCCTGGCAGGCATGGCCATCCTTGTTCCCCACAGTCGTCATTTCCCAGGGCTAGTGAGTTCTCTATTACTACAAGGAATTTAGCATCCTTGAGCAGGTACCATGAAGGACATTTAAAAAGGGGGCATCAAACTATTGCTAAGGCCTGAGATACCAACATCATCTCTGATGGTCTCGGCATTCCTCTGCTCCCCTCCAATCAATCACTCTGTGTTTCTAGTTCACTAGAGAGGATCAGGGGTAAGCTTGTCAATGCTTGCTCAGATCCACCTGGAGCAGCTCCACCTTCATCCTTCCCTGCTCCATCTCTAGTTCTTACTATCCTGGGCTCCAGGAAGCTCCCCTGAGATCCCATCCTTGTCCTGTCTGCCCTGCCCAGCACAGCTCATCTGCCCCTCACTTGCCTATCTGTGCACAGTTGTGTCTTTCTGGGTTTGCACTTTCCTTACACAGCCTGGCATTTAAGTCCATCTTGACCCCAAAGCAGCCAGTCAGGTGTCCTCGTGCATCCACACCTCCCATCCCTCACTCACATGTTACTTTGTGTCAGAACCTGTGCTAGTCCCTGTAGGTAATTTGGGAAGGGCCTCAGGTTTGATTGATTGCCCAGCCTCCAGCCCACTTGAGCTGTTACAGTCCACTTAATCAGTTGCTCTAACAAGATGGGGGAGAAATAAAGAGAGAGCCAAGAGGACACAGAGCCAGAGCTGAGACTCCAGGGGCTAAGGAAGCTGTGCTGGGGCTGGGATAGACCAAGGAGGACACAACAGACATAGGGAGCAAGTGTCAAAGTGAGGAGGAAGGTCTGAGAGGCAGGGAGGTTTGGGAAGTACGTGAAGCTCATCTTATTTCCTTTTCTTTTTTGAGGGGGCACGGGAGGTTAGGGCCTCACTAAGTAGTTCAGTTTATCTGTGACCTGGAGACCCTCCTGCCTGGGTTTCTTTCTTTCTTTTTTTTTTTTTTATTTTCGAGACAGGGTTTCTCCGTAGCTTTTGGTTCCTGTCCTGGAACTAGCTCTTGTAGACCAGGCTGGCCTCGAACTCACAGAGATCCGCCTGCCTCTGCCTTCCGAGTGCTGGGATTAAAGGCGTGCGCCACCACCGCCCGGCCCTGCCTGGGTTTCTTGAGTGCCTAGGTTCAGGTGTGTGCCACCATGCCTGGTCTACAAAGTTCCTTCTCACTGAAGTTGGGGTATTAGGCATTAGATGAGGAATAGAAAGGGGTGGAGGAGTCTTGTGAAGGGAGCAGGGAAAAGAAAACTGAAGCTGAAGCTGAAGGTCCTGCATGGAGGCTGAGGAATGGGGGCTTCCTTGGGAATGGCCCTGGGTCTGTAAAATGGATTAAGCAGGGAAGTGTTGAGCTAATTTTGGCGGAGCTCATTCTGAAAAGCAGCTTAGTCACTGAGGGTTGGGGATTGGAGGTAATGAACTACTTACTACCTGCAATGAGCAGTACTCAGCATTTGGGGAGTGGCCTGTTTAGGAGGGGCAGGTAGGTCTTTCCTGGCCAGCCTCCTTCGTGAACTGACCTAACAGCTGGGCTGAACCTGTTAAGGCTTTCCAAGGCCCAGGAACAGGAGCATATCAGGCACATAGGGGCTTTAGCCTCTCGTGTCCTGGAAGAACAGATCGAGAATTCCCAGACCTTGCTCTGGGGTCTGAAACCCTCCCAAGGAGCCACACAATCTCCCTTTGAATGCAGAGAATGGTTTCTCTTGTTCTGCATGTTTGTTGAAAGAGATTGGTTCGTGGTTATGCATTTTGCATATTTTGTGTCTCTGGGAGAGAGCTGGTGGTTTTCTGGAAGAGGGGTGGGAAGAGGAAAGAGATCACTTGGTGATTAGCTAAGAGTCATTAGCACGGTAGGAAGTGTCTTCTCTGGGGAGATGCTGTGGCCAAATCCCCCAGACTGTATGAACTTGAGAAAGGCAAGATTTATGGGACTACAGCCTGAAGCAGCAGTGGCCCTAGCTCCCAGCCCAATCCTTAGCCTCCAACCCCAGCCCCCAGTCCCCAACCTCCAACCCCAGCCCACAACCCCCAGCCCTCTCACCTAACTATCTGGCTTGTGAGTGCTTCTGGCAGCTTCTGTGATTGAAGCAAGCTTAAGCAGAGACAAAGTGGTTGGGCCCAGGGGCCCTGGAAAGTTCCAGGCCAAGTGGGGTCTCATTTAGGTAACGCAGAGCCAGCTGCACATTTGGTTAATGGCCCACGTCCTGGGAGCCCGCTAATCAGGAAATGGGGTTTCACAGCTTATATAATTCCTCTGTCACTGGTGGTGGCTCTGAGGGGAAATAAAGCCAGTCTAGGCTGCCAGGCAAGGCCAGCCTGCTGCTGTTGCTGCCATCCCCCATCCCCATCCCATATACATCATTTATAATGTAGATTGTAGGCCCACCAAGGTGACAGTTCTGTAATCTAGCACACTGGTGGTGTGGCTGAGACAGGAAGATTGGAATTCCAGGCCAGCCTGGGCAACATAATGAGATGCTCTCTGAAAAAACAAGGGGTCGATAGGGATTGGAGGGAGACCAGGTGGGCTAGGTGGCAAGAATAATCAACGCATTGTACATATCTGTAATAAATCAAAGAACAAAACTGATAGAGAGAAAACAAGATGGCAACAGCAAAAAACAGACTCGTGACCTCAGTGTCCTCATCAGTCTCGTGGGATACCTGGCTCCAGCATCACTGTAGGTGAACTATGTCTGCAGGAAACACTGGCCAGCCTCAACACCCCTTGCTAAGAGTCCCTTCTCTGCTCTCTTCCCAACCACCCTCAGCCTTTCTGCCTCAAAGACCCTCCCCTCACCACCTTAGCCCTCCCAAGAGGCCACAGCCTAGAGATTACAAGAGGCAGAGAGGCAGGGTAATGGGAAGGAGAAGTCCTCATCATGGCCAAGTGATGGAGCCCACTGAGTCTCCATCTTCGTATCTGTGAAGGGCACCTGTTTTTCATAGGTGGAAGGCACAGCTATTTCAGGTGTGGAAAGCACAGGCAGGATGTAAAGTATCTGCACTCCTAGGAATAGCCTGCTGAGTGTACACAGCAGTAGCCATGCTCCGGGCTGGCTGTGAGATCTCTGGGCTTATCTCTGATCTCCTTCCTAACACTTCCTTTTCCAAATCTATTAGCATCCTATGTGGCATTATCTCAAATTAACAAGCCTCCTGACTTCCCCCACTCTCTACATCTCAGCTTCTCCAGCAGACTCTCAGGCCCTTTGACCACTTCTCCATCAGATAAACTTGCTGATGAAAATCCTGCCTCAGTTCAAAGTTGTCCTTGCTTTGTGGTCAGGAGAGCACCAAATGGGGCGAGCAGCTCATAAAGGGTCTAGGTGTGGAACTTCTGTGGCCTGGGCGAGGACCCAGAGATGGTGAACCAGAACGGTCTCCCTTTGCTGGTAGGTGTATAACAAATGCCAGGGCATTGTTTATTATAGTAAGGGATGTGACCAGTGCTCCTTGGTTTGGGCTTTACTGTTCCCAGTTTGGAATTATTTCATCTCCGATTTTGTGGTTTGTGAGTGAAGTCTGCGGGTCCTGTGCCCCAGGCTGAGGCTTTGTTGAATGTGACCCTGTGCTGCAGCACCTCGAGACCTCCCGAGATGGGTGCTTGGCTCTTCCTCAGTCCCATCTGGCTGCCTGTCCCACCTTTCCTTTCCCTCCAACAGGAACCTGGGCTCAAGCAGGGTAAGGGACAGGTGCTTCAACCTGCTATGTCTCCCTAGGCTGGCACTGTCAGGGTGTATTCTGAGCGTAACTCGGAGGAACCAAACTATTACCCATCCTATCCAGGAAGCAAGTGCTCCCTTCCTAGAGGGTGAGGACAGCTCACCCTAGGTGGGGACAAGAGGTACGCGGGAGGCCAGGTGTATCACTCCACTCCCCAGCTGGCCATTATGCACCGTAGCTGGCAGAGGCTGGCAGTGGAGGACTTGGGAGATGGTGGGCTCCCAGTGTGTGTGTTCTGTGTCAGGGAGTGGGGTTCCAGGCTACTGAGAGTCACTGCCGTTCTTACAAGGAACCCTGAGTACAAAGGATCATATACTAGTATTTGGCAGACCCAGGTTGTGAGTCTTCAGAACAAACTCGGCACCTTTGCTGCTCTTCTTGCTATCCTGGCAGAGACATTGCTGTTCCTTTTGCCTAGAACTCAGCTAATTATGTAGCTGTTTCTGGGTCCAATCGAAGCGGCAAGAGCTTTGGGAGCTATTGTAAGTCGTTGCTGCACCAGAGCTTGGCTTTCTTGCTTATTATATTCATGTAAATGAACTTCCTGCCCAGGGTCACCCACCCCCGCATCCTGCCTCTCCTGGGCTTGGCATGCCTTGAGCATGGTGTTTGCTGACCGTTTGTAACAGCCTGCCTTTTTCTCGGAAGCTCAAATCATGGCTCTGCTGCAGGCTTCCCCCCCTGCCCTCGTCCCCCATCCATCATGGCTGACTGCATGCTCAGCACCATGCTCCATGCAGAGGTCTTCTTGTACGCACTTTGCTCAGTATTGCCCAAAGCACTTGGTACCATAAGTGGGAAACAGAGAATGTGTGACCTCATTTCTGTGTTAGGGAAAGTGACTTTGTCCAGATGCACTTATGCTCTGTGGCCTCAGATGATACCTAAGAGCGACACCTGTCATTGCTATCTGATGCTGGGTCTTCCCTGGTTTCCGTCTGCATCCAGGTTATTCTCATTCCTGGGACACAGTTTGTGGCTATCCCATCATGCTGGGTGGGGGCCACTCCATGAAGGCCCCATTCTCTCTTTCCCAAGTGGACTCTTCTTGGACACAGACTGTCCTGCTGCTGGGCCTGGGAAGTGCTCTGAGCCATGCACACATTAGCCGTTGGCTCTGTCCATCTGGCTCCACCTTGTGTTGTGATGAGGGCAAGAGATGACGTCTTGAGCCAGTTGTCATATGTAAATCAGTAAATATAACAGTAAGGGCAAACTGGGCTTGGTGCTGCACACCACATGATATCATCATGAAGGAGAATAAGAGTAGACAGATCTCTGAGTTCGAGGCCAACCTGGGCCGCAGAGTTCCAGGCCAGATAGGGCTGTCGATCTACAGTGAGACCCTGTCTCAGAAACAAACAACAGCAACAGAAAAGGGCAGTCCTGGTGAAGCAAGCCTTAGCTTCCTGCTGTGTTCTAAGAGCTCTAATTACTCACTGCACAAGGCCATTCTGAGCAAGGTACCAGCAGGATCATCCATTGTAGAAAGGAGTCACAGTGGACCCTGGAGCACTGGCTGGGAAGACAGGGATTTCCTGGATGACAATGCCCTGGGTCCTGGGGAAAGGAACAGGGCAGCCTCACATGGTCTAGGAGATCCTCGAGGGGACATCCTGAAGTGCCCTGAGCCCTTCTGTAGAGAACCAGGGTTTTTCCAGACATTCCCCCCCCCCCCCCACCAGCAACTCAGAGTTGTTTAAGAAGTCCTTAGCCATGGAGAATGTGAGGTGTCTGGGAAGTCTCCACAGAAGCCAGAGGCAGCAGGATGCACAAATCAAAAACTGAGGACAGAGATCTGGGCTTGGGAAAGGTTTAACTACTGCGGCTTGAACACAGTACCCAGCTAAGACCCTCATAGGACAGGGTGATGGTGGGGGAGGGAGGGAAGCATCTGTCAACCACTGCTTCATAAAGTGGGAGAAGGGAAGAGCCAGCAAAGATAACCCTGGGAAGGCTAAGATCAAGGGCATCACCAAGGAGTCAAACACACTCAACATGATGTCACGTAGGGGCTCGGTGCTGGGTCACACACAAAGGCCAAGGGCTGACTCTGGTGTGGGTGGGGTACAGGATGGATGACGCCTCTGCCACCCCAGCTCTGCAGGCCAACCGTCAGCAGTTCCTCCAGGAAGTGCAGCATTGGTGTCTCATGTCCTTCTTGTTTCCACAGGAGAAGGGGCCACAGCGTGTACGTCCAGCATCTTGCAGGAGAAACAGCGTGAGTTACACCTGGTCCCCCAGAGCCTTTCCTTCCATTAGAAGAGGGGTGCCCCTGGGCCTGGTCCCCTCTCAGGCTGAAAGCTCCAAGAGTGGAAGGACCTCTCCCATTTGGCTCCTGAGCAAGAGTAGAGAGCCTAGGGCCACTTGGTCTGAGTTTAGGCAGCTCTCCTGAGACCCTGGGGTTTTTAAACCATCCATGCTGGGCAGTTCTGGTGTCAGAACTAGAGCTCTGACATGAGGCTGATGACCCTGATAGGGGATCACAGAAAGTTCGGTGGCTGTCCTATTCTCGGGGATGGAGAGCGGGAGGGACTGGGGAGGCAGCCTTCTTGAGCCTCTGTGGCATCAACATTGGATGCCAACTTCCAACAGCCGTGGTTAGTCCTGTGGTGAGCAAGGTCAGAGTGCATGAGGTTGTTCAAGGCTGGGCTCCAGAGGATGCTCCCTTCTAAACACATTCTGCTTTCTAGATACTGTCATTGTGTATGTGAGTGTGGGAACATGTGAGGTCAGAGGCCATCTTTCTGGACTTGGTTCTCTCCTTCCGTCATGGGTTCTGGGGATCAAACTCAGGTTCAGGCTGCACAGCAAGTGCTTGTATCAGTGAGTTATCCCACTGGCCCTGGACACGCTGCTCCTTCAAACCCCTCCATAGAATGGCGAACCCAGGAGTCCTGGGACTGAGTTCTAGGGTTTCCTGTCTGCGTGTGTGTGTGTGTGAGAGAGAGACAACAGCTTGTCTTGATTCTTTCTGCCTGTTTTCTTAGGGAAGATGGTTATGGGATTGGGTGTGCTAAGGTCACGCCAGCACACTGGTCACATGTCCCACTGACACACCACATGGTTTGGTGGGCAGCACCCGTGCCAGATCTTGTCTTCACTATGGGGCAATATTGACTTCCACATGAGGCTGGGTTTGGGGCAAGGGCTCAGAACTCCCCTCATTTTCCTGCCTGCTGTTCTGTTTGCGGCTATAGCTTTGGGGAGGTTCAACCCATATTGCTTCCTAACTCCCCAGGCCCCAGCTTGAGGCCTTCCCTTAAGCCCTCCCTTCCTCAGCTGATCTTCTGTGGAGGGTGTGTCAATATCAGCATCCATAATTCACGGTCCAGCCCAAACGGCTACACTGGCCTCCAGCATAGCTTCCCTGGTCCCTGGTGTCGCAGTGCACAAAGATAAGGACAGAGGGCTGGTGGTCATGTGCCTCTGTCAGGAGCGGCCCTCAGGCTCCAACCTCCAGCATGAAGGCAAAGAGAAAGGACAGGGTGCCAGGAAAGGGGGCAGTTAAAATTGTGCCTTATTTCATGGAGGTGACAATGGTGACACAGAGACTAAAGCCACCAATGAAAAGAAATGATTACAGAATTTGCAAGAGCTGAGCCACTACAATAGGAGAGAGGGAAGCCCCGACCCTGGCAGCAGCCTGTGTGTGTGTGTCGGGTGGGCACTGTGTGTGTGCGTGTGTCGGGTGGGCACTGTGTGCGTGTGTCGGGTGGGCACTGTGTGTGTGCGTGTGTCGGGTGGGCACTGTGTGCGTGTGTCGGGTGGGCACTGTGTGCGTGTGTCGGGTGGGCACTGTGTGCGTGTGTCGGGTGGGCACTGTGTGTGTGCGTGTGTCGGGTGGGCACTGTGTGCGTGTGTCGGGTGGGCACTGTGTGTGTGCGTGTGTCGGGTGGGCACTGTGTGCGTGTGTCGGGTGGGCACTGTGTGCGTGTGTCGGGTGGGCACTGTGTGTGTGCGTGTGTCGGGTGGGCACTGTGTGCGTGTGTCGGGTGGGCACTGTGTGTGTGCGTGTGTCGGGTGGGCACTGTGTGAGTGTGTCGGGTGGGCACTGTGTGTGTGCGTGTGTCGGGTGGGCACTGTGTGCGTGTGTCGGGTGGGCACTGTGTGTGTGCGTGTGTCGGGTGGGCACTGTGTGCGTGTGTCGGGTGGGCACTGTGTGCGTGTGTCGGGTGGGCACTGTGTGTGTGTGTCGGGTGGGCACTGTGTGTGTGTGTTGGGCAGGTGGGTAAATGTTCTTCGGAGGAAAAGGGCAGGGGAACAGCTTGGGACTCCCGGTTTGAATAATGTCTGGGGATTTTAACTAGGCTGGTCCCTAGTTACCTGGCACCTGGCCCTGATTGTCTCAGGGCAGAGGAAGAAGACAGGAGTGGTGGATGGGTGTTAGCTACAATAGGCTGGGTGTGGATTGGGGTGTGGTTGGCTGGCTTTGAAAGGCTGTATTCATGGGCAAGTTTGTTTCTGTCAGAATTAGCCCATGTAGGATTACCAGTGTCTCATCTGACCAGGAAGTCCCCAACATGCTGAACCATCAAGAAGTAAAAAAAAAAAAAAAACCAATATAAATATATAAATACACAAGGAAGGAAAAGACCAGATCATCTATCTATGCCGTGCTTCCTTCTTGTTTATTTCATATTTATTTTAGAGACAGAGTCTCACTATATAGCCCAAGCTGGCCTCAGACTTTTAGCAGTCTTCCTGCCTCAACATCTCAAGTGCGGGGAGTTCAGTCCTGTACTATCGTGACTTGCTGCCGCTGTCCCTTTAGTAGTGGCTCGGAGGTGAAACCGAGCCACCTGCAACAGGCTTTGTCACCAGGAGGCCAGTCACAGCTCCCTTCCACGTGTTCCCACATACACAATTGAATTGACAGGATGCCTCTATCTCCTGTGACTCCCTGGGGAAAAATTGCATTTCGGTAGTAGCAAAGTCTTTTTTATCTCATGATTATAGATTTTGGTCAAAATTATATTGCTGAGAGCTGTCATTGTCTCCTGCTCCTCGAGGATATTCTTATGAGGGAAAGAATAGCAGCTGATGTGCAAAAGAATTTTAGAGCCATCACATCTTTGTCTTGAAGACTTCCCTGGCTGGCACTACCCAAGTCTAAGCCCAGTGTGTTCGGCCGGGAGGAAACTTGCACTGTAACGGGCTTTCCTGCGAAGGCGGAAGTCTTTAGCTGAGACCATCGCTTTCCACATAACTCTACAATTATGTCCTGCCTACAATTTCAGGCATTAAAATCATTTTTCTTTTATGAAGTGATAGTGGTAATTGATGGTAATGTGTTTGTTTATTTCAAATCTGAAATAGGCAAAATAAAAGTTTGTGACCTGCATTTGGAAAGGCTGTTTCAGGCTCTATGTTGGGAATGTGCTTTTCCCCTGGCAGTGCACATCTGTACATTTTACCTCAATTGACTTTTCCCACTGCGTGTTTGAACACTCTGAAGATAAGATAGTCCTCGGGGTGAGGAGTCAGATTCCCTGCCACCTGGGGCATCACGCTGTGATGGCTGGTGTTTAAAGCTCTATCCCATTACTGTGACTCTTTGGGAAAGTGACTTAGCATCTCTGAGCCTCATTATATGTGGGAAGATGGCTGAATTCTCTGCTTTCCAGGTCAGCCGAGGGTATCAGGGGCTGTGGAGCAGATGCACAGGAAGGGTCTTTACCGTCCTCAATTATACCTTGGATTTCCATAAGCCCTCACAGCCAGAACTCCTGGGCCGGTGTGTCTCGTGGAGCTCATCCTATGGCTACCTGGCTTTACCGTGATGTAAATAGCATTTCTCCTTTGTTACGGTTCAGATATGAATTACCACCCCCCTGACCGTTGGTGTCCGACTGGAGGGTCCAGTCACTGAGAAGTGATGGGTTTATAATTTGATGTTGTTACTGGGAGATGACAGAAATAACTGGAGTCATAGTCTTGGAGATTGTATCTTGTCCCTAGCTCCTTACCTTGCCCCTCCCTCTGCCTCCTGGCCACCTTGAGGTGAGCAGTTTTGCATCTTCATGTCTTTCTGCCCTGATGGTCTGCCTCGGTACATCACAGACATACCTGAGTCCCAATAAACCTGGAGCCTTTCCATTGCTTCTCTGTGACATTTGGTCATACTGATAAAAAGCTAACTAACTGGTGGGAGGTTGCCAGGACCTCTGGTTAGCAGCTCTGGGACTTGTGTGCTCCTTGGACTCCCTGCTTCCTCACAGTCCTGTGTTTGTTTGCATTTGGACAGACGGCCTGGAAGTCCATGACCACTTGTGTTATTTAGAACCTGGTGAGGTGGGACGAAACGGGGGAGCACTTGGGTGTGGGGACAGTGTCGGGGCTTGGTCTGGGGAGCAGGGTGCCTGGGCCATTCCTCCCAGCTTGCCTTGCAGTCATGGCCAGGACTGGGGCCCAGTCCTCTGTTCTGTCGGTTGATGGATGGAGTCCCTCTGGGTGTGTTATTCTAGGTGTCTCTGCTGCTGCCTCTTTGTCTCCTGGTTTCCTTTGTCCATGTCTCTTTGCATTTCTGCCTGTCACTGCTCACTGATCACAGGGACATTATCAGATGTTTCCCTTGTGCCCGAGTGAGCCCTCCTGTGGATGTGGGTCCCGAGAGACTGAAGCTCACTGCTCTGTTCTTCCCTTCAGAGAGAAAAGCCTCATTCTCCATAAATCTGAATTTCAAACTTGGGCTCTTTCTAGACAGCGCGCCCCCATCGTCTTCACCGCCACCTTGACAAATGGGCCCCCAGGACAGCATATTGCCTCCAGCAGAAAGAACTCAGGCTCACCTCCCTTTCTTGACCACCATCCCTAATTTATAGGAATCCTAGGCTTCTCTTGCTAACCTGCCCTGGCTTCCTACACTGACCTCCATGCCTCCGATGTCCGCCATTCTTGTCCTTACGAGTGGCAGGGAGGTCTTTGCAGGAAATCTGGACTTTCTAGGCCTGCTTGCCTCACTCACTTACTGCCCAGCGCTCCATCTGTGTCTACACCCTCCTTCCCCTTCCATCAGTGTTTCCTTGTCGTTTGGATGTCAGTTGTCTGTCTCCTTTCTAGAAACCATCTGCACATGCACTTCTCGTAGGATAGTGGGGAGGTCTGAGATCCTGCTCACCCCAGCATCCCAGTGGAGGGACAGCAGATGGCAGGAAAGACATAGGTCCCAGGGGACTCCCTCATTTCCCGCTTCAGGACTGCAGACACTGGATGGCATGCTCTATGGAGGGAGCTGTTCTGTCCTTGTGAGCTTCCTTCATTGTCTACGGGATGGAAGTCTGCTGCCTCTCCTCACAGGGGACATGAGACCTGTTCCCCACAGGCCTCCCCTGTCACTCTGGCTCAGCAGGTGCTAGGTGTGTTGGGAATGGCTCAGGATTTCCCCTCTGATACCCATTAGACCTGGAGCTTGGAAGGACTGAAACCATGATTTCAGGATCACAATGTGAAAACAAAGATGGCCAGGAGCAGATGGCTTCTAAGCAAGGCAGTCATTCTGCTCTCCGCACCACTCAATCAACCGCAGAACTTGACCGTGCCTGACCAATGCAGATCTAAGGTTTCTCCTTTCTGAAGTGTTTTTCTTCCCAGTTGACCCAGGAACCTGGGGAAATACTCTGTCCATTCTGTCACACAGGTACTTTCTGAAGGACCAGCTTCATTACCACTCGTCATCCAGACTGCATAGGACAGGGACACGGAAGGACGCTTGAAGCTCCCTCTTCATGGAAAAAGTTTACCTCCTGTGGCCCTCAGGGTTAGACCTGGCCCACATGGCATACAACATGAACTTGAGACATGCTGGCTACCAACTAACTTTCCCAAGGGCCAGTGCCGGCATCAGCTACATCTGTCCCAGGTGTGGGCAGCTAACCCCAGCCATGTTTGTAGATCAGAGTGGGGGTGCTCAGTGGGAATCTAACTCCCTCTAGTTCCCAGATCAGAACCTGGCAGTGGCCAATACTAGGCTCCAGTTTTCTGGTCCCAGACTGACTCTGCATCTTTATCCTTACCCCAGCCTCTCTGTTAGAGCCAGATGTATCTAGGGGCTGGGTCCAGATTCCAGCCCCTGGCTCTAGTCTGAGAATGGATCCTCAACTTAGATGGAGGTGATGAGGGTATCTCGTCATCACCCTCCCGCTGGACAAGGCTGATGTTGTACCCCATTGCCTAGGCTCAAAAACCAGAGGACAGTTTCCTTCCCTACAAACCCTCAGATCATAGCCCACCTGGGATGACCCCCAGGCACGGTGTACAAAGCCCCTTGCCCACAGCTGGCCTCCCCTCCTCCGCCTGGTAACTGGTATCTTTTCCTGGCCTGTGTGGGCAGCTTGCTGAGCACAGCTGCAGACAGGCTATATTTAGCCAGCTTTAATGAGCTCAGGGTGGCAGACGTCCGCCTTGGGAGCACTTTTTCTTGCATGTGTGCGTATGTTTGGGCCTGGCACGCTTCCTTTCTTTGTGCGCGTCCACGAATGGAATGTCCCCTCACCTGTGGCAGTGCACTGACGTGCTCATTTACCTGGGGCTAGTGTGTACGGTGTGCACAGATGTAAGTCTCTCTGCACAGAATCTCTTGTGTTGGGGTTGTGTACAGTTCTGATGCTTGTGGTGCAGAATGGGAACAAATCATTAGTCCATTCGCTTGTTTGTTGAAAAAAATATTTAATGAACACCTTTATTAGCCAGGGCCGTGATAGTCTCTGGGGATAAAACAGAGCACAGCCAAATGAACACAGTCTATCTTTTAAAGGTTTTATAGCCTGGGAGCTGGAGGAAGAGTCCTCAAATAACTATAAAACTATAATTGTGGGCTGAAGAGATAGATGGCTCAGCAGATAATGGTGCTTGCTGCCAAGGCTGACAATCTAAGTTTTTCCCTGGAACCAGCATGGTAGAAGAGAATCAATTCCCACAAGTTGTCTTCTGTTCTCCACATGCGTGCCGTGGCACATGAGTACTGGTATTTGCCTGCTTGTGCATGCTCATGCAATGCACACACACACACACACACACACACACACACACACACTCGTGCACACACACACAGTGGTAAGGATTTCTGGGCTAGATAGTTGACTTAGCAGTTAAGAGGACTGGCTGTTCTTCCAGAGGACCCAGGTTCAATTCCCAGTACTCACATAGAAGCTTAACAACCATCTTTAACTTCAGTTCTGGGGAATCCAA
This sequence comes from Chionomys nivalis, assembly GCF_950005125.1. Taxonomy (NCBI): domain Eukaryota; kingdom Metazoa; phylum Chordata; class Mammalia; order Rodentia; family Cricetidae; genus Chionomys; species Chionomys nivalis. The sequence goes on along the minus strand of NC_080092.1, from coordinate 53,417,724 downwards.
CATCCTCTTCTGGCCTCCATGAGTACCAGGCATGCATGCAGTGGTGCATAGACACACATGCAGGCAGAATACCTATACTCATAAAATACAAAAGCTAAAGACAATTGTAAATACTTGTCCCAGGAAAGAGATCCATGTTGCTTTGTGGGGGGAAAAGTACATCCCCTCTCTAGGAGGAAGGAACATGAATGCTTCTGTAAGAAATGGGGACACATGAACAGTATTCAAAAGTCCAGACATAAGAAGTAGAGGTTCAAGGTTCAAGTGTGGTGAGAGGGAAGAGGGGGTTTGTTTCTGAAAGGCAGAAGTGGCTGAGTTTGGAGGGAACGAGGGACCAGAGGTAGAGGTAGGCAGAGTGGTGGTGGTGGCAGGGGGGGGCCGGGGGGGAGAGAAGGTGCAGACTCTGGTTGACAAAGAAGTGTGGAGCAAGGGGAAAGGTGAGACTAGAGGGTATGGTGATTCACAGCTGTAGGCTGTAGCCTGGGTCTCAGGCAGAGTCCGGCAGAGGGAAGGCTCATAAACCACATGGCAGGAGGAGAGCCTTGCAGAGGGACGCAATTCACAGATGACTCAGTTGGCATCCATGGGGGCAGCTTCCTGGACAGTGCCTGACAGAGGGAGCATGCCTCTTCTCAGTTCTCCTATAGCTCTCCCTATGGCTCAACCTTACCAGAAGCCATGGAGCCTCCACTTTAGGGGCAGGGCTTAGAATGTGTGGCCGGTGGGGGTGGGGGCGGGCACTGGAGGCCACTCAGTGTAGACCAAGGACTTGATGTCAAGGAACTGCACTGTCCTCTGTTTCTCAGAAAGCCAGTGTGGCTTTGGCCTTAGGTCCCACCCGGTTGAGCAGATGAAGGATCCCTCTGGCGAGTGCACAGGCATCTCCTTCCCTAGTTTCCCTGAGACTCTGCATCTTCCCTGACATTGGTTGGTGTCTGCACCCCTGTGCACACATGGGCAGAATCCCCGTGCCCATACTGGAGGGTACAGGGACTTTTAACCCAGTCCCTGGTCACCTATTTGTCTTCATCTGTAGCTTCTGGTGGATTCCTGGGTCTCTAGGTGGCCAAGCCTTTGAGTTCCTCTCCCTCACGGGACTGTGAAGGGCCCAGACCAGGTCTTCGTCCTCCCCTCAACTGGGACGATGGAGCAGGAACCTTTTATTTTTAACTTGAAGGAATCTCTTGTGTCTTCAAATCCGCTTTTCCTGGTACAAAGAGAAAACAAGAGCTGGGGAGCTTTGCCACAAACCTTGAGGCAAAGGAGTTGGAACAAGCAGAAAATATAAAGTCAAATCTCAGAAAGGAAAAAAAAATCACCTTGTTATATGCACTTTGAAAATATTCTTAGTTTTGATCTGTTTTTTTGAGTAGGCTGTGCGTGAACAAGGTAAAAGCTCAAAAGGCATGAAGGATGACGCATGCACCTCCCTCTCTCCCTCTCTGCACCCAGCTCAGCTCACCCAGCCCTTCTTCCCAGAAGTGGAGAGGATGACAAGTATCTCATGTCCCACTCCAGACTCTGAAAACATGAACATATCCATAAATATTCACTTCCATATATATTTTTATATGTACCCCACACAGATGGGAGTGCGCTGTGTGCTCCGTTTCCCTCCTTGCCTTCTGTGGATAATATACCGCGATTCTCCTTCTCTCTCAGAACATCTACAGTGTTCAGGTTCATTGACCTTGGCCTTGAGTGTGTGCTGCATCTCTGTGAAGCATTTTATTTAGCTTGTCCCCTATAGGTTGCCTCTCATCATTCAGTATTGTAAACAACATAGCAGCGGTTAATGGGGGTACATGTAACATGTTCATCACATGGGCTTGGCATTGCTGGGTCATTGGCGTTTTGTATTTTGGATGGCATTGCCAGATGGCCCTCCAGAGACGTTGTGTTGACTTTTATTCTCAAAAAACCTGCTTTCTCACAGGGTGTTGACAGTGGCTGATCTGCAAAACAAAGGCAAGGAATTGTGGGTTATTTCAGTAAACTTTAGGGTTCTCAGCACCTTTTTGTGTGTGAGAGTCATTTCCTGTCCCTTGGCTGGGAGCCACTGTGTTTGCAAGGGATGCTTAAGTGGGGGAGGGGGGAGTCACGCTGGATGAGTCTGCTATGTTCCGTTGTGAGAGTGTGTACTTCCAGGCAGGCAAGCCCAGGCCTGATCAGACAGGAAATCCTAACAGAGTCAGGCCCCACTGTCCCAGAAAGCTCCTGTGCCCCATAATAGGGCCTGCCTGCTTTCCCTCCTAGCCCTGGCTCTTGTGAGGGGTCAGAGCTGTGATGCAGGAGGCATTTGGGGACTGAAGAGATCACCCCTTTCCTACTCAACTCCCTGACAGTAGGAAGTAAGAAGTGTGACCCGTGACCTGAGTTCAGATCCTCTCAGGTGTTCTCAGTTAGCTTTTCCCACACTGTGACAAAAATATCTGTTAGGTTGGGGTTCTTTTGATTCAGAGCTAAGTTCTTCCTGTGGTGAAGACCTGTGCATGAAGCCTGTGGTAGAGTGGTTCATTTGTGCCTTGAAGGAACAGGAAACAGGGGTGGCTATAACCTCTAAGAGGCTTGCTCTTTAGAGCCTGGTGTCTGCCACCTAGAAGCCATGTTCACAACCTCCCCAGAACAATACCACCAGCTTGGGACTGGTTGTTCAGAAACTTAGGCCCACGAGGAATGTTCTATACTGAGACCATCCACTTCCATCCAGAGAAGAGTCCCTTAGTCCTTCTGAGTCTTGGTGAGTCTCTGTGAGATGTTTAGGCTCTCCTGACTTCTCAGGAGAACGTGAAGACTGCCCGAGACGTGGGGTGAGGACTGCACACTGGAGACCCAGATGAAGGGACCTGTGTTCAGTACAGAGGGCTCAGTGGGGACACCAGGCTTGGGGATGTTGCACCCTCCTGGCAAACTCACCTGGCCTTGTTCAAGATGGTGGCTTTCTAGCCCTGAAATGGGTTCCCTTAGCTGGGTTACTTCTCTAAGACGTTCCCATGCTCATTTAGGGTACCCAACAGTATATGCTGAATAGGTAAGGTCTAAGGTCCAGACCCTAGCAAGGGTCAAGTGTCAAGGGGTATGGGGAAAGCTTTCATCTGGCTAGTACCTGTTTAAAGACACTGGTTTACTGCACACACATCTGCCTGTTAGCTAGGCAAAGCCAGGTGGATATGATTGGATTTTGACCTTGAGAGGGTTAAGAAGGCACCTGAGGGAATCTCAGTTTCTAGATCCCACTAACCCTGGGTGGAAATTCCATCCCAGCATCTCTGCCAAGCGTATATTGCATAGCTTGCTTGCATAACATCAGTAAAAGAGAATTCCCTGCCTGCAGGCCAGAACAGGCCACTGTAGACAGCTGTAAATGCTTCCAAAGTATGCTCAACCATGACATGCTGTTGTCTTGCACTCTACTTCCCAGGTTCAAACATGGCTCAGTATGCATCCCTAACTGGGTCTGCAGTGTAGATCTGTGGTGTGGGTCTTCACTGTGAATCTGTGGTGTACAACTACAGTGTGTATCTACTAAGTGATCTGTAGTATGAATCTGTGGTGTGGATCTTCAGTGTGTATCCACAGAGTCAGTAGGTCTATGGTGGGGAATCCATGGCGTGGCTCTGCGGTGTGTATCTGCAGCATTAGTTAGTGTTGTGAATCTACTGTGGGAATCAGCTTGGATCTTCAGAGTGGATCTTCAGAGTGTATCTTTAGTGTGGATCTGTAGCCTGGGCATGCAGTGAGGATCTGTGGCATCGACCTGTAGCCTGGGTATGCAGCATGGATTTGTAGCATGGATCTGCAGCCTGGGCATGCAGTGTGGATTTGCAGCATGGATCTGTAGCCTGGACATGCAGTGTGAATCTGCAGCCTGAGCATGTAGTATGGATCTGCAGCCTGGGCATGCAGTAAGGATCTGTGGCATAGATCTGCAGTGTGGATCTTCAGCTTGGGCATGCAGTGTGGATTTGCAACATAGACCTGTAGCCTGGGCATACAGTGTGGATTTGTAGCATGGATCTGCAGCTTGGGCATGCAGTGTGTATCTACAGTGTGGATTTGCAGCATGGATCTGCAGCCTGGACATGCAGTATGGGTCTGCAGCCTGGGCATGCAGTGTGGGTTTGCAGCCTGGGCATGCAGTGTGGACATGCAGTGTGGATCTGCAGCCTGGGTATGCAGCCTGGACATGCAGTGTGGAGCTACAGCCTGGGCATGCAGTGTAGATCTGCATCCTGGATCTGTAGCCTGGGCATGCAGTGTGGATCTGCAGGTTCACTTGGTTGACTCTTTTCCAGGCTGGCCCTAAACTTTCCACAGTGTTCCTGCCAAATTATCAGGCTCCGGGTATGCCCTCAAAGTGGCCTGAAGTCCTCACTTTGAACTGTAATTCTGGTTTGGGCAATCTCATTTTGTAGCTCTGGATCATGTAAGTAGATTTGGTCATATGATCTAGATAAGTTTTAGGCATGTGACTCTGACTTGGTCATATGACTTGACTTTGTTCATGTGATCTTCCAAGCTTGAGATCCCTGTAGCCTGGTGCTGGATTTTCTGGGTGTTTTCAGCTCTGACCCGAGTTGGGTGATAGATAATCAAAAGAGCAGAAATCAGAAAGAAAAACTGAGTGTTAAAGCCAAATACAAGATGTAAGTTTGTGACCAGCTTGTAATTGTTCTTAGTGTAAATATGACAACACATGTTTATAGTGCCCACTTAATGTACATCTTCATAAATACTTTGAGACTAAAATAAACATGAACCAACTAAAGAAACAGTAGAGCATAAGGAAAGGTGGAGAATAGGGGAACCAACCTTGGTCCCATGAGACAAAAATTTACAACATTTCTATGATTTCCTTTGACTACAAGGCTCAAGAGCCCTATCCTACCCCTTCCACCTGCCTAGAATGTTGTTTCCCAAGGCTGGGTGCTAGGACAACTTCAGGGGAGGGTGACTTGGTATGTGATCGATGATTGAAGCCAGGAGTTTTCAAGTCCTGCCCTGAGGAGCCTTCTGGGACTGCCTAGCAGCAAGGCTGGGCTAGAGTCAGGAAGTAGGCCCAAGTTAGTCAACTTTCTGCTCCCTGCCCCAACACTTGATACAATTAACTCTAAAGAAAGATAGGCTGAACACTCAATGGAATTCAGCTGGCTCACTTTCATTTTTTTCAAGTAGCCCCTAGGGAAAGGTTCATTGGTTAGGAAATTTCTTGGTTTTATAAGAGCCCAGGAACTTTCTGGAAAAGACCTGTGTTGTTGTTGTTGTTGTTTTTTTTTTTTTTTTCTCTTCTGCTTCTTGCCATCCTGTCTGAATTCTGCTGGTGAAGATCAATCCCCACCTATTTTTGGCTCAGAGTTTTGGAGGTGTCAGTCAGTGGTTGCTTGGAGTCTGGGTGGCACAGTATACCTTGCTGAGAACATGTAGGGGAGGAAGTTGTTCACCTCCTGCTGGCCAGGAAGCAAAGGAGAGACAGAAAGAGGGCCTGGGGGCCCTAGAGACACTTTAAGTCTACACCCCTTTCTCACACCAGTCCCCATTTTCCAATAGAACTGCAGCTTGGGGACCAAGTCTTCAACGCATGGGCACCAGTGGGACATACAAGCTCTAGTATGGAGCAAGAGGGCAAAGTCTCCAGGAGCTGCAAAGCGATGCTTCTGCCTATCTGCGTATTCTGTCTTGCAGGCATTTAGGTCCATTCAGGACAGGCTACATGATCATGGGCTGGGCCAGCTCCACTCAGTTCATTTCACAGGTCGCTGGTAGAGGTGACAGCCACTGCCAGGGGACCAGAGGCTGGAGAACGAAACTGAGTAGTGAGCCTTTGCTCCTGCTAGGTCCTGGCAATGGGTGGCAAGTGGCTGGGGACAGTTGGGCTCTTCTGCCAGGCTAGGGTGATGTTTTGCTTGCTTAGGGAACCAAGCACGTGGGTGCTGACCTTGGCTTTTGTCTCTGGAGCAGTATGGTGCATGGTAATTAGAAGGGATGATCAGGATTTGTGCTTTCCCAAGGCTGTGATTAAGCAAAAATAGCCTCTGTTCTTTAGCCGGCAGAAAGAAGCATGGTGAGCTGGGTGGTTCACCAGTCCCAGGGCTGGGGCTGGCAGGGTGCTGGGAGCAGGCACTGTAGTAGCTGGCCTGCCTCAAAACCCGTCATAAAACATTGTCACAAACCAGTTTACCTACCCTAAGTGTGAGCCCAGTAGGGACCCAGCCTGAACAGGGTCATGCAAATAGAGATGAACAGGTGGTGGAGAGAAACAGGTGGCTTGATGACCAAGTCCTGGGGCACCTTGCAGGTGGCTTTCCACCACCCAGAATCCTTTGCTGGCCTCTCAGCACCAGAAAACCTGGTGAATCCTCCAGGTGTGGAACAACAGGCAGGTCAGGAGCAGCTAGCATTCCCAGAGCACCTTAGATCCTAGCTCCTCCCAGGATTCACTCAGGGAATTCTGCCTCACCAAGGAAGAGAGGTTGTTCCCTGAACCTGGAGTCTCTGGGGCCTGAGCAGCTTGGAGAGGCTGTGTAACCATGAGCACCTGGGACCATCACTTCTAAGCAGTTTTTATGAAAGGGCCAGACCCTGAAAGCTGATAATGTCTGCTTTTATGAGGCTCCTTGTTTGAAGGAAAATAAAGCAACCTTATAATAGCAGGTCACACCCCATTCAGCACGTGAGGTAACATCCTGGTCTAGGTAGATCTGAGCAGACTTTCCAGAAGGAGTGGCTATTGAGTAGAGTTGCGGAACACAGATGTGTTTTTAGTTTGCAAAGGGAAGAAAGGCTCATAGGCACACAGCTTGGCATAAGCGAAGGTGGAGAGGAGCAGAAGAGTTCTGCTTTGTGGGAGAATCAAACCCAGTGATCTTGATTGTTGTGCGAGGTTCTTAAAAGAACTAGTCTTTGCTGAGTGTGGGGGTACCTGCCTATAATCTCAGTATACAGAAGGCTGAGGCAGGAGGATTGCCAAGGACTGGAAGCCAGCCTGAGCTACATTGTAAGATCTAGTTTTGAAACAGCAGTGACAGCAACAGCAGTAACAATAGCAACATTGCAAAGCCTTATGGGAAGGGCACAGACAGACAGACAGACACAGCAGTCTTAAGGTTACTCTCCTGCTTGTTCACAGAAGCCTCTGCTAGCCTCTGGATGACTCTGGTCCTGGCAGGAAGTGCTCAAGGGAGCAGTGGCTGCATTCACCAGGAAAGGTCTCCTGGCCTCTCTGACAAACATCTATACCTCTGTGGCTCTAAGGAAGCAAGGTTCTGTTCCCAAACTGCAGAAAGAATGAGATGCTTCCTTTCTGCTGGGGAGCGAGGCAGGGAGAAGTCATGCTGCAGATATCTCTGTCTAGTTTCTAGCCCTCAGCTCTCATCCCTACTGATTGGGGAGCTGTTTCAGCATCATCTGTGGTCAAGATGCCTTGTGCATCCACCAGTTCCATGAGTACTGTGTGGTCCCCAGGGAGCTGACACCAGGCAGATGGAGACTGTTGGAGCTCCTAGGTCTGTGTCACCAGTGAAGATGCAGGATTCAGTCCCTACTTAACCGAGGGCATGGTGCCCGGAAGACAGCAGGACCCTCATGTCTTCCCTGCAAGTTATTTATAGCCTCGCAATGGTAATTTGTAGCAATCACAGCATTTAATCCTGTAATCACACTGCAAGCAGGCACCCAGCCCAGTGAGGTCGGTGAGCCTGCCAGGGCTCAGGGAGGGACTTGGCGGCAGGACAGGGAGTGTGGAGGCGGTAATGTCCTTATCAGCCTCTACCTCATCTTGTCAGCCAAGCCCCGCCCCCTGCACTCTGGATAATACGAATAACAATAGCAGCTAACACATTTCACAGGTGTCATAGTCTATGCCTTGTTCAGAAGCCGTCACCCACAGGAGCTCACTCATCTCCGCTGTCGCTCCATAAGGGAGTTATAGTATCACTGTGGCATTCCTGCACTCCAGGTGAGGAAACAGGCTCAGGTCACACAGCTGCTAAGAGTCATGTCTTGAACTCAGGCCTTTTGGTTTCAAAGCCCAGGGTTTTGGAGTCCATGGTCTCAGAGGTAGAGATGTCCCGTCTACCTCTGTCCCACCCCTACTATTAGCTTTGGCTCTGCAGACACACACTCTGGGCTCCTCCGCGCGCTTGCTCCAGAGGAGCATATGTGCTCAAGAGGCCACACGCACCACAAGACAACTTTTCACTTTGTGTTGGCGTTGGCTTCTTTCCCAGACACTCTTTCCCCGGTGACAAAGTTTAGAAAGAGGACTTGGGCAGCACACCCGGACTCTATTCATCAGATGTCCTCTGCTTTTTGCCTCTGCGGAGAGGGACAGCCTGCCGCTTGCCGCTTGGAAGGGCGGGGCACATCTGGCTGAGTGCCCTCTTCTATGGAGGTGGGGCCCTCTAGCGGGGAGTCCTTGGCCCTTTTTATTCTATGGCTGTCCCAAATGGCCTGGGTGGGATGCATGTGAGCTACACGTTTTAAAATTTACTCATCTGTAAAATGGGACTAAGAACAAGAGTCACTTAAACTGAGAAGGCTGATGGGGCGATGGGTGAGTTGACCCATGTCAGCCCTTAATAAAGACTCATTGAAGTGGGCTCATTCCTCTTACCTTTATGGCCATCCTGACCTGAGTGCAGAATTTAGGCTTCTCCTATTCAGACTCAGGGCCAGGTCTTTTATAGTTAGAAGAAGAACAGGGGACTGGGGGAAGGGCAGCACTGGTCTCCAATCTCAATACCCAGGATACAGGGGAGAGGAGGATGGTGAGTTCCATGCCAGCCTAGGCTATTTAGGGAGACCTTGTCTCAATAAAAACACAAAACAAAAACAAGAAGCAGGGGTGAGGAAGGCACGTGCCACGCAAGTGTGAGTGCCCGAGTTGGAATCCCCAGAAGTCACTTAGAGCTGGACACAGACCCTATGTCTGTAATTCCAGTGTTCTTACTGCAAGATGGGAAGTCAAGACAACAGAATTCTCAGAAGCTTGCACGTGACCATTTCTCAACAAGGTGAGAGATGAGGACCATTGCCTGAGGCTGTCTTCTGACCTCCACATGCAGGCTATGGCACTTCTGCACACACACACACACACACACACACACACACACACAGAGAGAGAGAGAGAGAGAGAGAGAGAGAGAGAGAGAGTCAGTCACTTGCTCATACTATATAAACTGACGAAAACAGACAGGAGAATTAGGAAACGTGGTAGGCAGAGCCAGGCCTCAGGAACATTTGTGCTAGCCTCTTCCTCATAAGAACCAACCTGTCCTATTACCCAGGAAACAATTTTCATCCCCACAGAAGTAGCTCAGAGCTCACAAAGCAGTTGCCTTTAGCCCAGGGTTGTGTCTTAGGGACCGGAGAGTTCAGAACTGCTCTTCCTGGCTGAGAACAACTCCTTGTGTAGAATTCTTTGCAGATAGATCTCACTGGACCAGGCTGGGGAATGGGGAATGTCGTCAGTCCTAGGCTGACTACAGTCATGGGAAGGACCTCCACTAACCCTGCAGGGGTGAGAGGGACCTTGGGGAGGATTATCCTCATCTAGAATTGACTTCTGAGCGAGAAGGTGAGTTCCCCATCAACAGAGGCAAGCAAGTGCTTCAGAGTCCAGCTGGGTTTTGTCTGAACACAGGCAATATAGTATCCATCTCCTGGGGAAGGGAGAGGAGGCACGGTGGGCTGGGTGAAGTAAGGACACATGGGTGGCAGACATTGTTTATGTAAAGGGAGGCTGTGGGATATCTAAGATCTCTTTCCATATGAGAGTCTGGTTCAGTCTTACCTAATGTAGAACACGGGGCTTAGATCAAGCATTGGCACATTATTCTGAAAAAAATCCAGATAAATATCTTATGGCTGTGAGTTTGTTGTCACCACTGAAGTCAGGCCTGTGGTGTGAAGGCAGCCATAGATGATACATAAATGGACGAACTGTCTGTGTGCCAAGAAAACTTTATTTACCCAAACAAGGGGCAGATTCTGTCCTTGGCTAGAGACGTCTATATTCGAGCAGTGGGAACCCAGGAGCCTGAGAAGCCCTTCCCGGGGGAGGTGTTGGCTTAGGCAGCTAGCAGAAGTGAGGAAAGCACTTCTAAGTGATTCCAAAGTGCCTGCTGGATGCCAAGTGACATGCCAGATGGTGGCCTTCCCTTTCTGAGTGGTCACCTCCCTCTGGACTATAATCCTGTAGTTCAAAGCTTTGCTATCTCACTAAGAACTTCAGCCAGCTTTGATTATTTATTTGTGGTGGAAATGGAAGCCAGGATGTTGTGCATGTTAGGCAAGTGTGCTCTTACACTCCCAGTCCCAAGGAGATATTTTTTAAAAATACTTTTTTTAAAAAAAAAATTGGTCTGAGACTGGAGAGTTGACACAGCGGTTAAGTGTATTTGTTCTTGCAGACGATCTGGGTTCAATTATCAGCACCCACATGGTGGCTCATGACCCTTTGTAACTCTAGTCCCAGGGAATGCGATGTTCCATGATCTTCTCACCTTTGTGGACAACAGGGACACATGTGTTACACAGATATACATTAAGGCAAAATATTTATAGTCATTAAAAAAAACCAACCAAGCAACAGCAACAGAAACGGGCTAGTAAAATGGTTCGGCAGGTAAAGGAACTTACCACTAAACCTGATTGATAGCCTGAGTTCAGTCCCTGGGACCCACGTGATCAAAGGAGAGAACTGATTGCTGTGCGCTGTCCTCTGCATGCTTACACAAACAAAATAAATAAATAATGTAATAAGAGAAAAATCAGCAACAATTCCCCCAAAAGAAGAAAAACAAAAATAAAAATGGAATTTGTCTAATGAGTGCTGTGCTTGTACAATAGTAAAAACTGAGAAGTCCTGTCTCTGCTCTCCATTCAAAGCCCATGAAATATAGTGATATCATTGCTGTCCAAGCCCAATGGCCCGAGCTCCAGAGGAGCCAGGGATATCCCAAGGCTGACAGTGTGCCCCTCCCAACCCTTTTGTTTTGTTCAGACCTCCACAGAAGGGATGGCACCTGCTTACCCCAAGGGCAGAATATTCTCAACTCAGCTTCTGTGGTTAGAGCACAACCCTCCTGGAAGCCCCTCACAGACACACTTGGAAGACACAGGGCATCTCTTAGCCCGGTCACATTTAGACCTGAAACACAGCAGCTCCCCAGCTGTTCTCAAGGGGCATTTGTATCAAGTTCCTAGATGTCATAGGTCTCTAGCACAGCTGCCATTACTGGTGAAATAAGAAGGGCAGCTCTTTCTTAGGGCATCCTGTCTTCTGGCCTCAGCTGGGCTTCTTTTCCCTAGAAGGGCAAGGGCGTTTTGTGTGTGTATACTCTCGAAACAGGGTCTGGACTGGCTGACCCTCCCTAGCTGCTGACTGTAACTCCAGCTTCCCAATAAATCAGGGCCTCTGCTACACCCACGGGGGGGCCAACGTGGTGGGCGCCTGCTGCATTCTTTCTGTCCTCTGCAGGAGAACTGTATCGGGTGTCCCTAAGAAGACAAAGGTTCCCAGCTCAAGGAAGCATTGAGATCCATGAAGACGGAGAGGTGTGCTGGGTTTTGGAGGCATCCGGTCCATCTGTAGCCGGTATCTTAGGAAGAACCCTGGGACTAGACAGGCTGCCTAGTTTCCATTCAGTTCTTTGCTGGATGACCCCTGTGTTCCTCCCTGTTCTCCAGGCTTCAGGCTCTTGTAGGCACAAGAAGAGTCACTGAAGACTCATCTTGCTGTGCTGTTCATTGAGGGTGTGGCCCTCCTGGTAGCCTTCTGGATGCACCAGAGTCCCACAGGGGTCGCGGGGTGTCAGTCATAGTCCTCGTGTCTCTGTCCTTGTGCGTCCTGTGGTTCTGCTGCCTCCCTGTCTCTATCCCTGTCATGTCCCTCTCAGGAAGGCTGCTTACAGCGTTCCTGCAAGACGCATGTCCTCCTGCTGGTGCTGCACGGGGGCAATGTCCTAGACACCGGTTCTGGTGACCCTTCCTGCAAGGCGGCCGACATTCACACCTTCAGTTCTGTGCTGGAGAAGGTCACGCGTGCCCACTTCCCTGCTGCCCTGGGCCACATTCTCATCAAATTTGTCCCTTGTCCTGCCATCTGCTCAGAGGCTTTCTCGCTCGTCTCTAAGTGAGTCATTTCGGCTTGTTTGTACAGTCTGGGTTTGGTGTGGGAGGTGTAAGTGGAGGGGATACCCCTGCCTTGGGAGGCCTGTCTGGTGTCAAATCAGAATTGCGGAGAGCATCCTTAGTGGGATATGGTCATTAAGAGTCCTCTATCAGGATCTGGGAGCGCCAGCTTCCCCATGCTAGCCCATTATCACTTCTTGTGCCTCAGTTTGAATGAAAGAAGAAACAGGCCCCAAGAAGTTTATCCATTTCCCCCAGCTATCCAAGAATGGAGCCAGGAGTCACACCAACGCAGCCTCCCTCCAGAGACCAGCCCTATAGGAATAGGCACTGTAATGGAGGTAGCCCGAGATACAACTAATACCCAGTCAGGGAAGACTTCCCAGAGGAGAGTTGATTTTAATGTCATAGCGTGGCTAAGTGTATGTCCTCTCTGGGGCCTGGACTTGAATCTTGGCTGTGTGACTTTGGGGAATTGTGCCACCTGCTCCTCCCTTAAGTCCCTCACCTGTAAGATGGAGGTGATACTGATGCTGGTGTGTAGGTGTAGGGACACACGGCAAGTGTCCACATAGCGCCGAGATGACCCTGGCTGCCCCACTAGCATCCTCCTAGGGCCAGGGGCATGCTCAGCTTGTTTCCTGTTGATAGAGAGTGAGATGATGGGGTCCTGTCCTAGCTCACAGCAGAGACCAACTTGTAGGTGCAGGAAGGGAAAGGACGGTATGGCAGAAGCACAGGCTGAACACTAGGCTACTTCTTACAAGTGCTGGTATGTCCCTCCCATTGTGGACCCAGGAAGCAGTGAGGGGCAGACTCAGAGACCAGGGGCTCTATGGGAACTGGGTCCTAAGGGGAAATTCTACCCACCATGCTAGGATTTGAGGGCTCCAGTGCTCTAGAGCCCTGCGTGTCACTGTTGAAGTAGCTGAAGGTTGGTACCTGGAGCCAGGTGGACACCTGCTTTCTTCCTTTGTGCACCTGCAGAGCCCCCATGGCCTAGACACTGAGCAAATTATTGAGACTGAAGCAGGGAGACCAGACTTTCCTGCAGGTGGGGTCAAAAGGGAGCTGTTGGCACCCCTGCCTCACCGCCCCTCACATGACCTTGGAAAGCCCCTCCGTCAAGCCCCTCCTCCAGGCTTTTTTCCTTGTGTGGAACATACTCAGAGTCCCAAGAGAAGGGGAGCAATGTGCTTAGCTTCAGTCAGATGGGGCTCTGAGCCCAGGGGCTCCAGTGTGGGATGGGCCCAAGAGCCCTGTTTTTCACTTCTAGTAGCTCAGGATCTAGCAGGGGCTGGACCATTTAGCATCCTGCTCACTTCCTGACTGGTGCTCAGAGGCTTCAGGATGCCCTCGGGTGGATCTCCATTAGATACACAAGTCAGGAAGCAGGTTAGGCCTATTGCTTCTTAGCTTAGCCAATTGCCCCAGTATCTGGGGTGATCCATGCCAATTGCCCCCGTATCTGATGTGACGCATGTCACACGCAAGATGTGCAGGCGCCCATGGAGCAGCTGAGTGGGCGGAGCCTTGGAATCTGCTTCCTAGACAAGGGCTTGCTGCACTCTTCTGTTGTGGGATTTAGGAGCAGCTGAGTGGGTGGCCAGACTCTGGTCCCTCACACTCACAGAATTCCCAGAGTTAATCTTGCTGGTCCACAATCCATCTCAAGACTCACCCCCAGGATGGCTGACCTCCTGAGCTGGGTCATCCTTATCTCCAGGAAGACGGATGTCCAGGCCATTTGAGGGGAGAGCAGGAGGGAGCTTACCTCTCCCCCAGGCAGCTCTTGCTGGGGCCATTAATCACCGGTAATCACTGCTGGGAGGGAGCTCCTTCTCGGCTAATTAAAACCTCTCCGGCTGCAATCGAGGCCTGTTTCCTCTAATTTGCGTTAGTTGGAGATGAGAAATGGTTGGTGGGGCCTGCCTTGTACACTGCTAGGACCCTGCCACCTGCTGAGGGTGCCTGAGTCCTGTCCCCTGCCCTGGATTCTTCTGGTTCTTAGCCCCATCTGCCCTAGGCTTTGGGCACTCTGGCGCTAGGCACGTGGGGGTAAGGACAGGCTGTTGGCCTTGGGTAGGAAGTTCTCAGACTCCTTTTGTGTCTGTTCTGAAAAGCCAAGGCCAACAGATCATCAGGGTTGGGTCTGCTGGGGGACAGAGGCAATCCAGGTAGGGATGGGAAGACGGGTGGGTCTGAGCTGCCCAGAGAGAGAGGAACTTCCTAGTAGGGAGATGGAGGGGTGCAGTGGCCTCTGGGAGTGGAGTTCTGTAGGGCAGGCGCCCAACCCTCTCTGTGAAACTTGAAGCAGAAGATCTGTCCCTTGAATACAGAACATACTGTCATACAGGCAGCTAGGAGCCCCTTCACACTAGGGCCATTGTCTCAGCTTCTCACTGGTTCCTCCTCAGATTCCCCCAGAGCCTCTTTTGAGAGTTTAATTCAGCCCCTTCCTCCTCTAGGAGGTCTACCATGATACCGTTTTCCCACACTGTTCTGTGTTGACTGATTCTCTAAGTTCTTTCAGAACTGGGGTGTTTTTAGGTTCTTGCCAAACAGCATGGCTGTGCCACACAGCAAGACTGGCATGGATTGGCATATATGGAATCAGCACAGTCTTGAATCCCCATCCCCCCCCATCCCCTCCTTAAAATTTTTCTGCAACTGAACCTAGTGCCCAGGAGGCGTGCATGTTCTTCCAAAGAGCCCACAGTCCCACGTCACCCACTTCTTGGTCCTGGCTAGGCTGACTTTGGGTCCCCGTGTCTGCAGCCTGAACCCCTATAGCCACGACGAGGGCTGCCTCAGCGCCAGCCAGGACCATGTTCCCCTGGCTGCCCTTCCTCTGCTGGCCATCTCCTCTCCACAGTACCAGAATGCTGTTGCCACTGTCATCGAGCGAGCCAACCACATCTATGGAGAGTTTCTCAAGTCCTCTGATGGGATTGGCTTCAGTGGGCAGGTAAGAACCTGCTTTCTTCCACTCTGTGTCAACTGCTGCCTAAAAGAGAGGCTGGGGTCTGCTGCGGGATCAAGGCAGGCTAAAACTGTAACCTCTGAGATTGGAGGAGCCTTTTGATGGGTTTGGTATTCTCCTTTTACAGACAGAAAAACTGCCCTTATTTGGAGTCCATGATGACCCTTAGCTAGTCTGACTCCTAATCGTGGCCTGACCACTCACCTCAGGCTGACCACAAAGGAAATCGATTGTCAGGATGAGCCTACCCTCCATTTGGGCTCTAAGCAACTCCTTAGGACAAGTTCCTTATTCTCTCGTGGGAACATACCCCTGTTCTGGCTGGATTCGGGGTGAAAGGGTTGTGGCAGGCAAGCCTGCAGCCCAACTGTGCCTCTGCAGGTGTGTCTCATCGGGGACTGTGTGGGCGGCCTCCTGGCTTTCGATGCCATCTGCTACAGTGCGGGGCCCTCAGGGGACAGTCCTGGCAGCAGCAGCCGGAAGGGAAGCATCAGCAGTACCCAGGTGTGGTCAGGCTGGGGGATGGGAGAGGGCATGTCCCTGGTGTCTCTCATAGGAGCAGAGGAGCAGGTGCTCCCCAGGGAATGCAGTGCTGGGTTTTCATGTTGGGACTGTGGTGTCTATAATACAAAGCGTTATATGGAAATAGCTAGGACATGTTTAGCGCAGACCAATAAAGAGGCCCAGAGGCGGTCTACTAGTATTTGTCTCTCTAGGTTGTCATAGGAGATGGTCTGTGCCTTCACCCCCACCCCTCATCACCATGAGGTGTTTGGAAGCATAGTTTCCACATGGGAAGACGGGGCTCATTTATGCCCAGGGGAGGAGGCAGGGTCCCAGGGCCCCTTTGATCGTTACGCTTTCTGCTCAAGGACACCCCTGTGGTGGAGGAGGACTGTGATCTGGCCAGCAGTAAGCGTCTCAGCAAGAGTAACATCGATGTATCCAGTGGAGTGGAGGATGAGGAGCCCAAAAGGCCATTGCCACGGAAACAGAGCGACTCCTCCACCTATGACTGTGAGGCCATCACCCAGCACCACGCTTTCCTCTCAAGGTAACCTTCCTGGGCCGCTGCCTTCACAGCTAACAGCATCCGTGAGTGGAAGAGCCTTGGTCAGAGTCACCAAGGGGGCCTGTGACCAGGCAGTCATCCCAGACCCCTCTACAGGGGCCCATAGATAGTAGAAATTTTGTCACCGCTTGTCATTGGCTCTGCATCTACACCACAGAATTTCCTATTTGTCTCCACTCTGTTCAAACCTGCAGATACTGGACATGATCTGTTCCACCTCTCTGGGCTTCGTTTTCCTCTTCTGTGAAAGGACAGGGTTGCCCAGCCGCCCCTTGGTATAGCTTAGAGAATCTAGAGAGGTCACAGATAGGGGTATACTTGGTGGGATACCCCAGGGGTTCATATTTGTTCTCAGAGGAGGGAGTATGACTCCGCTAGGTCCCAAAGATCTGGGGCCAGCATTCTGCTCGTCCTTCCTCACATCCATGTCTTAGGCATGACAAACTTCATAAACTACCCTTTCACTTTCTAGAAGAAATGGTTGGTGAGCAGCTAAAGGAACCATCTGATCATTGATTCAGGTTGAGAGAATTGAGCATTGAACATGGACCAAATCGGTACAGGGTGGGGCATTTTTCCTCTCCGTTTCTCTCTAGTTCTCCCCTTTCCTATCCTCTCCACCTTCTCTCACTGGCTCCCCAAGTTATAAGTATCATGGATCATCAAAAGAGTGATTATTTTTTACATAACTTATGTGTAGTTTTACTTAAAAACAAAGAATACAGCCTTGTATACTGTGACCTTTCCCTCATATGATTAAAAATACTTGGTAAAGATTCTTTTTCTTCTTTCTCTCATTCTCGCTCTCTCTCAGTAAAGATTTTTTTCTTCCCTCCCCCCTCTCTTTTGAGACAGGCTTTCTCTGTGTAACTACTCTGGCTGTCCTGGAACTCACTTTGTAGACCAGGCTGGCCTCAAACTCATAGAGATCTGCCTGCCTCTGCCTCCCGAGTGCTGGGATTAAAGGCGTGTGCCACCACAGCCCAGCTGGTAAACATTGTTAATGCAATATAAATTTGGGTGAATAACTACTTCCTCAATCCCACTAACTGAATATTTTGTGTTTTTCCAGTTCTTTGCACTTATAAAAATCACTGGACTGGACATATTTTAAAAAAGATGACTTTGTTTGTCTTACGTATGTGTGCCTGCATATGTCTGTGCGAATACCTGCAGAGGCTGGAAGACAGCACTGGATCCCCTGGATCTGGAGTTACAGGTGGTTGTGAGCTACCTGATGGTGGCTGCTGGGATCCAGTTCTCTGCAAGAGCACAATGCTCTTGACCACTGAACCATCTCTCTAGCCCCTAGGCTGGAGATCTTTGTGCATAATCATTAATGTATGTGCTAGACTTACAGTGAAGACTAACCATGGTTTGAAAATATGAACTAGAAAATTCCAGAAGTAAATCAGTTCTAAGTTGTAAGTTGTACACTCTACAGAGCAGCATGGTGAAGTCTCATGCTGCCCTACTTGCATTTACTCCTTCGTCCAGAGTATCCTGTCTCTCTGTGCTACTTACCTGTTGATCACTTGGGCCGTCTCAGGTATTAGATCCACTGTCATGGTACCACAGTGCTTGTGGTCATATGTATGCCCTTGCTTTCCTTTTTAATAGTTCCAAAGTGTAAGAGTAAACAAGGATGCTGGTAATTCAGATATGACAAAGAGAAGCTGCTGGGTGTCTAAGAGGAAATGTGAAAGCACAGCATTTTGCAAGGGGCACTGATACAACTTTTATTATGTGTATTGCTGTAATTTTACATTTTATTATTAATTGCTCTCTTAATTGCTTATTGTGTAAATTAAACTTTATCCCAGGTGCTTTAAGTATAAGAAAAAGAACCACATGTAATGGTTTTGGCACTTTGCCACTGAGGTCTTGGGATATGTTCCTGTGGATGAGTGGGGACTTCTGTACTTCCTGCAGGGAGATCCCAGGAGGTGGAATAGGAGGCCGCAGGTTCTGTGGGGTTAAGCTTTGAATGTTAAGGCTCCTCTATCAGATCAGCCTCGCAGTAATGTGCAAAGGAGGGTTGCAAAGTGAAAACCTCAACATTTCTGGTTCATCCTTGAAACAGCCTCCAGGAAAGCTCAAATCAGGAGAGTGCCAGACATCGGCCACTTTCAGTAGTGAGCCCAACACAGCCAGGTTGTTGGGTTGTGGTGCAGGAACAGATGGTAACTAAGTAGTTGGCACGTGTTTAGGGACCAGGCTGTACATGAAATATACGTAGTTGAGCTTCATCATCATTGACGGAGACAGTAGAAGGCAGAAGACTGGGTGCCCTGTTTACTGGCTGGCTCACTTCTGAGGGTGGACCTCTTGCCTGTAGCCTTTTAACTGTTACTTTGAAAGATTTTTTCTCCAGCTTGAGTGTTTTAGATGGGTTGGCTTTCAGAAGTTGGCTGATACATCATGTCATTCCCCCCTGCCGTGGTTTAACCCCAGTACTGTCCCTGGTGCTTGTTGGAAGGCCAGAGAAGCAGCTTTGGCTTCTGTTTATGTTCAGTGCCCAGCTCAGCATCTGTGGCTAAACACAGCCTAGACGGACTCTTGGGATGAGAACGTGGGATCCTGCTCTCTGGTACCTGTCCAGGGGAGTGGGGAGGCCAGATTGTTTGCATCTGTGTGTGCCTGTGACCTGGAATACGAGTTATGGTGGAAGCCTTGGTGCTGGCAGTGCCAGCAGCAACCAGGTCCCCATGCTGGCCAGGATGGGCTCCTCCTGTGGCAAGTGCAGGGGCTTTCAGGGTGGCTGTCAGCAAACACCATGGAAGGTTCAGCCTGTCATTCAGGTGCTCAGCCAGCTTTCATAAGAAAAGTTGTGGCAGATCCCAGCTACACAGATTGCTTAAACATGGCTTGTGGCTGTCTGACATGGCAGAATAAATCCAGGCGGTAGAAGCAGGTGGCCCACAAAGTCTTTCAGACTCACCACCTGGCCCTGTGCAGAAAACGTTTGCTGAACTCGGCTCCAGCCAAATGTTGGCTAGGCCTGCGTGGCTAATGCTGAGGGTCTCCAGCCTGTGTGGATGATGCCAACAGTGATCTCTGGTTCTGAGTCCCCTTCCAGCGATAGAAGGTCGGGCACTCTGCCCTCAGAATGCAGCTGTGCTGCAGAGTGGACACGCCCACGGTCCTGGCCCTCTTCTGATCTGCCATTCCTCTCTCTGGCAGCATCCACTCCAGTGTGCTGAAGGATGAGGCCGAGGTTCCTGCAGCTGGCACACCCCAGCTCGCTGAGGTCAGCCTGGGTCGCTTTGACTTTGACGTGTCTGACTTCTTCCTCTTTGGCTCACCCCTGGGCCTCGTCCTGGCCATGCGGAGGACAGTGCTGCCTGGGATAGATGGTGGGTATGGTTATTAGGCCAATGGCTCAGGGGATCAAACCGGTGGAGTGGGAGGGTGGACAGAGTGATGGAGGCAGGGTAGATGGAGAGAAAGGATGGAAGCTGAGGGAGAGGCCAGGCGGCTTCTCCGGGTGGGGCAAAGGTGAG
The DNA here is from genome assembly GCF_950005125.1 of Chionomys nivalis. Lineage (NCBI taxonomy): Eukaryota > Metazoa > Chordata > Mammalia > Rodentia > Cricetidae > Chionomys > Chionomys nivalis. The sequence continues at coordinate 53,398,034 of NC_080092.1, read as the reverse complement.
GCAGCTTGATGGACTTCACTGTCCCTTTCCTGTGTCCCTAGATTACTTGCCTCTCTGTCATGTCCTACGAGAACATGGGACACAGCATTCTCCTTATCACAGCAAATCCTTTCTCCCTCCCTCCCTGTCCCCAGCAAACTTCCTGCAGTCAGTTAGGTCTCAGAACCTTTCTACCCAAACCGGCACTGGTGCCTTTACCCACAGAGCATCTGAAGCCTAAAGCTCTTGCCAGCTCATACAGGGCAGACTTATGATGCCATTTGACCAGCCTGGGCCTTAGGAGAGTCTGAGGGCAGGAGTGCAGGCTGTTATTCATTGCTCTCTGCTGAGGCTCTGAAGTGAGGGGCTGAACTGAGGCGAGGCACTCAGTGTTGCAGAGGGCCTTAGGACCCCTTAAATGCAGCTGACTCAAAAGCCCTTGACCCAGGACAGGTGGGAGGCAAGGACCTCTATGGTGACACCTGCTGGCCAGGGGCAGAAGTGCTTCACCTGCTCCGCCTAATGCTGAGAGCACCCAAGGCCTTGGATATCCGGTAGTGACTATATCCGGTAGTGACTGAGTGGTGGCGAGAGGGGCTGCAAGAAGTACTCCAGTGTGGATACAGTCAATACTAAAAGGAAATGTTACAATAGTAAAACAAAGGCCTGGGATTCTGAAGAATCAACTGAGCACAGGGGAAGAAAAGCAGCAAGCTTACAGATGTCCACCAGGGCGGCAGTACTGGGTACCCACAATGGTGCCCTTATGGGGAGCAGATTGACAAGGCCTTCAATGCCAAACTGGGTATTTTGTTTCTGAGTAGTGTATGGCTAGTTTTCTGTGAAACTGACCTAGGCTAGATTCATCTGAGAGGAGGGAACAACAATTGAGAGGGTGTCTCGAGAAGATTGGCCTGTAGGCAGGACCGTGGGGGTGTTTTTATAACTAATGATTGATGTGGAAGGGTCCAGCTCACTGAGGGTGGTCCTGCCCCTGGGTGGGTGGTCCTGGGGTAGATATGAAAGCAAGTTGAGTAAGTCAGTAAGCAGCGCTCCTCCATGGCTTTTGCTTCAGTTCCTGCCTCCAGGTTCCTGCCTTGAGTTCCTGCCCTGACTTCCCCCAGTGATGGAGTGTGACCCGAGAGTTGTAAGATGAACTAAACCCTTTCCTCCCCGAGTTGATTTTAGTTATGGTGTTTGATCACAGCAATAGAAACCCTAACTAAGATTGGTAACAAGGACCCAGGGGAGGTTCTTGATCAGGAGATAAGGCTACTCAAGGCCGCACTCCAGGGAGCCCTTTAGAGCCTTTAGAAAGGGCTTCTGCATGTGTCTTCTCCCACTCACTCAGGTTTCCAGATGCGGCCTGCCTGTAGCCAGGTCTACAGCTTCTTCCACTGTGCGGATCCCTCTGCCTCACGGCTTGAGCCACTGTTGGAGCCCAAGTTCCACCTGGTGCCTCCTGTCAGCGTGCCTCGCTACCAGAGGTTCCCCCTGGGCGACGGACAGTCTCTCCTGCTCGGTAGGTCCTGGGACTGCGACACCGTGCTGAGTTGGAGGCTGGTAGGTTCTAGGAATGTTCTTTCTGGTTCGGCCTCTCAAGTTGTCAGCTGTCGGGTGGCTCATGGGAGCGGGGCTGTGCTGTTAGAGGAGAGGGCAGGAAGCCAGCTGGCTTCAATGCTCTAGAGTAGCTGCTTATGCCAAGGACCTGCTCTGTGCCAGGCATTGTGGTGCCAGGGCTCTGATCACCCCACACCCTGCCAGGCTCCCATTTGAGCTTCAATGGCTAAGGTTGGGATAGTGGTGGGGTTGTTGACTCTGAAGGGCAAGTTAAAGGCACATTCCCAGTGCTGTTTCCCAGTGCCCACCCTGTACCCTGCAAAGATACATCAGAAAGTGTCCCATCCTGGTAGTCTTCATGGAAGAGGTAGCCTTTGGCTAGGGCCTAGAGAAGGGGTATGTTTGGATAGATGGAGAGGTATTGGAGGGGCAATAAGAGCAGGGCAGGAAGGTTTGGAGAAGGACCAGTGGCTTCCAGGTTCAAAGGGGGTATGTATGTGACTGAGGATATGGCCAAAGGCAGACCTGGAATGGACAGTCAGGCACTTGGCAATCAGAGTCTTGGCTCCATAGCTCCCTATCGCCATTGAGAAACTCCAGCCTAATCCTTTTCAAAGGTTTGAGCCAGAAATGAGGGGATGCTATTCCTGGGACTCACTTCAGGGTTAAAACTTACCCTTCCTTGTTCTTCATCTCAAAGGGATATATTTGTCTAGCACTTCCATGATGAAGCAAGGCTCCAAAGTTCCCTTCTGCTACCTTAAATGTTTCCTCTGAAAAGGGGATCCTCCAATCTCAGATGTCTCTTCCCCCATGACCCTAGCTTGTAGACTGGAGTCATTTTCATCTACTTTCACCTCAGCCATATGCCTCTGTGGGTCAGGAAGGAATTTGATGAGAGAGGACATTGATAGGCTTCACATCATGACCTCAGCTTGGCCTTAGGGCCCAGCTTCCAGGCTTCCCTGAAACCTTGGGGAGATAGGGTGATGTTGCGATCCCCACTCATGTCTATATTACTCCTAGTTTAATAAAAGATGAAACTGTTAATGTACTATGCTGGTGGGGTGGGGGAAGGGGTGCTAATGGCCTGTTAGACCTGAGCCAGCTGCTTTGTATTTCTAGTCTCTTGCCCTGACCTTGCAATTCCCCCTCCAGCTGATGCCCTGCACACCCACAGTCCCCTATTCCTGGAGGGCAGCTCCCGGGGAAGCCCCCCACTTCTGGATGCCTCTGCCTCGCCCCCTCAGGCCCCAAGATTCCAGCGGCCAGGACGGAGGCTAAGTGAAGGCAGCTCCCATAGCGACAGTTCGGAGTCCTCAGACAGCCTGGCACCTATGGGAGCCTCCCGCAGTGAGTGAGGTCCTTTTGGGGCCCAGCCTGCATTTGAGGGGCCTGGGTGGTGGTGGTGGGTCTGCAGCAGCGCTTCATTGGGTGGGATTTTGGGCTGGGAGGCACTGTGGAAGAAGTCATGGGGACATTCCTGTCTTTGGGAAAAGGGTTGGGGATGGTGGCATGTGGGGTGGTGGAGGGAGGACCCATTTGGTTTCCCACTGAGTCATCACTGCTTTCCTAGACTAAGCTCTGACCTAGGTTAGAGCCCCAGATGTACCAGCTAGGGCGATGCTTCCCTCCATCCCTACACTCAGCGCTGGGTGTTAAGCCCAAGCCACATACTAACCCAACACTAACAGCTAAGCCTCATTTCCAACCTTTGAGTCAGAGTTCTGATTTTGAATGGAGCTTTGACCTCTGACCAAGGCCCACTGAGTTTTTGATCTCAAACATAGCCTTGATCTTTGACCTTATTCATGCCTCTGATCTCTTGATCATGCATTGTGCCCTGACCTCTGCAGGCACAGACTGATTCCTCACTATGGAGAGAGCCCTTGGGAACTTACTATGGAGCTGCACCAGGGGGTTCAACTATGGCCATCTCTGAGGGCCTGGTCTTCTTCCTTGTGACCAGCTGGGAGCCCATGTTTTAGTGGAGGGTGATTATAAGGGCTAGTGAAAGGGCAGGACTCCCCTCCCCAACTCTTTCAGGGCAGCTGCTGTGGCCCCAAGCTTGTTGGCACATCTCCACTGAGTCTGTGCCTGCTGGCTTTTGGCCATTCTGTCCTCATCTCCTTCTTGGCCCCACAGTCACAGCCAAGTGGTGGGGAACCAAGAGGATTGACTATGCCCTGTATTGCCCCGATGTCCTCACCGCCTTCCCCACTGTGGCCCTACCCCACCTCTTCCACGCCAGCTACTGGGAGTCTACCGATGTGGTTGCCTTCATCTTAAGACAGGTACTGTGGCTTCCTTACTGGGCCCAGCCTGTTGGCCTCTTTGGGGGGAATCCCAGGGTCCCGGGGTCCCAGGGAGTAGCTGGCCTCTATCTGACAGTGTTGAGAAAGCACTGGGATTCTGAAGCGAAAGTGACAGGCCAGAGAAGAACTCCAACTCTGTAGGTAATTAAGTGAAACCTGCTGAGGAAGCCATGCTGATGTGTCAACATTGAGGCTGGAGAAATGCTTCAGTGGAGTGCTGGGGACAGGACAGAGCAGAGGAGGTAGGTGAGGGAGTGCTGGAGTCTCATGGAGAACTTGGTGCTATGGACAAGGCATGAGGGTCTCCAATGAGAAGACATGCTCAGGTGAGATGACCAGTGGTAGGCATTTTGAGATGTTGAAGAGAATGGCCCACCTGAAAAGCTCTAAATCAGAGAAGGGAGCGCTGCTGAAGCAACGGTCTCGAGGAAGGAACAGGACTGAGTCAGGGCTCCAACTGGCCTTAGGCAAAGGTCACCCACAATAGAGGAGGGGAGGCAGAGAACAAATGAATGCTAGTTAGGAAGCTCTAAGAGTCAGGCATGAATGTCAGAGGCTGCCCCCAAAGCAGAGCTACCAAGGGGACAGTTCTCTGGTTCCAGCTGTCCAGACAGATAGGACTGGAGACAACTCGCAGGGCCCCAGCAGGGTCCAGGCGATGTCATAGGATGGCCAGAAGTAGGGCTTGGCTGGCTACTGTCCGGGGAGGCAGAAGGGTTGAGGACGTGCTCCCAAGCCCCGCCTCGCTTTTGACTAGGTGATGCGTTATGAGAGCGCAAGTGTGAAGGAGAGCACTGGCCTGGACCCCATGGCTCTGAGCCCCACTAACCCCCGGGAGAAGTGGCTGCGCAAGCGGACCCAGGTCAAGTTGCGGGTAAGAGCTTGCTGCAGTTGTATTTATTGGATAGGTGACCTTGAGAGTCTGGGCAACCATGTACCAGATAAGACCTTTGGTTTCCTGGTGGAGCTCTTCTCCATTCCTGTTGGCCTGAGTGCTTGCATGAGGGAGCAGCTGTGAGTTCTTCTCCCATGGTCGGGCTCCACCTGGAAGTCCAGGGCTCTGGGGATGGTAAAAGCAGGGTGGTTGTGGAATGATTGCTCCATGCCAGGCTCCTGGAGACATGGATTTGACATAGATCATCTTGCCTGTGCCCCAGGCCTCTCAGCCATTGAGTAGGGATGGGGGTGATCCTAGCCTCAACAGGAAGGATGTACCTACACATCAGGATGAAGGTGGCTAGGACTGCGGATTGCCAGGACAGACCACACTAGACTTCTCTAAAGATGGGGCTCTTCTGTAGGGTACTGGGGGATAAAGAGGAGTTTGGGAGGCATTCATTCACGCATTCTCTCGGTCAACCGCCATCACTGCTACTCTGTCTCGGAGCTGCACGTCATCCCAGGGTATGCCAACACAGCATTGCTCTGGTGAGAAAGAACATCAAGCGTGGATCCTAAAAGCAGTCCTGGAAGGCAGAGTGACTAATGCTTCAGGCATCAATGTTTTTGTGCATGGACATACACAAAATTACACACCACATAGGTGATATAATTCACCTGTCACACAATCCAGTGTCAAATAATATATTCACAGCTGCATGCAAACCCAACCACAATCGGTTTTAGAACTTTTTTGTCACCTCATACAGGAGACCCCTTTCCCTGCAGCCCTTTTCCCTCCCTGCTGCCTTGGGCTCCTCCCGGAGTAGCCAGGCAGTCATCAGTGTTGGTCTCTGTAGTTGCACCTGTTCTCGACATTTCGTGTATCTGAAGTCACATGTGTGTTTATATCTTCCTTCTTTCACTTAGCATGTTTTCAAGGTTCACTCATGTTGTGTCATGCATAGCATCTTGTCTCCTTTTCCTGACTGGATACTATTCTACTGTATCCATGTATTCTGTCCATCCAGTTGTCAGCTGATAGGCATTTGGGTTGTTTCTACCTGTTGGCTATTTTGAATAGTACTGCTTTACATACTCATCTATGTAGTTTGTGGGCATATATATATATATATATATATATACATACATACACATATACATATACACACACATAAATGCATATATATGTATATATATGCAGTTTGTGGACATATATTTTTATTATTTTGGGTATAGATGAGGAGTGGTATTTCTACACTTAATCTCCTGAGGAACCACTGTGCTGCTTTCCACAGTGGCTACCCCATTGTAGACATGGTAGATGACTCTTTATGCCAAGAAAGACCCAAAGGTGACTGGGTAGTTTCCAGCCCAGGTACCTAAAAATGAACGCAGGTTGTAAAGGCCAGTTGTCACCTCAGGAGGTGTGCAGACTCAAGAGCATGGGGTCTGCCTCGGTGGGCAGCCTAAGAAGCAGTTTTGGTAGCTCAGTCTGCTTCTGGAATCCTAGTGCGGGCAGCTCCTGGATGCCTGACTCAGCTGGGCCATGGCCCAGAAGTCATCCTTTCAAGGCTTTAATGATAAAGCAAGAGTGAGCAAGAAAGGATCACTCTTTAATGATAAAGCAAGAGTGAGCAAGAAAGGCTGAGCCCGGCCGTTTCTTTCTGTCCTTGCAGAATGTCACTGCGAACCACCGTGCTAATGATGTAATTGCGGCTGAAGATGGCCCCCAGGTCCTGGTGGGGCGCTTCATGTATGGCCCTCTTGACATGGTGGCTCTGACTGGAGAGAAGGTACCAAGGGTTGAGCATCTTCTTGGCTCTCCTGTGTCACATGGCTCATAGTATCACGGACAGAAAGGGTGATAGAAGAACGGTGTTGGAACACGAAGCAGGGAGCCCTTTCCCGGCCTGGGAGACCAACGAAAGATTAGGGGAACTTGGTATCTCCAAGGAGGTGGGGAAGCCAGTGTGGCTGCCACATGGAGGGAGGGTTATAGGAAACTCGAGGATGTGGCAGGCAGGAAACTGTGCCCAGGTGTCTGTTGTTTTGGCTGTCAAGCATGTAGTCCTTCAGCTTTTAGCAAGTCCCTCACTTCCTTCACTGACTGCAGGTGGACATCCTAGTGATGACAGAGCCATCGTCAGGCCGCTGGGTCCACCTGGACACAGAGATCACCAACAACAGTGGCAGGATCACATACAGTGTGCCGCGGCCCCGGCGCCTGGGGGTTGGTGTCTACCCTGTAAAGATGGTGGTCAGGTAGGACCAGGGTGTGTGTGAGGATCTCATAATGGACTTTTGGGTGGCTCCCCCATCCAAGCTTGGCTGGAAGACAGAGTTTATTTCTGTTTACATGGAGACAGGAAAATGGAAGAGGCTACCAGCCATGGTATCAGGAGGCACCACCAGGAACCTGGCCCCAGACTGACTGATTTTAGCTGTAGGCTGACCTCAGGCTGATACCTTTCAGGGGTGACCAGACCTGTGCGATGAGCTACCTCACAGTGCTGCCCCGAGGCATGGAGTGTGTTGTGTTCAGTATTGATGGATCCTTTGCGGCTAGTGTGTCTATCATGGGAAGCGACCCCAAGGTCCGGCCAGGTGCAGTGGATGTTGTTCGGTGAGTGTCACCTCCCCTAAGGAAGGTGTTTCCCCAGGGCAGGAACCAGCAGCTTTGGAGGAAGTGCTAATTAGTTATCCCCTGACCTCAAACCAGCTTTCTCTAGGACTTCTGTAGGTCTCTGGGCCTAGGCACTGCCAAGTTCTGGCTTTACCTCCTGCAGCCATTCACTGGGAATCTCTGGGGAGATCGGTCCCTTTTGTAGACTTTAGCTCATTCATTTGTTCCTCCCCCCTCTTCTCTTCTCCTGGGCATCCTTTCATCTTTTCCCTGAGGTCAGCTCCAGACTCCAGGCTCTTGGGTTCTGCTGTAAAGATTGCTGCTGGTGGGAGAATCCGAGACCAGCGGAGGAAAAGAAACCATTGTCATTGGTGACAATAGAAGCTTAGACCCCAAGATGGACAGGAATGGGGAGACACCGGGAGTTTGGGGCAGCTGGGGTAGGGATTGCCCTGCCTTGCTCAGGGAGAGAAGCTGGACTGACTTTGAGGCTCTGGAGAGACAGTTCTCTCCAGCTGCTTTCTGGCCCTGTTGGAGAAGTCCTGCACAGCCCGCTGAGAGGATTGGTTGGTTTATCCCATGGGGGCTGTGCTCTCTCCCTCTGTGGCTCTACCCTCCTTCACCACGGGGCTGCCACACCTTGCTGGCTGTCAGAACCTGCTTTCTATGAGTCTGACACAGACCCTGCCTCTCTGGGGGTCGCTCTGGGAGCCCCCAGCATCATTGTAACACCCACACTGCATATTTTCTCATCTTTCAGATGGTCAGGCCACTGTCTGGATTTAGGAAGCCCAATCAATGGCAGCAGGCTGATGGCTAGTGTCGTAATAATACCTACCCAGATCTGGGCCCATCTGTACCGTGGGCCATCCATGGAAAACAGTAAAGAACTGATTCTACCCGGGAAATGAGAATTGGGACCCTGAAGGATGAAGATGTAGATAGGCAGGGTGTCTAGGAGAGGGTCCTGAGCCAAGAGCACAGGGTTTGTACAGGGGAGGCAGAGCAGCCCTGTGTGGACAGGGAGGTTCTACTCATCAGAGTGCAGTCCAAGAGTAGAGGGAAGTCTTTAAATATGGGATCCAGGCGTGGTTTCAGGAATAAGAGCAATGGCTTTGGGTTTGTGGTTTATAGAAATTGCCAGGAAACAGTCAAGGATGATAATGAAACCAACTTTGCCAGGTAGACTATGCCAGTCGGGTTTGGGATCAATGCCTTTATCCTTGGAATAATCCCATGGAACGTTTGGATGAATAACCCTGTCTTGCAGATGGGGAAACTAAACATACGCACGAGAGAGACTAGTTCCAAGTTACACAGGGTCAGATCCGAGAGGGAGAACAAGAGGGAAAGTGGTCACCCACGACTTTTGTTGTGGCCCATGGGAAAGATGGGGTGAAACTAAGGACCAGTCACTGAAGGTGGGCACAAAGCCCCTGGCCTGGGAGTACTGCAAGCTTTTTTTGATAGTGGAGAAGGCCAAAGCAGGAGAGGTAAAGGTGGGGAACCAGGTCAGGCCAGTTCTCATAGGCCATCTGGAGGAATAGTACACTATTCACCGACCTGGAGCCGGAGCGAGGACTTGAGAGCCCTTTTACCAATACCTATCCCTTCTCTAGAGGGCAGCAGCAGCCAGGACAGGTATTTGGGCAGTGGGCGGCCTGCAGGGGCCGAGCTGGACCCAGCAATGCCGTCTCACCAGGCACTGGCAGGACCTGGGCTACATGATCCTTTACATCACCGGGCGGCCAGACATGCAGAAGCAGCGGGTGGTGTCGTGGCTGTCCCAGCACAACTTCCCACAGGGCATGATCTTCTTCTCGGACGGACTGGTGCACGACCCGCTGAGGCAGAAGGCCATCTTCCTTCGCAACCTCATGCAGGAGGTAAGTGTGGAACCGGGGAGGGACTGCGGCTTCACCCACGCGAGCGCCCCCAGGTGGCAGGCTGGCCTTTTTTAGCCAGAGAGGAGTTAATTCTGGACCCTCTGCAAGCTCCTCCCCCTTTCAGGCCCAAGGGGTTGGGCATCGGGATCCTCTGCTGGCGAAGGAAAGGGAGGCATGTTTTTTTGTTGGTAGAGTGCGGTCCTCTCATGGGACCATCTTAATAGAGCTAAGAGGCAGGTGTTATCTTCATTGACAGATATTCATGCTTTATCTTCTCCTGACTCCAGTCTCTACATCTGGTTATTCCTGCAGTAGATATCTCAGTGCCTATTGAGGCACTTCAGGCTTTGTTGTGTTTCTAGTTGCCGGGTGCTGGTGTTTCTAGCCCGATTTCCTGACTCTGTCGCCTCGAGCTGTGATTCTCCAGCTGCACTTAGGAATCATTAAAAAAAAAAAAAAAGGCAAATTCCTAGGCTCAGAGAAACTCTGAGTTTCTGCTCAGGCAGCAGAAACTCTGGGAGGAGACTGGAACATCTTTGTGCAAAGCCCTCAATGAAATCCTCACCCTGTAGGATTAGAAGTGGGGTGGTGGGGAGGGGGAGAGGGAAGGGGAGAGAGAGAGAGAGAGAGAGAGAGAGAGAGAGAGAGAGGAGATACAGAGACTGATTTGCAGATGAGAAGCAGGAGTAGACAAATGAAAATTATACGAGTTTAAATTTCAGTGTCCATAAATAAAGTTTTATTGGCACAGGGCCAAGCTCATCTGTTTATGTATTGTCTGTGGCTGCCTTTACGATGCAGTGAAAGAGCCGAGTCGAGTTGCTGTGGCAGAGCTCAAAGCCTAAAATATTTACTGTTTGGCTTTTCAAAGAAAAAGTCTGCCAATCTCTGATCTAGAGAAAGAAAGGCATGCAAATTGACAATTAGTGGTGTGTGGCAGAAAAAGGGCAATATTGGCAAACAGAGGAGACAGGACCTAGGTTTGCCCGGGAAAGCTGAGCAGTTTCTCGTAGGTAATAACTTCTGGGCTTAGTCTTGACCTATGAGTATGAGTTGTCAGGTAGACGATGAAACGGCATTTGCTGGGCCTGGGGAAATATAAAGACAGACGTGAAATCAAGTTTCATTTGAGACTAGCCCTGTGGGAGGATGCATGTGCCATGCTGGTTTATGGAACTTCTCGAAGAGGGTGAGGCAAAGGGGATTTGAAAAGGTAATGATGGAGGAGGAAGACAAAATGTGTCCTAAGACGATAACTGTTCGGCTGTTACAGGAAATAACAATGGTGACCTCAGTCTGAGCGTGCACGGACAGTTGCCGAGCGAATGTTCTTGGAGAAATCATGCGTGTGTGAGATTGCTGTGACCTCTTAAAACTTTTAGATCAGATAACCCTGTGTAACCCTGGCTTGCCTGGGAATCCCAATGTAACCAGGCTGGCCACAAACTCACAGAGATTCATCTGCCTCTGCCTCCCAAGTGCTGGAATTAGGGGGTGTGTGTCACCATATCTGGCCATTGCGCTTTTGTGTAAGGTTGTGGTCCTGGTAGATTGTGTGTGTGTGTGTGTGAGAGAGAGAGATAGAGACAGAGAGAGACAGAGACAGAGAGTTATTATCAGGCCATCACGAGTGTGAATACCTCCTTCATGAACTCTTGACTTGGTGTTTCTGATGGGGTTGGCCCAAGTGATTCCATTATGATTTTGACAACTTTCACCAGATGCAAAGGTGCAGGGGTGAGAAATGGCCTGGGCTGTTCTCAGAACTGAGGCAATACAGGGTGGGGGTAATGCAGACAGGGTCAGATCAAGAACAGGTGGGAACTGAGATCCTAGAGCTCACTAGGGACCCAAACTTGCTAGGTTTAGGAATCCTGGAAACCAGATCAAGATCTTGGGCTCTCTGCTGAGGGCAGCGTGGAGCAATGGGGGAGTTTGGACTAGGGCTGTGATAGCATCTAGTTTGGGTTGTAGGAAGATCCTTCTGGAAACTCACTGGAAAACACAGTGGCAAAGTGAAGAAGGAAGGGTAGTTAGGATGCTGTTACCCCAGCAAGAAGGCTAGAATCCAGACAGTCAGACAGTAGCTATGCTATGGAGAGAAAGGCATACACAGCCAGAAGACTGAACAGTTGGCATTGCCAGGACTTGGGAATGGTTGATTCATGGGCACGGCACTCTCAGTTGTCCTATTACATGACCAAGAGAGATCAAGGTGGCATTGGGCTTATTTGTGTTGTTCAAGATGTATCTCCAGGATCTGGGGTAGTGGTGGCACGCAGTAGGTGCTCAGTAAGTGCTAGTAGCATGAATACATACATGAATAAACGGATGAAACAGGAAGGGATACAGGAGAAGGGTCAGGCAGGGAGAAGATGAAGTCAGATGCACACACGAGGACACTGAAAAGGCCATGGATCATGAGCCATGCAGATCCCAGTGCATGGATCAGGGCAGTAGCCTGGGCTGTAGGCAGAGACTGGAGCCCTGGATACGAGTCAGTGGAGCTGCGTGGGGGCAGGGCAGGCACCACCCAAGGATGGATGGAGCTAGGTGAAGCTGTGCTGTGCTTCTGGGAGCAGGGTGAAAGCCAGCTGAGAACAGGGAGAACAGTTGGGAAGGAAGAGGCCAGGGTAGGGAGGGTTTCAAGCAACAGACCCTTTCTCGTGGAAGTGGGACAGTGACAGCTGTCTGCTAGCTGAAGCCTGACCAGTGGATGGCCTTGGTGAGAAAAGGACACCTCTGAAGGCCAAGGGAATAGAGAGGTGGGGTCCAGAAAAAGGCGAGTCTCAACCTGGAGCAGGTTGTAAGGGTGGGGAGCAACAGGCTCTCCATGTGGACAGTGTGTTCTTGAGAAATTGACCTGAGGAAAAGTTTTTTTGGCTCATGGTTTCAGAGGTGTCCATCTGTGGTCTGCTAGCTCCATTGCTGTAGGCCTGAGGTGGAAGTAAAATATACTGGTGGGAGTGGGCGGCAGAAGAAAGCTGCTTGCCTCATGGTGGCCAGGAAACAGAGCAAGCCAGCGGAAAGCTTCCTCTAACTTTATCTAAGTCCATTCAGCTGTGAACTTGTCAATGGCTCAACCCCATGGATGAAATCAGTACACATTAACTTGCTACTTCTCAGTGGCATCACTAGCTGGAGACCAGGCTTCCTGCACACGTGCCTATGGGGCTCACTTCATATTTGAATCATAGTTGGCAGTGTCGTCCTAGTGATGACAGTGCATTGAAAGGAGGGAAACTGTAGCTCAGACTTAAGTCCCCTGTCCTGGTCAGGGTTACTGTTGCTGTGATGAAGCACCGTGACCCAAAGCAAATTGAGGAGGAAATGCTTACACTTCCACATCGTAATTCATCACCGAAGGAAGTCAGGATAGGAATTCAAGCAGGGAAGGAACCTGGAGGCAGAAATGGATGCAAAGGCCGTAGAGGAGTGCTGCTTAATGGCTTGCCCAGCCTCTTCTCTTACAGAACTCACAACCACCAGCCTAGGGATGCCGCTACTCACAATGGGCTGGCCCTCCCCCGTCAATCACTATTTTAAAATATACCCTGCAGCCAGATCTTATGGAGGCATTTTCTCAACTGAGGTTCTTTCCAGATAACTCTAGCTTGTGTCGAGTTGCTATTAAACTAGCCAGCACGTCCTCAGTGAACATGGTAGGACAGAGGGCGACGCTGACAGGGGACACACAGTGAGGGTGTAGTGTAGTGAGCATCACCAGCTGGGTAGGTGGGAGATCAAGGCAATTAACTGAAGGAAGCACCCCAGGACGGGGAGGGCAAATCTCTAAATTGGGTCTGGATTTTTGGGGAGCTCAACAGACCAACTATCAGGAGGCAGGGGTCACATGGCTAGCCTAGAGCTTGCCCCTAGTTTAGGGTCCATAATGCATAACTTGGTCCCACTGTGGGAGGTGTGTGGGGTGTGTGGGTAGGTGTGTGTGGTGGGAGGGGGTTGGGACTGGGCAGTAGTGTCAGTAAGTAATGTATTTCCATTCCCTGATAGAGCCATAGTGTCCCACCTCAGATTTAGTGTGAAGAACTGGGGGAAGGAGGGGCAGTCATCTGGGGGTGGCTCCTAGCAGACTTGGTGTCTGAGTGCAGATGAAGGGCTCCCCAGCAGGGTCTCCCTAGGTCTTCTTCCCTCTTCTCCAGCTTGCTTTGTGTTTCAGTGCTTCATCAAAATCACTGCAGCCTACGGCTCCACGAAAGACATATCGGTCTACAGTGTGCTGGGCCTCCCTGCATCCCAGATCTTCATCGTGGGCCGGCCCACCAAGAAGTACCAAACCCAGTGCCAGGTGTGTTGGAGCCAGGGAAGGGAATCGAGGGCAGCACCTAATCATTCAGTTACTTTCTCATCCCTTCGTTTACTCATTCATTTATTCCTACTGAGCAATGCCTTGGGCCAGGCCCCCTGCTGGACGCAGGGGAGAATCCAAGTGGAGACGGATGTAATGGCATCTAGGGGAAGGGGAAATGGCAATGACTGTTTATTACAAAACAAGTGCCACTCTGAATGGATGAGTGATGAGGCCCTGGAGATGCGCTACAAGCCTAGACTCCAGGGTAAAGCTGGCCTCCGGGAAAGGGTGAGGAGGACGACGTACAGCCAGAAAGAACCTGGGGTTGAGTCAGAGTGCAGGGGTTCAGACAGGGGTGCTCAGTGGCCTGCGGGAACCCTAGAACTGTAATGAGCCTCTCTGCTACTGCTTTTGGGGTCCTGGAGAAGCTGCAGACTCCCTTGGAGGATGCCCAAGGGAAGTAGCGATGTTGGGGGACACGGTCAGATGCTAGCCTGATGCTTGTCTCCTCCACAGTTCCTGAGTGAAGGCTATGCCGCACACCTGGCGGCACTGGAGGCCAGCCACCGCTCGCGCCCCAAGAAGAACAACTCGCGGATGATCCTGCGCAAGGGCAGCTTCGGGTTGCATGCGCAGCCGGAGTTTCTGCGCAAGCGCAACCACCTGCGCAGGACCATGTCAGTGCAGCAGCCGGACCCACCCGCCCCTAACCCCAAGCCCGAGCGGGCACAGAGCCAGCCGGAGTCCGACAAGGACCACGAGCGGCCGCTGCCTGCGCTCAGCTGGGCTCGTGGGCCCCCCAAGTTCGAGTCGGTGCCCTGAAGGGTGGGCGGTGCTCAGAACAGTGGGGGCAGTTAGGCGGCCTGCAGGGAAGGGAAGGGTTGCCTTCTCCCTGATAAAGGCATTTTCCTGCTTTTTCCCTCCCGTGTCTGTCCAGCAGTGTCCGACCAGAGCAGGGAGGGACCTTGCCCTGACACTGGGGAGCTTTCTGGGCTGCTATGGGGTGAAATCGGGGTGTCTCAGTGCAGCCACCGCCGCTTCCCCGTGCCTGTGCTCACAAGCCGGAGTCAGGGGTGATATGTGAGTGACCCTTGGGCCAAGCCTGCCTGTGCCCATTGTTTGGGTAAAGTTGACCATCTTTTCGAGTCCTGAGGTTTCTGTAGCTGTGCTAGGCAGGCTCAAACTAGAGAAGCCCCCGGAAGCCCCCGCGCTAGGTAGACTGCCAGACAGGTGTTTACCTCTGGCCGCTTGCAGGTGCGACAACTTGACTGTATGTAGAAGAGTGAGTGGCATTTGTGCCTGCCCTCCTTGTGACATCTGGGGCACCACTTTGGGGCTGGCTGTCTTATGACACAGTGAGATCACTTTATGGGAGAGGACATTCTCTGGGTCCAATCTGTGTATGTGGAGTCGATCCACAACCCCTGGGGACTGGGTCTGGTGCTGACTGTCTGTCTTGCAGCTGTCCTTTGCTCCCCTTCTTGTTCTCCTGTGGCCCTTGAAGACAGATGTTCCTCTTCCTTGAGTCTTGCCTTGTGCACTTCCCTGAGAGGCTGCAGCCATGGGCTCTGCCCCAAATTGGTCTGGCTACAGTCCGTAGCATATCCTCTTTGGGCCCTGCCTTTTTCTGTAACTAGAAGGGGCCTCTTGGCTGAGAAGGGTCCTGGGTTTGATTCCGAGGCTATACAGCATTTGTGCTCTCTGGGGCTTCACAGAATGCCCAGTGGGCCTCCCTCCATTCCAGCCCTCCCCACCCTGGGATAGAGATTCTAGATGGGACTGAAAGGGAGCCTAGCACCCCAGAGGAAGGAAGCCACAACTTCGTGGAGAAATAAGCTTGTTTGTGTACACTGAGGGAAACAGAAAGTGCTTCGTTCCGCCAACAAAGGGGACAACATGGTGGCCCCTTCCATAGCTCTGCTCGGACTGGCTTTTTCTCTTTAGGTTTTCTGGAATGCACAGAACTGAGATCTTGGGTTCTGGAGGTTCATGGAATATTGACTCAAGCTGTAGTAATCTCTTCCCCTCCCTGGCAACTCAGTTAAGTTTGAGCATAGAATCTCCTCTAGGGTAGTCAGACACCTTACGGTGGTGGCAGGGGGTGTTTCTTTGCTGCCGAGTCCCTGGCCTTGGCGACTTTCCCCCTTGCTCCGTGGCCCAGGCTGACACCTGTTGTATGGCTGCCTGGGTGTCTTAGAACCCCCTGGGCCACCACAGAGGCTAGAGCCAAATATCTGCGTACACAGCAGGCTCCTGTCAGCTCGGTGTCGCTTCTGTTCGATGTCTACCTCTTGCAGCTCCCATGCAGCCTGTGGTGGCTGCTGATGGGGGTGACTGGCACTAGGTTGTGAGTTGCTCAGCAAACTGGGTGCCTCACTTGGGCTGGAGGGGGTGTGGGTTCCCAGTACCCACCCGGCTTTTCCCACCCAAATATCTTCTTCAGCCTGCCAGCTCCTGTTCCCTCTGCCCATGCCATCCTATCTGCCAGCTCCTGTTCCCTCTGCCCATCCCATCCTATCTGCCAGCTCCTGTTCCCTCTGCCCATGCCATCCTATCTGACAGCTCCTGTTCCCTCTGCCCATCCCATCCTATCTGACAGCTCTTTCAGCGGCATCAGCACTGTACCTGGCAAACCATGCCCATCACTGCCAGGGGGCTGCAGAGAGGGCAAGGCAGTATGGAACCAGCTTCAGCTTCCTCTTTCTATTCTGCCTCTTAGAAGTTCATACCTGCCCCCCATTTCTCTTAGAAGTTTATACATGCCCCCCATTTCTCTTAGAAGTTATACTTGCCCCCGCTGCCCCACACCACCTTCCTCCACCATTCCGCACTGTCTTTTGGCACCAACTCATATGGTATAACCACCTTAACTACAGTCCTTTCCCCTAAATGCTGTGATTTGAGCTTGGATAGACATGACTGATTCTCCTCCCAGCAGGAGCCACTGAGTCTAACTTTCAAATGATAAACACCTCTCCCTTTTCTGAGAACCCCAGACTGAGTGTTTGTGTGAGTGGGGGACCCCCAGGGAGACTGGAGCCAGTGACCGGGCTCTGTGGGTCAGAGCCAGCCAGAGGCCCCACTCCTCTTTTGCTAGAGCCTCACACTGGGGCTAGGGTGATCCCTTTTGTGGGATGCCGCTGGTGTACAGGTGTTGTGAATACCACCCTAGGAGCCGTGGCGCCTGTGTGAAGTACGCGCTCACTGCTCTGTTTAGAGAACAGCTCAGTCTTGGCTTCCTGGCAACTGTACTCTGCGTGTGCTTTCTGCTAGTTCTGTGTTCAGTTAGGTCAGAGATCAGAGGAACTGATACCTAGTGTTCTCCAGAGGAGAGTGCCGTTGCCTCCTCCAGTACTTCTGTGACGCCCCATCCAGCTGTTTTCTAGAGACCTCTAGCTCCCGGTGTGCCTGCTCTCCAGCTGCTGAAACACGTTCCTGCTTGACCAAAGTTTCCGTATCTGAGTGGCATGTTTGTTTTTCCCATGTGGTAGCCGTCCTGACCTGGCTGAGGGACACCTAACACCTTCCCTTATCCCTCGTCCTGTTGTGGGTTGCTGGAGTCTGCTCTTTCAGCCTCATGCCCCTCACCCCTAAAGACTGACCCCCTGAAGCATCACAAGATATTTTTTAAAGAAAATAAATTATTTTCATGCATTCAGACGAACAGCCTTCCCGCCTGGGTGCTGGGCTACATCAAATGTATCTGAACCCCAGTATTCCTGAGATTGGGGTGGTTCTCTGAAGAAGGGAAAGCTGTATCTAATGGTTTTTAAACTGTACTTTGGGCACTCCGCAGCCCAGAGCTGTGCCCTGGAAGTATCCTGCAGACAAAACATGGCACCTATCTTTAATTGGGGAATGGACCCTGCCAGACCGATGTGCCCAGGTCTGGAGGAGGTGCCACTTTTGCAGGCATACTCTCCACTCAGCTCAGGTGAAGCCCCATCTGGGAGGGGCACCCTGACTGTAGGAGCCTTGCAGTTGACCCCGCCTTAAACAACCACTTTCCAGCGGAATCCCCGGGGTTCCATTCCAAGTGCTCTGAAAATTAAAAAAAAAAAAAATCCCTTTTCTTTCCCTTCTGGGCTAGGGAGGAATTTCTTATACACCCAAGTTAAATGTTTAGTACAAGTAGCAAAGCCCTGATCTTGCTGGTAAACTAACAGGGAGGTTGGGAAAAAAAAATCAGTATTTGACTCCACCCTATGATGGTGCAGAAGAGGTAGGGGACACCAAGGAATGGTAGGCACAGTGGCAGGGTGGGACATGCCCCTCAGACCCAGACCCACTGTCCTTTTCTTTGTTTACTCAGTGGTGGCAGCCAGTCTGACCTTGTCTGTGGTCTGCCTGTCCCTGTGTGTGTAACTTCCAGTACTCGCTGTGATGGCTGGTTCTGTGATAGAAAAGGCTTATTACAGTCCTCATGGCTGCCTTGTACAAAATCCGTTAGAAGAGAAAATGTAAAATATCCAATTTCTAACAAGACAAAAACAGCATTATGGAATTAAAAAGATTTTTACAATTGGTCTTGATTTTGATGTGAGCTGTTTTTAACTGAAATGTTGTCACTTAAATAAAAACCTTATTTGCCTTTAAGATGTGCTTTGGTGAAAAAGCTTTTCTTTTATCTATTTTTATGTGCGTTGTGTTTTGTCATGGGTGTCGGGTGCCCTGGAACTGGAGTTACACACAATTATGCGCTGCCATGTTCTTGCTGGGAATTGAACCTGGGTCCTCTGGAAGAGCAGCCAGTGCTCTTAACCACTGAGCCATTTTTCTGCACTCTGGTTCTCTTGGCGAGAAGAACAGGAGCAGAGGGGATGGGAGACATGGAGCTGAGTTCCAGTCCTACGGCTGTGCACTCAGTGTGGTCAGAGCGTGTATGTAACAAAAATGCCAAGTGTCAAAGACAAGTTTTTATTATGAAAAAGCAATGTGATCTGGGAAACTGACACACTGGTATCTTTTTATTAAAAAGACAGCAGATTTCCTAAATAATTTACAAAGAGCAGAAACTGGTCTCGACCAGTGTTCCCCTCTCAGCATGCCCACAGTGCCCCACACTGAGCTGATAGGTAGGCCCCAAGAGCTCAGGCTTGCACAGTTTACCAATATCTCCTTTCTTCCCGTGGAGCCCTGTGGGAGCAGGGATAAAAGTGGGTTCCCAAGAATCTCTGCACTGTGAATAAAGGGGGTGGTTTCATGGGATGGCTCCTGCAGGGCCTTGGTCCTAGTTACAAGGCTCAGAACCGCCTAGCATCTTTAGGTACATTCCTAATATAGATGGGCCACTGTGAGGCTGGAGAGAAGGTTGCCTATGAGTCCCCAGAAGAGCATGGGCAGTTCTCACCACCTCTTCAAGGTCTTCCTATATCACTCAGGCTGTGGCCAGTGGTTACCAACTGGCCCAGATATGGTTGAAACAGAAGGATTCTGGATCCCATGTTAGTCAAGTCCTTGTTAGTAGTGGTCTGGGGATGCTGATGAGTCCAACTGCACCTCCTCCTGGAAGTTCATAGGGTGGGTGGCACAGACATTCTGGTGACTTGATGGCTGGACAGGGCCTGTTTCCTGTAAGAGAGAGCTTTCATTGTGCTTCTCCCTGTCTCAAGGCAGGGGATGTAGGAAGCTATAGCCCTCCTCTCCAGATCCAAAAGGTTGGAAGGCGGCTTCCAGTCCTTTGAAATCACAGGGTTCTGATGTGATCAGTAAGGGGAGCAGCTTTGGCTGAGGGAAGAAAACCCAGATACTTTCTACTCTGCTCTTTACCCACCCTGCGGTTTTCTCAATCCATTCACTTCTTTAGCACTCTTGCAAGCACACATGCACATTTACATGTAGTGAAGGAGGAGGTGAGAGAGGAGGAGGAGACTGAGAAAGAGGGAGGGGATATTACCTGTAGGATGCTTGTTGTCCTCATTCACAAATAAGGGAGACAGTCATGTCACCACTAGGAATAGAGAAGGGGGTGAGACTGATGAACTGGATGCTTCGTGTTCCGAAGGCATCCCAGCCCAGACTAGACAAGACCAGAACCTGGAAACATGGTGGGAACATGGCCACAGGGGACATATGGCCTAAGAACCCTTTATACAAATAGGAAAACAGTTTCCAAGTTAGGGAAGATCCAGAACAAGGCAATGTCTCCATGGTTGGAATCCTGAACAGATAGACCAGGGACTACACAGCAACCATGTTGTTTTTGCCAAGTTCATGCGTAGACAGGGTATAGAGGAGCCATAAAAGGTAGTGGAGGAAGGGAAGGCCTCTCAAGAAGTAGGTACCCAGCCACACATGAAATTCAAGGTGATGGGCAAAGGTGAGTTCAAGGCCTGAAGGGCTCATAGTGCATCCTTCACCATCATCCCAAGACTGGAGCATAGAGGGACAGGGACTGGTCTTGGTCATGTGGCAGACTGGTGTTGGAACAGCACTTCCTAGAAATACAGTATGGTTCAAGGGGCCCATGGCCATTTCACTCTGACCCCAGGATGCAGCTCACCTCTCTTCAGCCTTGATGGCTTTGTCCAGCTTTTGAGACAGCTTCTGAAGATGCTGGATTCCAGCTCCCACAGGCTCCAGGTCACTGTCAGACTCACTGAACACAAGAAGATGCCACAAGCAGGGGTTAGCGAGAGCCCTGGGCAGACAACACTGGCTGACTGGGAAAGTCCCACTAAAGCCTCGCTGTGGCGTGCGACATGCAAGCCTGTGAGACTGAGCCGTGGGGAATGATTTTGCAGTGAGATGAGGGCTGCTGTTGCCCTCAAACCTGTGCCCCAGGCTTCTAGATGTCCCCCATCTAGAATGGAGTGGGACTCATCTCTTAACCCTTTTACAGGTAGGGAGAGAGGACTGGAGAGATTTCCCCCCTTCAGGTCCTCACTAGCTCTGCGGCAGACCTGGGCCAGGAAAAGGATGTGACAGATCAGGGAGGGTGTCCTCGGCCCGGGTAGTACTGAGGAGACTTGTGGGACAGGAAGGGAAATCATGCTGGGCTCAGAGACTACTTGCCTGGGAGAGCAGAGAGGTTCTGTGGAGGAGCAGGGGCTCTGGAGGGCAACCTCCCTCCTTAACCGCTGGCGTCGATGGCCGTGTGAACCCATCTGGCCAGAGAGGCGAGGATTTCCCCCAACTCTGGCATCCCGGTTGGCCCTGCATAGCCGAGTGTTCTTTTGGTTCAGACTGGGTGGTGGGGACCCACGGTCCTTCTGGGCTTCTCGTTTTCTCTTCACTTTCACCTGTGTTCCCATCAGCCACTTGGTGCCGCTTTGGCACGACTCCTGGATTCTCTGTGATGGGTTCATGTGGGAAGGTGAGCATAGATAGGACCAATGGGCTGTCAGCTTTCGGCTACCCCACAGACACAGTCTGCTGTTAGTCTCAAGAGTGACAGTATGATTCCCTGTGAGATGGTACTCTCCTGCAAGATCTTCCCAGAGACCCAGCGCAGGTAGCAGCAAGATCACACCACAACTAAGCCCTCCAGGAACAGACTAACCTAGAAAGTGAGGGAGGTTCAGTTTCCTGAATACTGGCTCACTTGCCATCCACTCTGGTCTTATTCCTTCTCCTCCCTTCTCCATCTTAGTCCACACAGACCCTTCAATGATATATCTGACAGCTGTGATCACAACACTTAATTGCTCTAACCCCTTCTATGGCTCTCTACACTCTATAGCATGAAGTCCCAGACCTTGGATCTTTTACATGTGGCTGGATCAAATGGTTCTGCTTAGATTGCCTTTGTCTTGGCAAACCAGAGCCCAGAAGTTGGAGCAAGGCCCGAGGTAAGTTTGATGAGTTGGGTGACCTTAGACAGGATGTCACATTTCATCGTTCTGAGCTATAGCTGTTGAAAGCAATCTTAGGGCTCTTCCAAGTCAAAGCTAGACTTTGGCCAGGAGGCCTCTCTGCAGAGTTGCCAGGAGCCTCTGTTCTCTCCCCACACCATCAAAATGCCCAGAAAGATGCCCACCCCTTCTCTCCCTGGAGGTCTGTTCATTTTTATAGCTTCTGTTCTTTCCAGGGGCCACCTGCCCACATCTCCAGCTCTCGGTTTAGAGACCTGGGGTCAGTGAGATAGCTCGCAGGTCGAGGTTCTTGCCACCATTTGATCTCCAGAATCCTCACGGTGGGAGGGAGAGAGCCCACTCCTGCACATTGTTCTCCGACCTCCAGGTGAATACCACCACGTGGATGCTCCTCCCATAAATAGATATAAACATTTAAATAAATACTTTAAGAAGACACCTGCCTGGAAGGCTCCTGGGCACACTGCACCCGAACACCACCCCTCAAACCTGCCTTCTGAACCGCTCGAGAAGTTGCATCCTTCTGCAAGCCCAGCTTCTCTGCCTTTTCCTACCAAGTAGCTGATAGCCAAGGCATAATAAGTAGTCTGACTGGGAGATTTAGATGGGGGTCAGCACATAGCATCTTCCTCTTCACTGTGACTTAGTCCTCACACCAAGGCCCCTTCAGCATCTAGGCTGGACTCACACCATCCTGCTGGTCCTGTGCCTCCACATACCTCCCCTTTCCTGAGTTATCGTGGAAGGATGATCTATTCTAGGGAGGCTTTATCCACTAAGCTTGAGATTGATATCTCTTTATAGTTAGCCATTTCTTGCAATTTCCTATCATAAGGCACAGCAGGTTACCTTACATGGAGAGCATCAATTTCTTCCATGACCTTTCTCACCCACTGATTTGTTGGGAAACTTATGTGCCAGAACGAGGGGCAGGGGTGTTTGAGGGGGAAACTGCCAAGGACCTAATCAAACTCCAAGACCCCACCGACTCTATTCTTGGAGCCTCCCTGAGGATAGGAATTTTTAATACCCAGGACACTTCTGTCATTGTTACCTGGGACATAGCACCCAAGGCGCATTTGGCTGAGCGAGCTGCACCCTGAAGACCCTGCTGCTCTGGCTCTGGGGTTTCCAGGCGTTTCCAGGAGGGGCCACTCCCCAGGTTGAGGCTGACAGCTCTCAGTGGCAGCCTCCTTTGAAATTGTCTGCACAGGGAGCCCAGATGGCCCTCAGCAGACCGGGTCACCCCCTTCTCTAGATGTTCCTCCTTTAGGAGCGATCGTCTGCGCATGGAGGCCGTCATGCCCTGCCACTGAGACGCCATGTGCTTGGTCCAGTCTCCTCTGTCCGCTAGATCCTGGGGAGGTCAAAAGGTCATCAAAGTACTCTCTGGTCATATTCCCAGGCATCAGAGACCCTGGGAACCGGGAAAGAGATGAAATGTAACCTCTTCGGGTAAACTTTTGCTCAATTTGTGGATGCCAGAAAGACGACCACGGCGTCACGGTCAGCAGCTGCCTCGACTGCAAGGGGGCAAATTGTCTTTCCATCCCAGCCTCCTTCACGGAGGCTCAACGGAGAGCCACAGAGGTCACCGAGCCTCGGCGCTTATGCAGGGCACCATCAGCAAGCGACTCTTTCATAAATTCGCGCTCCTCTGCGGAGCAGACTCTGGCCACCCCTCCAAGGATCAGATGGGGTGTTTTAAATCTCCAGATACCCCTTTTGCGTTGCAGGTCTTATCCAAAGCCCCTGGCCCGCTCCCTTCTAGAAGCCGCCCGTGAGAAACCCTCCCCAAGCCCTCGTGAGACCCCCTCCCCAAGCCCTCGATGTCCCCGCGCTCACCTCCCTGCTTGATACCCGGGATCCGAAGACCAACACCCGCTCCTCGCCCACTGCAGTAGATTTGAAACTCCGCGCGGCCCCACCCCGGCCTGGTACTCGCAGCTCATTGGCCCTATCAGCTTTCCGCCGCCACCGCCCCTGGATTCCGATTGGTCTGTTTCTCTCGCGACCATAAATCGTGCTTTGGGATTGGCCGGGCCACGCCCATACATCGCTCGGGACCCCCGCCTGGGTCGCTGCAAAGGGTCCAGCAGGTCCGGCGGTCTCGGTCTGACTGCTGTCACCTCCTGGTTGCAGGGTTTGGCGTGGCCTCCCCTCTTCCATGTCCTTCGCACGCCCAGACCCTGCCCAGACCCTGAAGTCAGGCTTCTCGGCGGGATGCTGCGAGGTCGCGGGACACGGTCACCCAGGGCACCCCTTCCAGCCCTTTACCCCATCTAACTTCTCTCTCACATCCAGTAGTTTTGTCAGAGCGTTAGACTGGACAGAACTGCTGAGCGCTGCGTTCCTTGGGAAGTTTTGTTTCAAATTCCCCGCCGGATCCTCTTCCTTCCTGAGAGACCGCCCTGCCCCTGTCAGTTCCTCAAACTCACCACCCGGCTGGCGCCCAAGAAAGAACATCTCAGAGGAGGGGACAGACTGTAGATCACCCTCTCCATCCGTTAAGTCAGTTCCTCTGCCTGGTCTTGCCCCAGCCATCTTTCCCTTAGTCTTCCAGCAAGCTAATCACCGCCACCATCATCAAAAGCATGGTTTGCTTTCTCCTATGTACCTGCTTTTATTTTTGAAGTCTTGACATTTTGTTTTTTATATTTTTAAGATTTTATTTTTGTTTTTAATTATGCATCTCTGTGTGAATTTGTGAATGCTTGCAGGGTTGGGGTGGGGGTGTGAGACAGAAGAAGTCAGATTCTCTGGAGCTGGAGTTGGAGATGGTTGTGAGGTACCCCATGTGGGTGCTTACAACCAAACTCAGGTCTTTCTGCAAGAACAATAGCACCATCCCTCTTGCCCTCTTTCTTTCTTTCTTTCTTTCTTTCTTTCTTTCTTTCTTTCTTTCTTTCTTTCTTTCTTTCTTTCTTTCCTTCCTCCCTTCCTCCCTCCTCTCTCCCTCTCTCCCTCCCTCTCTCCCTCCCTCCCTTCCTCCCTCCCTTCCTTCTTTTTCTCCTTCCTGGCTCAATCTCCCCAATATTGAAACCAAGGGTCCCAGGTGTGCCAGCACAATGGGGCCCACTTACCTTCTTCTCCAAGAAGCATTATCGTTCCTCTCTCTTCCTGTCCCTTGCCTAAGCCTGGGGTAGGACTCCTAGAGACTCTTCAGGCCTCTTCCTGGTGTCCGGATTGTCTGACCCTCTCCCTGAGAATCTATGTTCACCTCCCAACCCTCCCTGTGACAATGATTGAATTTTATGCAGCACTTTCAAGAATGGCCCCTGTGTATTCATGAACTCATTTACTCCCAATGCCACACAACTCTATGATGTAGCTGAGGTGCAGAGCTGGCCATATTTCACTCTGTGAAAGTGCAGCAGGGTGAAGGATCCAGACACTATCTACGCAAGAGCAGAGTTTCTGTGGACCAGGGTTGGCTCCCTCACTGATGCTTCTCAGCCCTCACACCTCCTTCCCCAACCTGGATCTCTCCCCTGACTCCTGAAGCCAGTAATCTCCTGGGTCCTATCACCTCCTGCTGGTTACTTAAAGGGAACAAACCCAAGTTGGAGCCCCCTGGTTTTCCCGATCTCCCCGCCCCCCACGGTCTCTCTAATCTTACAAGTGGGAACTTGTGATTTATTAAACTCTGTGCTAAAAGGAGCCAGAAAATGCCCATTTCTTACTTCCATGGGACTCAAGTTTAGCATGCCTGGAGAGATGAGCATCTCCAGATCAACTCCAACAATCAGGCAGAGAACCACATGGTATCCAAACCTGAGACTCAGGGCATGAGCTGGCCAGGCAGAGAGTATGCTTGCATCTATGTGTTTGTGGGCGTGTGTCTTTGTGAGTGTGTGTGTTGTGGTTTTTGCACATGGCATATCATATTCAAGGCCACTCTCTGTAAGAAACCTGACACACACACATATGCAACCCCAAATAAAGTCTTCAGAGTATGGCTTGTGACTGCATGATGT
Organism: Chionomys nivalis; assembly: GCF_950005125.1. NCBI lineage: Eukaryota > Metazoa > Chordata > Mammalia > Rodentia > Cricetidae > Chionomys > Chionomys nivalis. Next base: position 53,372,689 of record NC_080092.1, on the reverse strand, counting down.
GCTGAGAGGCTTTATTGCGGCCGGTGAGCAACGGGTGCAGGCTGTGGTTTGCAAGCTGCTGCCCTCAGGAGCCTGTTGTCTTTGTCCGCCAGCTTCTTCTCCTTGGGACTATTTACCAGGAATCTCAGACTGCTTGTGTCTCTTGCATTTGTGATCACAATAAAAAAATACACCCGGTGAATCAGATGGAGGGAAAGAGAGTGGTTCCTGTGAAGACAGGGGTCAAAGCGAGGGGACGTCTCAATGAAGATGAAACACTGGGAACGGATCTCTCAAAGAGTGTTTTTGCCACATTCATCTCCTCAGCACCTGCCGCAGTGCCTGGCGTGTCAAGGCATTCATAATAATAGCTTATATTTTCTGAGTCCTTATCACGTGTCGGACACTCAGCCGAGTGCATCGACGTTCTTCCTTCTCCGTTCTCGCTGCAGCTCTGGGAAGTCGGCTCTATTTTTATTCCCATTACTGATGACGAAACTGGAGATTCAGACAGGCGACACCCTAGGTCTCTTGACTCTGGGCTCTGTGTTCCTCTCTTCGGGTCACACATCCTTGCTGAGCATCTGGAGTGTGTGCATGCGTGCATGTGTGTAGAGAGTGTTCTCAATGCCTGCTGCTCTCTCCCCTTTCGCCACTTGGAGACATAACTGGCAGATCAGGTTAATGAAGGGAAGTCTCCATGGCAACGCAAGAAGGCAGAAGAAGTATTTTCTTCTGAATGGGAAGCTGCTGCCTTCAGCCTTGCATGGGTTGCAGCTGGAGGGGGCTCCACACAGGCGTATCTCTTTGATGAGTGGTGGGTGCAGGGTCTCCTGCTCCACTGGAGGAGGACAATGCAGCGAGGAGCACAAGTGGGGCTTAGCCTCTGGAGGAGGGAGGTAGGGAAGGGGTGCTCCAGCAGCTCCCTCTCCCCCGGCTTTCACTCACTATTCCCATCCCTGGAATGATCACATCTCATAGAAGAAAACTGACATCCAGCAGTTATGGTGCCATGGACTTGAAGAGTCAGAGGCTATGGGAAGAGAAAAGGACACAGGGAGGGTGGGTGGCTTTTTCAAATATGTGACATTCTAGTTGAGGCACTGGGTGGAGGGTGATGCCAAGAACCTTGCCACATTCCAGGACTAAAACTGAGAGAAGCAGAGGGCGTGGCCAGGATGGGGGGCCAGGAGCAGAGACCTGGATTAGGGCAGGAGTTTGGAATAGATCTGGGTGGGAAGTCAGCTGGCTTTGAAGAGAGGAGCAGGTGACCAGAACTGTGGTCCAATAAAGGCTTTGGAAAGATTGGAGACTGTGGCCTGAACAGGCAATGGATGCCCCCTCTACAGCAGTGAAACCTGGTCCCTGAAATCCCTTTGCCCCTTCCCTTTGCTGTGGGTTTTTTGACTCTGCAAAGTTGACTTTGTCTGCTAGCCTCTCCTCCATGGGACTATTTACCAGGAATCTCAGACTACTTGTGTCTCTTGCATTTGTGATCACAATCAGGAAATACACCCAGTGAATCAGACGGAGGGAAAGAGAGTGGCTCCTGTGAAGACAGGGGTCAAAGCGAGGGGACGTCTCAATGAAGATGTAACACTCTCAGAGTGTTTTGCTACATTCATCTCCTCAGCACCTGCCACAGTGCTTGACATGTCAAGGCATTCGTAACATTAGCTTATATGGAACATATGGAAACAGTAGCAAAGTATCAAGCGTGGAAAGGAGCACAGGCTGGGTCCTTCTCTCCCATTGTGCATCTGATCAGGAGGGAGAAATGTCTCAGAGAGAAACTGTGTTATAAGGAGAGTCATCATAAAGCAACTCACAAGACCATCCTCCATGGCATGGGAGAGCACTGCAGGGAGCTTAGGATCAGTGCTGGGCCATCGCCTAGGTTCTCCTACCCCACCCCATGGTCATGGCAGTGATGTCCCTGTCTGTTCATTCTACCTCCTCAACACACATGCCCCTCTAGGCTGTCATATGGCTGGAGAAAGATAGCAGGGAAGAGGAAAAGGCCTCTGCACCTTCAGTATTACCTGCTCCCCAAGACTGGGATGGAAACAAGTCCTGAGATGGGGACCTGGCACTCAGGGAGGGCTTTCTAGAATTCTAGGCTGCATCCTCTGTGTCTGACCAGTGTGCCTAGATTTGTTCTTAAGGCAAGAACTCTTTATGGTAATCAAGACTTTTGAGGGTGCTGAAGATAGGGAACCCCAGGACCCAGGCCTTACTGGAGAAGGGAATTGAGGAATGGTGGATTGGAGACACGTAAGGCCTTCCTCTGATGTAGGAATCTCTGGTTGGCTTTTATACAAGTTATAATCTCTCCCCTTTGCAAGGTCAGTGTTCTGCCTCTTGGTCATGAGTAAACGTCCAGAAGAGACTGATTTTGGGGTGCTTGGAGTCCATTATTAGCCTCAAGATTCTGGAGAGAAGCATGAGAATTTGAGGTGGCCACAAGGTGGCGCCAAACACTAAGTCTTCACATTACATTTTTTCTTCTAGTCTCCGAAGGGGGTCCCGGGGGCTTCTAAATGTTTTGCAGGACCCAGGACTGAGGTCTAGCCAGACCTTAGAGTGGAGGCAGAAGCTTAGTGCTAGGAGTGCCTCAATTTCTCCCAGAACTGTTCCAACCTCTCTTAGTTACCCCAGAGTCAGAACCCCGCTGCTGCCCTCTGGTCACTTCTCCCAGCTCCCAGGAAAGTGCTAAGAGACAGAGACTGGACAAGGTTGGCACTGCAGGCACAGGAGGGATGGACAGTGGTGGCTTTGGGCCTCCACTCTTCTTCTCCTTGGGTAGTCCCATGCCTCTCCTGCTGCCTTCCTTCTCCACTCCCTCCTCACGGAAACATCAGCTGACCTCTTTTGCTGAGATTGAAAGAAAGCAAAGCCTGTGGGTGTCAGACTCAATGGAGTTTGTAGTGGTCAGGCGTCCTACCTTCCTCCTGTGTCCCTTCCCTGCCAGGAAATCCTCCAGGTGCCAGCTGCTTAACCGTCCTTTCCTGTGGGGGATTATCTAGTCAGGTCTCTAACTGGGTGTCAGTAGGATTATCTAAGTCAGCACAAACCTCTCCCATACCTGCAGCATGGACGTCTCTCTACTCCTCAATGTGGAGGGTGTTAAGAAGACCATTCTGCACGGGGGAGTAGGAGAACTCCCTAACTTCATCTCTGGCTCCCGGGTGAGTAACCTTCCCCCAGCTAGAGCCCCCATGGTCCCTTCCTGAGTTCCAGCTGTGCCCAGGGCATTGCAAATAGCTTTTGGTTCAGCCCTAATCCAGCCAGGCAGGCCTTTTCTGGAATTGCCCACCCTATGCACCTAGGCTGCCCTGCTTTAAAGTTTATAAACAGGCTATTTTGGGGGGTAGTTTTTGGGGGTAGCTTTAGTGCGGACTGAGGGGTTGGGGTTGGGGGATTTTCCAGAGCTCCAAATGTCAGGTGAATAGGAAGGAATCTCAGGAGTTCTGGTGTTTGTCCCCTTGTGTTTGATGGGTCTCCCAGTGTGGATGAACGCATCCCTGGGCATTTGAGCTTATTGGGGAAGGAATTCTTGACTCTTGGTCGTGAGAGACGGGCACGGGTTATGCTAGAAAGAAATGGGTTCCTTGTGGGCACTTGCAGGGTGTGTCTGATGCATCTTAGCTTATCAGGCGTGGAGGAGCTGACTCTGAGGAGAGCCCTAGGAACCTGTGGTGGCTGGGTGGCCGCAGCTGGAATTCTGGAGGTATGTCTACACCAGACCCCTCTGTTCTGGGGACTAGGTGACGTTTCATTTCCGAACCATGAAGTGTGATGAGGAGCACACAGTGATAGATGACAGCAGACAGGTGGGCCAGCCCATGAGCATCATCCTCGGAAATATGTTCAAGCTGGAGGTGTGGGAGACGCTGCTGACGTCCATGCGGCTCGGGGAAGTGGCCGAGTTCTGGTGCGACACCATCGTAAGTAGGCCACATGGCTCTTTCCCCATTTGGTCCCCTTACACTCTTCCTGGAACCGCAAGGTTCAGGAAAGTTAGGGCAAACAAGCCTCTCTATTCTAGCCTAAATCCCCATTCTCTGCTATTACAAACGTGGTGCCCTTCAGGCAAAGCAGGCCTTAAAGTGACATAAAATGTATGGTTGGCTGGGGGGCTTTGGAGAGGACCTTGGGGTAGGAGAGGATCATGGGATAGGAGAAGTAGGAGAGGGTCTCCCCACCCTTTTATTTCTGCTCAGTGAAGCAAGTTCTGGAGTTTGTGGTCACCGGGCTTTTTTGCCCTCCCCCTATTCCTTCCAGCTCTATGACTCAGTTCATACTTACATCACTCATAAGTCATCTTTACGACGTCTTGCTCTGTGATTTGAAGAGACAGGCGCTTCTTAGAGAAACTTGAGAACATGCGAAAGTCAGGAGAAGCCTATCAAACGCTTGCCCCCTAGGCTGGCACAACCAGCCCACCACCCTGTCTTGAGTCCTCTTACCTCCAGGGCACTTCCCTTCCTCATCCCACACCGTGTGGGCAAATTCCAGGCATCGCAGCCATTCATCTGGGAACACTAGATTTGGTGACTCTGAAGCTACTGGACATTTGAAAAACAGCCACAGCACCGTTGTTAAATCTCCAGAGAACCCAAACACCCCTGCACACTCTCTAATGGCCCGACACAGGATTCTCTGACCATCTCATTTAGTCCCTTTACAAGATTTAATTTTATTTATTTATTTATTTATTTATTTATTTATTTATTATGTATACAATATTCTTTCTGCGTTATGCCTGAAGGCCAGAAGAGGGCACCAGACCTCATTACAGATGGTTGTGAACCACCATATGGTTGCTGGAAATTGAACTCAGGACCTTTGGAAGAGCAGGCAATGCTCTTAACCTCTGAGCCATCTCTCTAGCACCCTACAAGATTTAATTTTTATTTTTAAGTGTGTCTATGCATGCATGTATCTATGTGGATCCGTTCACATGAGTGCAGGTGTCCACGGGGTACAGAAGAGGGTGTTGGATCCTCTGGAGCTGGAGTTGTAGATGGTTGTGAGCTGCCTGGCCTGGGTACTGGGAGCTGCACTCTATCCCTTTGAAAGAACAGCAAATGCTCTTACCTGTTGGGTCACCCCCACTCCATCTCGCTCACTTATTCTTTAGAAATGAGTGGCATTTGTGTGCGCAGGCAGGATCCAAACAAAACCAGTGTGTCAGGCTTTACCTGTGTTGCTCTGTATCTGTCTCCCTGGGTTTCCTGGCCCTTTCGGGTCATGGAGTTAGTGGTCCTAGAGATACTCACATTTGGATCCTGCTGGTTGCTTCTGAATGTAATTGTCTGATATATTCCTTTATTTCTTGTATTTCTGACAAATGAGCTTTTTGTCTAAAATCTTGAAAATTCTTTCATTCTTTCTTCTTCTTTCTTTCCTTCTCACTGAATTGTTTTTGTCCAGGGTTTCATGTAGCTCAGGCTGGCTTCAAAATCCCTATGTAGCTGAGGATGACCTTGAACTTCTGATCCTCCTGCCTCTACCACCCAGGTGTGAGGATTACAGGTGTGTGACACCACATCTCGTTTATGTAGTACTAGGGATTGGGAATTTGAGCATGGCAGGCAAGTACTCCCCACCCCCAGTCTTTGTTTTAAAGTCACGGATAGCTCTGTGAACGTCTCACTGAGGGCCGCACTGTACCTACCTATCACATGCAAGATTGAGATTGATGGGTGAGTTCAGGTGTTGACAAGCTGAGCTGTCTATCACAAGGCTCCCCCTGGATCTTCACAGTGGATGGTGGTTAGATACTCTTTATTTCATGGGGAGCTAATGATCTTTTTGAAAGAGCAGTTTGGTGGAGAGACAGATTGCATTTGAGACGTATTTTATTAGTGTGGAGTGACCTGGGGAGATTCTTTCTCCTCTTTCCACTCTGTCTCCTCATCTGTAAATGAACAAATGGAGTGTTCAGGGCTATTTTGGGAGTCACAGGATATGATATAAATGAGTGGAAGTCATGGTGTGCATAAGGCGATTAAAAGGTAGAAGCTATTATTTTGAGCTAGAAGGATGTTGAAGATTAACTCCTTTGTTTTACTGAGGAGCCTTACTCTGAATATGATTCTGAGAGTGGAAGTAATGTGCTCTGGTTCAAACAAGCTGAGGGGCAAAATCCAAATGGGATCCTTAGCTTTCTTGTCGAGTACCTGCACCTTTTAACAGAGCCAGACTGCAGTACCACCGTCTACCACTAGGGGATACAATGCAATACATGACTCCCCTGTGTTCCTCAGTCTGAAGCCCAGCATCTTTTCTTTTATTTTAATCTTAATTAATTTCCTTTAACTTAAACTTTCTGTTAGTTCAGGCCTTCATTCAGTTGGTTTATTCTGTGATGTGAGTTTAGAACCCGAGCTTGGAAGACCCCTATGCATCTACTTCAGGCTTTCTATCTACAAGCCTTTGTCATCAGCAAGAGTCCCTTCACCTCCTCAGGGTGCATATTTGCTAACATGGTGGGCTGCATGCACAGAAAGCTGTCAACGCAATCTTGATTTGTTGATTGATTTGTTGTGCAAAGCCACAAGCTGCCGCTCACTCCAGGAGCAGTTCCTGGGGACTCTGTGGTCTTTTGGCCACTTCAGCAGTCATATGTTGTCCAGCTCATAGGTTGGTAAGTTTTAGAGCATAGTGGCTGTTGGTTTTCCCACTGCTTGTGGCTTTTGTGAATGTGCATGTGAGTCTCTTGTCAGCTATACAGCTGCACTCTATCTCTCCATATAGCCATTCGCCCAACAACCTCCCAGGGCGCTGGTTTATTCCACTTCTCTTCGGCCAGTGCTCGGTCACAATCCAGTCTTTCATCATTAAGCCTTATGTCCTCCAGGACTGTAGATGCACCACCTACCATACCTGCCTTATGTCACCAGGACTGTAGATGCACCACCTACCACACCTGCCTTATGTCACCAGGACTGTAGATGCACCTCCCACCACACCTGCCTTATGTCACCAGGACTGTAGATGCACCACCTACCACACCTGCCTTATGTCACCAGGACTGTAGATGCACCTCCCACTACACCTGCCTTATGTCATCAGGACTGTAGATGCACCACCTACCACACCTGCCTTATGTCACCAGGACTGTAGATGCACCTCCCACCACACCTGCCTTATGTCACCAGGACTGTAGATGCACCTCCCACCACACCTGCTTTATGTGGATTCCAGGCATCTGAACTTAGGTCCTCACACCCACACAACAAGCACTTTCGACAAAGTACCATCTCCCTAGTACCCATAACCCAGATTTCAGCACTACATCTACACCATATGTATATATGTATATCTTACCGTATCTCCTCTTATCCTCCTATTCTTCCTTCCTCGTCTCTCTTCCTCATATCACCAAGCCTTTGATGGGCATCTGTTTGGCATGTTTTCTGTGTTAGGAATGATACAGGTGGTCTCTAACCCTGGAGGAACTGAATTCTGGAGGAGCAGAGACTCAGCCCTTTATAGGGTGCCAGGTAGCCAGGGCACGGTGTGGAGAACAAGGGAAGAGTGCTCCAGAGCCACAAAGGGGAAAGCTGTCTGCTTTAGAGTCTCGCAGTGGAGTTTCTTCAAGAAGGTGACATTGAGCTGGGTCTTGAAGGATGAGTGAGAGTTCACATGAAGTGCGGACTGGTTTTATGTCAACACGACACAAGCTGGAGTCATGTTGGAAAAGGGAGTCTCAGTTGTGAAAATGCTCCCGTTAGATTGCTCTGTGAACAAGCCTGTGGAGCATGTTCACCATGGGTGACGGCTGTGGAAGGACCCAGACCACTGTGGCTGGTGGTCCTGAGTCTGTAAGAAAGCAGGTTGAGGAAGCCATGAGGAACAAACCAGTAAGCGGCACCCCTCTCATGGCTTCTGTGTCCGCTCCTGCCTCCAGGTTTCTGCCTTTGATGATGGATTGGGAGGTGGACCTGTAAACTGAAATAAATCCTGTCTGCCTCAGGTTGCTTTTGGTCATGGTGTTTTATCACAGTAATGGAAACCTAACTAAAATACCTGCCCTAGGAAGAGTATATGTAACTGTGTTTAGTGAGCACCTTTTCTGTGGGCAGCCTCTACTCAGGAACCAGAGTTCTAGATAGATTCAGTCACCAGTAGGGCAGGCACAGGCCCAAGAAGACATGACTAAGGAGTCATTGGGTGTCACTTCCTGTCCTGCACTCTGCCTGGACTGTCCTTGTTCAGTCAGCTTGGAGTTATATCTTTGCAGGAATAGGGACTGCCTCCCTCTCTCCCCCAGTACAGAGGGGCAGGGTGGGTTGGAGTTTCTGGCCCTTTGTCTGCCTCCAAAGGTCTGTCTCCACCTAGAACCTGTTGTTGGTGCTCAGTTTTGTGAGGCCAGAGAAACAAATTCTGATTCCACAGGATCTGGGTCCCCAGTTGCCCAATGGGTAGGAGCAGCTGTTTCAAGTTCACGGAGGAAATGGGCTAGCAGCCATAGCCGCCACTGCAGCACCAGCAGCAGCAGCGGCAGGATACTTGGGCTCTGGATTCCATCACGGGTCTGTTACTACTTTGTGTTTAAACACGGGCAATAAATTTAAAAAACCGACAGCCCCCCACCCCAACCAAGCCCAACACATTGAGAGTCAGTGGATGTGGTTGGTAATACTGCAGGTGGCAGCCTCCCGTCCAGACAGGGCCTTGGCCTGAGCCAGGCTCTGACCTCAGAGCAAAAAGGGAACCATGATGATGGGCTCCCTGATTGGTTGAGTCCTCAGATGTCTAGAGCCCATGGGTGGCAATGACTGCTCTTGTAGCCTGTAACCTGGTAGGAGGGCTCCAGGGTCCCTCCCTTTCACAAAGTTGGTGCTAGGAAAATGTCCTCAAACTTGGTTCCTTCTTCTAGGTTCTATCTTGCTCCTGATGTCACTCCATAACCCTGGGCATGGGCTGGGGCACCAGACCAGCCAGGTTGGCAGATATCTAGTAGAATGCAGCCTTTGTCTGAGGTCTTGCTTAAATGGCCCCAGTGGACTCCTCCCCAAAGCAAGCTGGTGGAAGGAGGATGCTTCTTCCCTTATTCTAGCCTTAATCCTTCAGACAGCTGCCATCTGGCTGTGCCTCTCAGAAGTCAGCTCAGGGCATTTGGGCTAATCCGGGCCAGTGGGGGTGGGGAGAATGACCTTCAGCCTTCAGCATCTGTCCTTTCCACCAGGGGAGGGACAGGAATGGCTTCGTAGTGATCTGAACTTGACCTCTGTGGAGATGGGCTCTGAGGCTCTACCAAAGAGTCGAGGCCTAGTATGGAGCAGACCTTGCTGAACCCCAAGGGCCAACTCTGGATGCAGCTGGATCAGACCAGACATACACTTGCACTGGCACATTCAATGGCTCTCTCAGATTTAGGACCCTGCTCCATTCACTGCTACATCCTGGAAACTCTGGGACTCCTTGGGGAAGAAATGTATTATGCTGACCACAGGGCTATAAAGGGGCAACATGTGGCTAAAAGCACAGCTTGGAGAGGCGTGTTCAAATCCTGTCTGTGTCATGCCTGACTGTGTAGCTTTGAGGTCTAACCCCTCTGGGCTTCTTTTCTTCAGCTGTAGCACAGGGATATTCACAATGACTCTTTTGCTGGGTGGTCATAAGGATTAGAGGTGCCAACAGGATTAGAGCGGTTGGGCACACTGTGAAATACAGTTGTTCCGGTAGGTGTCCTGGGATGGCAGTGCCCATGAGAAGGGTACATCCCAGGCTGGGTGTGGTCTGGCTAGCTCTGAACAGACAGCTAAGACAATGCTCCTTCATCTCTCCTACAGCACACAGGAGTCTACCCTATGTTGTCTCGCAGTCTACGGCAGGTGGCTGAGGGCAAGGACCCCACCGGATGGCATGTGCACACGTGCGGGTTGGCCAACATGTTCGCATACCATACTCTGGGCTACGAGGACCTGGATGAACTGCAGAAGGAGCCGCAGCCACTCATCTTCCTGATTGAGCTGCTGCAGGTGGGAGCCGGGTGTGGGAGGGGCTGGCCCAGGTCAGGAGGGATCCTGAGGACTCCCGACCCCATGCCCACTTCACTTGCTTCTCTAGAAAACAAGAGGCTGGCCAGGGACCCCAGCAGAATTGAAAGTTGCAAACCCCCTCCAAAGGAAAACTCATTTGGAAGCAACGTTTGAAAAATGGGATTTAATTTCATTTTTGAAGCATCTTTATTTAATTGGTCATCTGTCTGCTTCCATTTCTGCAAGATTTAGGGTTGCAGCCTCTTTCTTGGTTCCTGTAACTTGTGGGTTTGGACTTGGGTCTGGCACAGTAAGAGAGCCTGCATGGGGCTAAAAGAGCCAGAGTCAAGGTCGAGGCCAGGTCAGGACTCAGCTTATGACCAAGGTTGAAGCTCAACCTGAGGGCTGCATGGGTAAGGAAAACTAAAAAAGAACAGTTGTGTGATTTGTGCACTGTGCGGGAACATCCCTTCAAAAGCGCTCTTTGTAGACATTACACGTTTGTGTTATTATGATGACAAATTCTCTCCAGATGGCAATAAAAGTGTCTTGTTCTAACACAGCGAGCACTCATGACAATCTTCCAACTACTGGAAGTAAACTTTCCTTAAGAAAGGAGCCTTTTCATAATTTCCCCAAAGGCACTGACTTGCTTAGGGCAGGGCTGGATCTTGTTGCTTCCTTGCTCTGTTCTCAAGGTCTTGACCAGCACAACTGATATGGTGCCTCACTGTGGGACAAGGCAAACCACTTCAGAAGGATGCTGGGGTCATCTCACTGGTCCTTTCCTGGCTAACGTGTAGCTCCTGGACTAGGTGGAGGCCCCGAGCGAGTACCAGAGGGAGACGTGGAATCTGAACAATGAAGAGAGGATGCAGGCCGTTCCTCTCCTTCACGGGGAAGGCAACAGGCTCTACAAGCTGGGTCGCTACGATCAGGCTGCCACCAAGTACCAGGAGGCCATCGTGTGCCTGAGGAATCTTCAGACTAAGGTTGGGGGCTACCGCTGGCTGGGTGGGCTGGGATGAGTCTTACCCAGCCGGTGGCTGAGCTTCTGCCTCGCAGGAGAAGCCCTGGGAGGTGGAGTGGCTGAAGTTGGAGAAGATGATCAACACCTTAATCCTCAACTACTGCCAGTGCCTGCTGAAGAAGGAGGAGTACTACGAGGTGTTGGAGCATACCAGCGACATCCTGCGTCATCACCCAGGTGCAACCCCAGCAGGGGTGAGGGGGTAGGGGTGGGGAGCAGTGGAGTAGGAGTGAGGGTGGAGGAATGGGGGGGGTGAGGGTAAAGGAGTAGGGGTGGTGGAGATGGAGGTGGGGGTGGGGGAGATACAGGCAGCCAGGTCACCGCCACTGGCACTGGCCTCACATGGCCCTTTCTGCGGTGAGAGGCACGGAAGCTTGTCTTCACCCTGTTGACTTCCCCAAGCCTGCAACTGCATTGTCGCTGCTTCTGGGTGGGTGATATTTATTGAGGGAGCTGTTTGTTTCAGACTGAGGCTGGCCATGTAGCCCAGGCTCACTGGGAATTTGTGATCCTCCTGCCTTAGCTTTTAGAGCTCTGGGTTTTACAGGTGTGCACAATCATGGCTTTAGGGAGGTGGTTTTTAAAATCTTATTTATTTTTATGCTTTTCAAATGTGCATGTGGCTGTTATTCCATTAGTTTGGGAGTCGTAACCAGGCTTTGAAAGGAGGCCAGCAATCCAGAGAAAAATATGAAATTGACTTTGCTAGTATTTGAGAAGGAGTTTGACAACTAACGCTAAGCAGGATAGCACAACATTTGCTGCAGGCACTAAGTACTCCACCCTTATTATTGCACTGAGCCTCACCGTCACCCGGATTGGTCAGGCACAATAACAGGGTCCGATGGTGACAAAGCTTGGGTCCTCGGAGGTAACAATACAAAAATTCTGAAAGTGAAATTGGTTACAGCACTTGGAAGAAATCGAGGTCAGGAGGTCTGATGCCAGGGCTCTCTGGGGCTGGTCGGTTGGGTGCAGCTTGCTCCCCTCTGCAGGGATCGTGAAGGCCTACTATGTGCGCGCACGCGCTCACGCAGAGGTTTGGAACGCTGAGGAGGCCAAGGCGGACCTCGAGAAAGTACTGGAGCTGGAACCTTCCATGCGCAAGGCGGTGCTCAGGGAACTGAGGCAGCTGGAGAGTCGTCTGTCGGACAAGCAGGAGGAGGAGCGGCAGCGCTGCCGGAATATGCTGGGCTAGGCACGGGCTGGGCTGGGCTGGGCTGGGCTAGGCATTGCTAGGTTGGGCTGGGCTGGCCAGGGTAGGAGCTGCTGTCTGAAATGCTGGACTGAGGACTGGGGCAGTGGACTGGGCACTGAGCTCACACTGTCCCACTTGCTCTGCAGGGTGCCCCAGGGCGCAGTCTTGGTTGTCATGAGACTGTCAGTGACTCCTCAGCAGTTGGTCGCACAGCCTGTGGACCACATTCAGCAAGCATAGCCCGAGCATCCCTGGTTCAATTAACAAGGACTTCGATGTTGCTTTTTAGCATATACTCATACTAAATTATATTATGACTAATTTCTGAGGGCTGTGGATATAGCACAGTGGTAGTGAGCTTGTTTAGCAATCCTGGAGCCCTGAGTTTGATCTTTAGTATAAATAGATACATATAAATACATGTATTTTGTGGGATCAAAGTCATAGGTGCCCATGAAAATCAACCCCCCCCCCAGATTAACAAATGGCACAGGCTAGCTCCCCTTCCTTAGCTCAGGTGCAGTAATCAACCTTACTTTAAATTAAAATATTTAAAAACGATTTATTAATTTTAATTTGTATGTATATATGTGTCTCTGTGTGTATATGCTACGTGCGCACGGGTATCCAAGGAAGCCAGAAGAGGGCTTGCAATCCTATAAAGCTAGAGTTGTGGGTGGTTGTGAGCTGCCCTATCTGAGCGCTGGGAACCAAACTCAGGTCCCCTGGAAGAGCAGTGTGTGCTCTTGACTGCTGAGCCTTCTCTCCAGTCCCAAAAGGAAAAAAAAATGTTTTTAATTAGCACTCACAGAATTGATTTTCATTATGGTGTTTTCAAGCAAAAGTAGTTTTTGTTGATTCTCCCATTGCTCTTTCTGTTATGTCCAGTTTTATTTTTCTAGTAGTTCCTCCCACCCTGTCCCCATGTTAGTGCCCACTACAGTCTCTTGCTGTATCCTGTATCAGTGCTGATTACAAAAAGGACTTCCCCCACCTTTTCCTGTGTTTGGGTAGCCGTATTTTGGGCCTCTGATTCTCTTGGTTCGTTTTTTAAAATTACTTTATACTCCAAAACCACAGAGAAACCCTGTCTCGAAAAACCAAAAAAAAAATAAATAAATAAAATTACTTTATAATCACTAGACATAGAACCCCTCCGACTGTCACTGACCTTGATGTCTCTGGGGACTCCTGGAAGATGGATAGTGACAGCATCCACTGTGCTACTCTCTCCGCAAGGGTGGGGTGACTTCCTTTTCCATCATGCCTATAGTTAACATCCACCCCGAGCTTAGCAAACAAATGAAGTCTGTACTCGGGTTGACTGGAAAATCTGAAAATCAATAAACAACTTTGACATGATGGTAGCTGTGCTATGTATTCTCTGCTGGGCTTTCACTGCAGCTCTCCTGATTCTTCAGTCCCCAGGTCACTAGAACAAGGACACTCCTGGCATCCAGGGGTTTCCATGTCAGCTCTCTTAGCCTGGGAGAAAAGATGGCTCATTTTTAATTGACTTGGGTCTGAGTCTACTAGACCACCTGTGTCCATGGTGAGGAGGAAGCGGGAGGCAGGAGAGGACAGAGGAAGGGACATCGTGACCTGCTGAGGCCACCGAGTCCTGAGCTGTGGAGCAGGGAGGGAGGGCATAAGGACCTTCACCGTCTTCTCCAGCAGTGCTGCCCAGGGGACCCCTGCATGGTGCACACCGTCAAAGCACCTGTGTGGCTCTGAGCAGAGGAGGACCCTGGCAAGGGATCTTAATGAAGGGCCAGGAATGACGGCCCCAGACTTCCCCTTTCCTCCCTTCCCCTCCCCTCCCATTTCTCCCTCCCCTTTCTTTTATTCCCCCTTTTTTTCTAGCCTTTCTTCAGGCTTCCCGGTGTTGTTTTTGAGACAGGGTCTCACTGTGCAGCTTAGGCTGGTCTGGAACTTTGCAATCCTCCTGCTTCCAAGGGCAGGGATGACCGGGCATGCAGGGATGACCGGGCATGCTATCCCTTTCTGTGTGCACTGTCCCCTCCATTGCCTTTCTTTCTGCAGTTAGAGAGGATCCCACCTTATTTGTCAGTATACAGCCCACAGCCTCCCCCACACAACCAACGCCTCGAGGCATCTACGGCCCCTGATTGGTCCTGTCTGACCCTTCTAGGTGGGGATTATCCCTTCTGATGCCCTAGGAAATTTGCAAGCCCAAGACCCAAGAAAGCTGTGGCTCAGGACGCCTGTGAACTATGGTGTGAGGCACATTGGAGAGAGAGTCCTATTGCTCCTGGCACCCCAAAATAATGAAGGGGCCATGGAAGTCCTGTTCAGAAGCCACTGTATCTTATACCTAACTCACTCGTGAGGAGGGGGTGATGCGAAAGTGGCAGAGATGCAGCCAACTATCCATCCAGGGCTCTGGTGCATGCCTGGGTTTCCTTCTGTGCTCTGGAAGCAATCAATCTCCTATGAGGTCCTGGCTGATCTCACAGGTAGCCTTCAGAGGACTACGGTCCCAGATTCTAGCCAGCAGGGGGCAGCAGACAACAAGCATCCTGAAGTCCCTGGTGGTCTGATGCCATGCTCCACCTCCCTTGACCACCCCTAATGCCTGCAGAGTGGTCACAGCCAAGGGGACACTTAGAACGAGATCGCTGGGAGACTAGGGACTCAGGGAACCTAGTTCCCACCAGCTTTGTACAGTCTGGGAACCCGAGGCTCAAATGGAAGGTAGATCCTAGATGAGCACTCAGGCTTCAGACTTCTGGCTGGGACTTTGTGGGCTACTCTGGGCAGCTCAGCAGCTGATTCATGCTGGGAATGATGCATGAAAAAGGAAAGGAGAAAAACGTAAAGCTCACATAATGAAGCAAGCCTGCCTTCTAGTAGCCTCTGCATGGAAGCAGTTAGAGAGGCCGAGACAGGGCCCGTGTGGGTTCCTCAGCCACACTCCCTCCCTCTTAGAGTCAGTACACATTAGTTAAGGCGTTTGGGCCAGGTGTGAGCTGCTGTTTGAACTGTGTCCTGGGAGTAGACCAAGATCCAGGTACCAGAGAGCAATCGTGGGAACCATGTGTGTTTCTCCCATCCTTTGCAGGTATATTAGTCCTATAGCTCCTACAGCAGGGTACTACAAATGGTGGCTGAAATTGACATAGCACCCTTTCTGGGTCTGAGGGCAGGTCTTCTGGAATGGGCTAGTCTGTGGTCTTCTCTCCAGACTCTCCTGGGAGACTCTGTCTTGCATTTTCTAGCTTCTAGAGACTTCATGTTCTTTAGCTCCTGGCCTCCTCCATCCTTCCAGGTCAGTATGGGAGCATCTTCCTATCTCTGTGTCCCCCTGGTGTGTCACCATTTCTGTGCCTTTGACCTTCCTGTCTCCCTTTCATGAAACCCTTGGGATGATTCTGGGTCTACGTGGATAGCTCAGAAGACTGTTTCCACCTTGGGACTCTTGCTTTGACCATACCTGCACATACTTGCATTGTGGTACCATGCAAGCCATAAGTGGACTCTGGAGATGGGGTCATAGGCATCACTGGGGGACTTCCCTCATCTCACCACAGTCAGCTCGTCCCCATTGTCACCATCTGCCATGCTGTGTCCTGTAGATGTAGCTACCATGGCTCCTTCAACTTGTTCTCCACTTGATTTGGCCAACAGGTGGTTCCAGGAACCTCAGGTAGAAGAGGGATTTTAGAACTTGTTCTTCCAAGTTCCTCCTTGCTGGGCAGCTGTTGGGATATTTGACCTGCGCTCCCAAGGGCTGCCTGGCCTCAGCTCTTAATGTCCCTAGAGTGGCAGTAACATGCCCTGCAGGCTTTCATGTGGTCATGGATCCCCCTCTCCAGGCTCCTGGTGTTCACCATTCCGTGTTTCCTCCAACTTTTCTTCTTCCCTTCCATTGGGCACTCACATGTCCTTCAAATGACATCTATCTTCTGTCACGTGCCCCTTGGGCTGGAGGCAGTGGCAGGGCTGAGAGTGAGCCAGCAACATACTCAGGTGGCATAGTCAGGCAGGACAGAGCCAGAATTGGAGTTCAGCCCCAGAAGTCACAAAGGGGACAGAAGGTGACATTTTCCTGTCTTATCCTATCCTCACCCTGTTGACTGAGGTTTCTGTCCCGCCTGGTCCCACAGCCGATCAGTCCCAAAGAAACACATAGAGGTCTATGTCAATCATAAACTGATTGGCCTATTAGTTCAGGCTTCTTATTAACTCTTACAACTTACATTAGTCTATAATTCTTGTCTGTGTTAGCCACATGTCTTGGTACCTTTTATCAGTGAGGCATTCTCATCTTGCTTCCTCTGCGTCTGGGTGATGACTGTAGATTGAGCCTTTCCTCTTCCCAGAATTCTCCTCTTCTGGTCACCCTGCCTATACTTCCTGCCTGGCTACTGGCCAATCAGTATCTTATTAAACCAGTACAACTTTCAAATCTTTACAGGGAATAAGACCATTGTCCCACATCAGCCCTCACAAGGACTTTGCTTAGTTGACATCATCTGATGGCTTCAAGTGAAGAACTGTTTGCCAGGAACACAGTCTCAGGGTCCATGTCATTGCAGGTGGGACTTGGCAACTGGAGGTGTTCATGCCTTGCGCTTGTTTGCAATTCCAATCTTGTGAAGATCACAATTCTGATTCAAGATGGGCATTGGTCCCATCCAACCTGGGAAGCCATAACATGCACACACACACATACACACGCACACATGTGCATGCACACACACACACACAGAGCACACGTGGCATGCTTGGACTTTTCCTCTGAGCACTAGATCCTTCCAGTGCCAAGTCAGGAAATCCTGGCATCACCCAGCTCATGACAGTCTTCAGGAGGCTGGTATCCAGCATTACTTTCTCTGACAGCCAGCA
This sequence comes from Chionomys nivalis, assembly GCF_950005125.1. Lineage (NCBI taxonomy): Eukaryota > Metazoa > Chordata > Mammalia > Rodentia > Cricetidae > Chionomys > Chionomys nivalis. The sequence goes on along the minus strand of NC_080092.1, from coordinate 53,355,618 downwards.
TCTGGACTCTCCCTCCCTGGACTTGCCAGGTTTTATAGCTGGAGGTGCCATATTGAACTTCACCTTGATCTACTGGTCTGAGTGGTGGCATCATTCTGCTTGGCGGAGGGGGCATTTGGAGTTCTGCTTTCCTCCTCCTACCTCATCCTTGAAGGCAAGCCCTCACACTTGCTTCCCATGCCCTGAGTCTGCGCAGCTCCTGGCCTAATTTTGTCTCTTCCATTCCTTCCGCTGTTCTCATAAGTGAGAGACTATGATGAACAAGGGATCTCACCTTCCCTCTCACCACCAATAAAAATATCATCTGAGAATGAGCCTGAGGGCTTGAGTTTCCTCACAGTATCAGAGCTGGTGACCCCTCTGTCAGTGCTTCTTCAGGACAGAGGTCACTGAAATGTCTCCTCCTGGTGAGAGCCATGGGCACCCTTGAAAAACTCATGTCCATGCTGCTGCCTGCTCCAAAGATTCTTAGAAACTTACTAGTGTGACACAGCGCTGTGCAGAGAGGAATATGGAAACCCAACAACAAGGATCAAGGTTAAGGTGGAAGCAGGAAGTCCAACAGGGCAGCCTGGGGTATTTGCTGGCTTCTGGTCTGGCATAGTCACTTCTGTCAACTCACCTGTGAGCTAGCTTGTTTTCTCCCTCCCTCCTTCCCTCTCTCCCTCCCTCCCTCCTTCCCTCCCTCCTTCCCCTTCTCTCTTTCTTTTAAACTTTTTTTTTCCTGATGACAACATTTTATTTAGGCTGTGAATATTGTCCTTGTTTTGTTCTTGCAGTATTGGGGATGAAATACAGGCCCTTGTGCACACTAGGTGACCGTTCCACTGTTGGTAGCCATAGCCTTGCCATCTTCTCTCTCTTGCAGCCCTTGTCCCCCCCACCCCGCTGTGGTCTCATTAGAGAACTTTCTTCTGTTATTATTGTTGTTGTTATTTGTGTATGCCTGTGATACTATGTGTGGAGACCAGAGGACAACTTGTGAGAGTTAGTTCTCTCCTTCTACCATGTGGGGCCTGGGGAATCAAACTCAGGTTGTCAGGCTTGGTGTCAGGGGCCTTTTCATACCCAGCCATCTCGCTGGCCTGAACTTTCTCTTTCTTTTTAAAAATTATTTGCTTTTAATTATGTGTCGTCTATGTGGGGGTATGTGCATATGAGTGCAGGTACCCTTGAAAGTCAGAGGCATCAGACCTCCTGGAGTTGGAGTTACAGGCAATTGTGAGCTTCTTGACATGGGTTCTGGAGACCAAACTTGGGTCCTCAAGAAGAGCAGTATATGATCTTGAATGCTGAGCCATCTCTCAAGCTCCCCTTTTAAACTTTATTTTGTCTTGATTTCTTCTTCTTTTAAAATCATCACCCCTATTCTCTCCTTTCCTCTCATTTCTTTTTCTTTTTTTTTAAAATTATTTTTATTTTGCATGTATAGATGGTGTGAGAGGTCCTTCTGTTTATATGTTACTTTATTGGTTAATGAATAAAGAAACTGGCTTGGACTGTGATAGGGCAGAGTAGAGCTAGGCAGGGAAAACTAAACTGAATGCTGGGAGAAGGAAGGCAGAATCAGTGAGAAGTCATGTAGCCCCACTGGAGACAGATGCTGGAACTTTACCTGGTAAGCCACAGCCTCATGGCGATACACAGATTAATGGATATGGGTTAATTTAAGATATGAGTTAGCCAGAAATATGCTTAAGTTATTGGCCAAACAGTATTGCATATATTATGGTTTCTGTGTGATTATTTCAGGGCTGAGCAGCCAGGAACAAACAAGTGGACTCTTACAGCATATAGATGTTTTGCCTATGTATATGTCTATGTACCATATTTGTGCATTTGTGCCTTTGTATGTGTCTGTGTACCATATTTGTGCCTGGTATTCAGAGAGGCCAGAAGAAGGCATTGGGTCACCTGGAACTGGAATTACAGATGGTTGTCAGTTGCCATGTGGGTGCTGGAAACTAAACTCATATCCTCTACAAGAGCAGTCAGCGCACCTAACTGCCGAGCCGTCTCTCCAGTCCCTTCCTCTCATTTCTTACGAGCCTCTGAGTTGTAACTTCCCAGGACAGGTTGCTTGGCAGTCAGCTCCCCAGTTACCAGCCTCTCTTGGGAAGGGAAAGGAGGCACAGCTTCTACCTTGTTGGAGTTACGACCCCAGACCTGTCAGCTCCTTCTGGTGTAACTGAAGAAACATGCAGACTCTGTCCAGCCTCTAGGGAGGGAAGGCAGAGGTTTGGGTAATTGAGATACACAACACTTGGTGGTGGAAAGAGCCTGCTAGCACCTTCTTGCGGCAGATGTCTGTAAACATATTTTCTGCAGCTGCTCAGCCAGTTTGTGAGCTGTTTCTCTTCACAGGTGTGTTCATGTTCATTAGGAAAAAAAATGGTGTGGACTTAAAAGTCTCACCCTCCTTAGGAGGATGCAGGTACCAGGATCAGACAGCAAGAAGCTTTGCTTACTGTGCTTTGATCTGTGTTAAACTGGGTTCTGAGCTGTAGGATTGGAGATGTCCTTCACCATGAGTTCTCATAGGCCAGCTTGCAGACAGACTGAGGCAGAGGCTGAGACGTGGCCATGACTCTTTTCTGACCGTCTATGTTGAGTGTATCCTCTCCCCATTTTTTTTTTTTTTGTCACCAAAGAAGAGAGAGTTGTCTTGGTGATGTTCCAGGGCCCTCTTCATGATGAAGTGGGCAAACTTGGGGCTCAGGAGAGCTAGGTGTCTAGGTCTGTTCCAAGTTTACATTTCTGGTAGCCAGGGTGACTGATATGTAAAGTTCTATGCTCTACACCCGAGGCAGCCAGGCAGGAGGACCTTCTGCAAGGGGGAAAGTGAGCTTTCTTGGTCTAGCTAGACCTTCGGCTGATTGGCTGTGATCCTCCCACAGGAGGAAGACAACCTGCTGTACTCATTTGGCTGATTCAAACGCCAAACCATCCCACATGCCCTCACGTGCATGCCAGGGATAATGGCCACCAAACTCCTGGGTACCCGAAGGCCCACTTAACTTGATACAAGAATGTTACCTGTCAATTCTGGAGGGCAGATGCTACATATCAAGGTGTCAGTGGGTGGTTCCTTCTGAGGCTGTTGGGAGTCTGTCCCGGGCCTGTCTCCAGACAACCATTGTTTGCTTTCTCTCCCTAGTTGCCTTGGGTTGTAGAGACATCTCTGTCTCCACACTTCCCTTTTATGGCATTCTCAGGCCCTCACTCAGGAGGGCATTATTGTCACCAGACAAGGCATTGCTTTTTATTCTGCCTGGTACAGGATGGGAGAGGTAAGATTGGACATGGGGACAGTCTATGGGCTGTTTGGTGAGGATTGGGGGAACCTATATAGATCAGGATATCTTAGGAAAAAAGCCAAGGGAAGGAGGGGGGGGGTCAGACATATCCAAGAATCTTGAAAGCTAGTGAGGCATTTCTAAGGAGCACCCACAGGAAGGGGACAGGATCAAATTAGCTTTCTAAAAAGATCTTTCTGTGGCAAGTTGGAGGTTGTATTGAAACGGGAGGCCAGCTGGGAAAATCCTGCAGTAGTTTAGGCAAGAAACAGAGTTTGAGGAGAGGAGGGTCCTCATGGAAGACACTGGTGCTGTGGATGCAGCTAAGATGGTAGAGAGGCTAGGAAAGAACTATTGTGGTTGTGGATACTGTACCCTGCAGAATTCCAGCCTCCCTACCCTTAACTTCCTTGAATCATCCTTAGTTATATGTGCAGTGCTTGCCAGTTCCCAGTAGATGGCAGGAGAGAGATTGAAGAAGGCTTCTTAGTCTCATTTGCCCAGTTCCCATACTGGCTAGGTCAGAATCCGCTCAGTTGGTCCATGCATTTTAGTTTTGAAGGGCAGGACTTGAAGACGTCCAGCTTTGACTCTAGACAGCTGATCCCAAACTGGACATGACAGCTAGCTGATGCTGGGACCCTGTGCCTTTCTCTCCAGCCAATCATTGTGGGCCTGGGGTTAGGAGTTCCTGGTTAAGGTAGAATGAGGGGCAGTGTCCTCTGGGCTGGTCACCCTAACTATTTGGAGGGATTTTAGTTCTTGGTGTTTTAGACAGACGAATGCTGTCAAGGCTTCCTGGGGTTCTGTCTTGAAGGCGAAGCTGCGTCTAACCTCTCAACAGGAGCACAGGCTTCCTGCTTCTCTGAGGACTCAGGACTGTCATGTGTTTCTCGAGTCAATCTCATATCCTGTTATGTAGCAGAGGCTGGCCTTGAACTCCTGAGCCTCCAGGTGTTCATCACTGCTCCTAGTCCTGTACTCTAATGGAACGCTCGAGCCTGCATAGTCTGGTCCAGTTACCCACACGCTGACTGCCCCTGCCTGCCTCTTAATCAACCCTCTGCTCTTTCTGAATTGGCTCTGCCATGCGCATACTTCATGCCTCTCCCTGGCTTCCAGTTCATTTCTCCAACCTGTGCCCTAGTGGAGAAGCCAAGGTCAGCTTGCTTTCCAGGCAGGGGAGGGCAGTCCCTTGCTTGCACCTGCAAGATCCCTATGCATGCAGCTAGAGCTGGGGTGGCTTCTCACCGCTGCTGTAACAAGGCACCAACACTCTGTTGTTGGCTTTACTAATGAGCTGTCTTGAATTCAGAAGTCTGCAAGGGGTTTTATGGGCAGCTGCCAAAGGCTAGGCAGCACCTTGTTCCCTCAGAGGTTCAGAGGGAAACTTCCTGACTTCTATAGGTCACCCAAATCACTTGGCTCAAGGTCACCTCCAACCTTCGTTTTTGTTATCACCCATCTTTCTCTTCTCTCTGTGTCCCTTTCTTGGAGGGACACTTAGCACGACTCTGGTCTATCTGGAGAATCCAGGGACAAATCCTCCATCTTAAGATTCCTGACTTAGTGGCAACAGCAAGTCTCTTTGCCACGTGCTGCGGCGCACACATGTTGTCTGGGAAACATCTCTCCCCTCCTTCCTGGGTGTCAGTGGCCCCGGCTGTTGGTAGTCTCAGGGTGCTCACCTGTTTCCTGTGACCTCTCGCATCCCGCCTTCATTACTCTAGCATATCTTCTTTCTGACTTTTAGTTTTTAACTAATTTTGTGAGTTGGCATGGGTTTTCTTATGCCACATTCACACGTGTCCCACGCCCCCATTCTCTTCCTTCCTCTAGACAGTGCCCTGTTCTTTCATGCCCCATGAGTTCTAGCACCTTTTCTTACGATCTCTTTCTTCCCTCTCATGGCTCCCTTTCTACTTTCATGTCAATCATACACATGCACATTTCAATCCAAGTTCTGCGTGTGAGGGAGAGTGTGTGCTGTTCTGTCTTTTAAGTCAGTCTTACTTTGCTTATTATAAGGACTTATGGATTCATCTACTTTCCTGAAAATGTCATGATTTAATAAACTTATCTATCTATCTATCTATCTATCTATCTATCTATCTATCTATCTATCTATCTATCTATCTATCATCTATCGATCATCATCTGTGTGTCTATCTATCTTATGCCCTGTCTTTATTCATATCTTGATGAACGTATAGGCTGGCTCCATTTTCTAGTTATTATGAACAGAGCAGCAATGGCTAAGGATAGGAAAGCATCTCTGTAACGTGTTGACTTAAAGTCCTGTGGAACATGGCGAGGAGTGGCATAGCTGAGTCTTGCAAAAGTTCTCTTTCGAGAGATTGTTTTTTTATGGACTTTGATGCTGATTTCTGTAGTGTGGGCACAGGCTTAAACTCCCTCCAGCAGTAAATAAGGGCTCCCCTTTCTCCTCATCCTTTCCAGCATTGGTTGTCATTGTTTTCTTGTTGACAGGCATCCTGTCTGGGGAAGGAGGATTCTCAAGGCAGTTTTAGTTATTATTTTCCTAATGGCCAAGACGCTAAACACATTTTTAGTAGTTATGGGTCGCTCAGGTCTCCTTTTTGGGGAAGATGTATCCTTTTAGTTAGCTTGTTTGCTGATGGGATGATCCTGTTTCGTAGGTTAATTTTTTGCTGAGCCCCGCCCCCGACATTCCTCAAGTTGCCCGCAGAGGGCACTGTTGCTTGTTGGAGTTTTGGACCTCTAAGAAGCCTGGATTGTCACTGCTCAGTTGACTTAATCTTTTAAACATTTCTTTTTCTTTTCTTTTTTTTTTTTTTACAACGTATCTCCCACTTTACGGTTAGAGAATTTGAGGGTAACATGTCCAGAGCTAGGGTATACAGCAAATGGGTTCTCTGGTTCCAGACCTGGCTGCCATTCCTGGTGTTCCCGCCTCTCACAGCAACCTGTGGGATTTTCCCTCCCAAACATTTCCCCTCTATGTGGTGACTTAAAAAACAAAACAAACAAACAAAAAGACAAAACTCTAAGTAACTGTTCCTCTTTTGTTTCCCTGGCTGTCCCTTTCCTCTGACACAGGGTTACTGTTGCCAGTCTGTGTTACATTGACTGGTGATAATGACAGTCAGGGGTCCCCTCAGACACCCAATCTCTGTCTCCACATCTGAGGCTAGGATAGGATGGAGGCTAAGACCAAGGGACAGTCAAACAAAGCGGGGTTCCTAACCAGGTCTGAACATTTCTTAGTTGCATGGCTGTTCACAAATAACCACACACATACACACAAAATACATACACACACATAGAAACACACATACACAACCACACACACATACACAACCACACACACATACACAACCACACACACATACAATTTTAAGTCTAGATTTTGCAGATGAAAGGACATGACAGGTGATGTTTGTCTGTCTTCTTTTGCTTAAATAATGATCTCTAGTTCCATCCATTTTCTTGAAAATGTCATGATTTCATTTTTCTTAGCAGCTGAATAAAATTCCACTGTGTGCACAGGCCACCTTATCTCTACTCAGTCATCTGCCGGGGCACATCTGGGTTGATTCCATGTTTTGAATGAGCAGCACTGAACACAAATGGTGAATTGTGTCGTATGTGTTTACCCAGTGGCATAGCTGGGCCATACGATAGTTCTATTTTCTTTTCTTTTTTAGAAACATGTATTTATTTAAGGTGGGAGAGGGGATTTGCCATAACACATGTGGAGGTCAGGACAACTTGTAGGAGTTGCTTCTCTCCTTCCAAAAGACAATGATTACCTGTCGCGGAGCAGTTGGCAATGCGTATTACTAGGCCAAGGACATCTTCCATCCTTGTCAAGGGGCGTGGTGATCTTCTCTCCTTTCAAACTACACACATTTTTAGTCCCCCTGAAACTTCCATATTGACTTCCATAATGGTTACACAAATTGTGTAACCATTTTGATTTTACACAATTTGTTTAGCATCTCTGAGCTTCCGTTTCTTCATCTGTACACTCGGGTCCATAATTTTTGCAATCTCACTGAGATACCTTGATAGGCCAACCATTGTGGTACACAGCATCTGCTTCTGTTACCATGACTTTTATGCACAACACCTGGGCTCACCCTCACCCGTGAGCTCACCCCGCCACCCCTAGCATCCCTAGTCTTCTGTCTTCTCAGGTTCCCCAGACTTAGGTGAGAGTGAATATCGCAGCTTCCTTGCTCTGCCAGCTCCAGAGAGAGGGGTATCTGGCATCATGGCCTCAGAAGCAGCTGCCGACTGTCACATGGTGGCCTCGGAAGCCGCTGCTGCCTCCTCTGTCAGTGTGCAGCTTTTCATTATTGTCCCTTTTCTGGGATGAATATTCCCAGGGGCCGCCTCAGAGTCTTCAGCTCTTGCGCAGCTTCTTTTAAGGATTCGCTTTGGGGAATTTAAAGCGTGCCAAGCGACATGGATTCCTAGCTTGGTATTCAACCCGTTAGTAACTTCACATCTGTCTCCGAGGAAAGCCACTGTTTCGGGAGAGCTCCTGGGAAGTCGTAGCTCTGGCTGACCCTTCCTGACTTCACATGAGCTCCCAGGCTGCTGTCCTGGGATGTGCAAATGGCCCAAGTTCAGAGGGAAGATCATGAAAGACATCTTTTTGCCCTGCAGCAGTGGAGGCTTGGTGGAGGAGGGTGGTGGCAGCTGCGGGGGCTTTCCCTCATATTCACTGAAGCTGCAGCGGTCCATCCCACCCAGCCTTGCCCTCAGTGGGAAACTGAGTCTGACTATGGGGTAGATGGTACAGTAAGGTAGGGAATCCTTAGTCTATGTTACAAAGACATTTTCTTCCCTTGGTGAGAGCCTCCATTATCAAGGATGAGTAAATGAACTAGGGATTCTGGGAGAGTCAAAAGCAAATTGAGAACCTAGAACTCTGAAGGGGAGAAACCCATGGCAAGCAGAGTGGATGGCTGTTCCCCTGACCCCTGGCATCTGCCCTGTGCTTTTACCCTCGTGGCCTTCATTCCAGCTGATGGAACAGGGTGGAGGCGTGCACAGAAGAGGGGCCAGTGGCTGAGAGGCTCCTGTGGAGATGGGGTTCCTGGTGCACAGGGAACCAGGACTGAAAGGTGATTCATGTGGTCACATGATTAGGTGTAAGCCAGTGATGCCTTTGTCCCATCAGTTCCAGATCTCCTTCAAGTCTTTTATTTGAGGACATCCTGGTGTTTTCAGCCTGTTTTCTTGGTTAGAATTTCTATTGCTGTGATGAAACACCATGAACAAAGCAATGTAGGAGGAGAGGGTTTACTTCACTCACAGTTCCGTATAGCAGTTCATCATCTCAAGCAACAAGGGCAGGAACTCACACAGGGCAGGAACCTGGAGGCAGGAGCTGATGCAGAGGTCATGGAGGGGTGCTGCTTACTGTCTTGCTCTTCATGGCATGCTCAACCTTCTTTCTTACAGCACCCAGGACCACCAGTCCAGGAATGGCACCATCCACAATGGACTGGACCTTCTCCATTAATCACTAATTAAGAAAATACCCTCCAGGCTTGCCTACAGCTGGATCTTATGGAAGCATTTTCTCAATCGAGGTTCCCCCTCTCAGATGACTCTAGCCTGTGTCAAGTTGACACGAAACCAGCCAGCACATCTGTGTATGCTGCTATAATAAATACCACAGACTGGGTGACTTACGAAGGAGTGGACATTTTTCTTTCTCCGTTCTGGAGGCTGGAAGGTCTAAAGTCAGGGCGTTGGCTGTCTGTGAAGATCCTGTCTCCTCTTTGAAAATGGTGGCTTGAGCGTTGTGTCCTCCAGAAGGAACACTGTCCTCATATGGGGACAAAAGGGATGATTCCCCGTCAAGCTCTTCTATAGGGACATCTGATTCCAGCCTGGAGAGTCCCACTGTCAGGATGGTCTTACTGTGGAGGGCCCTGCCTCTGAGGGCCATCATATTGCCATTCAGTGTCACTGCCTAGATTCTGAAGGGGTGCATCCAACCACTTCAGGCGCAGTGAGTTTACACAGATGCAAGGGGGCCCCCTCAGAGTCAGACAAACACCTCAGAACACTGTGCAGTTGGAATCAGAGTCCTGCAGACTCCACACTCGTCACCACGTCAACTACGCTTCCCTTGTGTGAATTCACACCAAAATAACTGGGGGCTGGGTGGAAGCAGGAGTCCCCATCAGGGAAGGATGTGATGTTCTTGAGTAACTTGGGTTAAAATTAAATGCAGATTTAACTGGTGGAGGGACTGAGTCAGAGGCTGGAATGCCACCATCTCAACACAGTTTATAACATCCAAATTCACTCGTTGGAACCCAGGGCTGGGAGGCCTTCTCTTTGTTAGCCCTCAGAAGGGAGCGCAATGGATGAAGTTGGAAACCAGGTACTCCTCCAGTGTGAGGACTCAGGACACTCTCCTGGATCCTTCATCAGGGCATCAGTGTCTGTGATGAGATGATGTTTCTCATGACAAACTCATACCCACTCTGTGAGGAAAACCACAGAGTCAAATGGGCTGGAGACTGAGGCCCTGTGGGGAGGGGCCTTTTCCAAGTCCGTGTGACACCTCTTTGGGGGCCAAAAGTGTGCCCTAATGTTTTAACCTCCCTTTCCACAGTGACCTCTGACTGAATAAAAGATATAAGAAGGGAAGGACATGACTGCTCCTAGGTATAGTGGAAGAGAAAGTTTATTGCAGATAAAAGGGAGATCATAGACAGAGACAGGGACATCTGGGAGAGCCCAGAGTGGACATGACCTTGACTGAGCTGGGCTGTGTGGGGAGAAGAGGAGGGGTAGGGAGACAGGACAGAGGGTAAGCAGGTGCAGCATCCAAGAGGGCTGGTAACCAAAATGTCTGGATTAGTAAGGAAGAGCCTCTGGGAGAAGGGCTGGAGAGGTAGAGAATAGAGGGCGGGTATGGCAGCCCTCCTGTAACAGGTGGGAACTGAGGGATGCTGGGAGAACCTGGCTGCCAGGTCCGCTTTGATATGTTAAATAGGCTTCTCGGCTATTTGTCCCAGGGTTTGAGACTTTTCAACCTCCTCCCACATTGTGAGGCTTTCAGAAGAAAAGCTTGGACCTAAAGGACTTGATGGACCTGTCCTCCTCCCCAGAGTGTAGTGATTTCTCACTAGCAGCATATTCTCCCAAAGGGATCTCAGTGGGGCTCCAGAGACAAGCCGCAATGGGGAGGGCTGAGTTATGAAAGGATGCTTTGTTAGGTCTTTATTTATTTTTAAAGCACCTGGTCTATGTAGCTCACACTGGCCTCAAATGTGCTATGTGGTCAAATGCAGTGCAGGATTGAGCTTAGGGCTTTTTGCATGTTTGATAAGCTCTGTACCCTCTGAATTATGTATGCAGCCCCTATTTAATATAACATTTAGAGCCTGCTATGGTCTAGGTGCTGAGGCCTTCGGTGTATCGGGTGAGAAGGAGTGGGACTGTCTCTTGGTCCCAGGGGGAAACTGGTCTGAGTGAACAGCCCATCAGGTTCTCACTTGGAGGGGAAGGTGGCTCTATATGAAGCCAAACACATGGAAAAGTTAGTAAGACAGCCAGGTATCTCAGCCATCAAAGGACAAGGCTAAGGCAACAGGAAGCTTGAAGTCAGCCTGGGAGACATGGCAAAACCAAAATCAGAACTCATACAAGAAGCCAGGGAGTGTAAGGGCCATCCGGGTCCTCTGGACAGGGCGTGCGGGTGATCTGTATCAATGTCGGAGTGATAGACCATTTAGGGGACAAATGCTGATAAGCATGGGAGGGAGTGGGGAAGCCGAGGCTATGGGTTTGTGTGCATAACCTGTCCAAGGGGAAGGGTAGCTCTTAGGGAAGCCAGCTACTTTGAGGGGTAAATTTGCTTGTTGGGGAGGAAAGGGAGGCAGGGGAATGGGGGAAGGACAAAAGGGTGGGGAAGAGCACACCCTAGTGATTTTATCACTAGTCATTGATGAAAGGGACCTACTGACTGAGAAACAGTTGCTCACCCGTGAGCTTCTGGGTGATTCTCCTATTCCCACCTCCCATCGTACCATGTGAGCAGGGAGGTTACAATGTGTGCTCCCATGCTGACTTTTTCTGTGGGTTCTGAGTTGTCAGGCAGGGGTGGCCAGTGCTTTAACCCACTGAGCTGCCTGGCCTGCCTGGGGCTGACTTTCTGAGATGCTCCTCTCCTCGTGTAGTGGTTAGTCCCTTCGTCAGGCCCTCCGTACTGGAAGTGCCTCTAGTATCTGCTGCTGGAAACCCTCTCCTCTCTTAGTATCTGGTTCAGCCACTTCTTTGGGGGTTCAGACCCCATAATTCAGGAATAGTGAAACTCATGGTGGTTTGGATGAAAATGGCCCCCTTAGGCTCACAGAGAGGGACACTATTAGGAGGTGTGGCCTTGTTAGAGAGCTGGGGTTTTGTTGGAGGAAGTGTGTCACTGGGGGTAGGGTTTGAGTGAGCCAGGCCAGTGTCACTCTCTCTTCCTGCTGCCTGCTGATCCACATATAAAATATCTTGGCTCCTTCTCTAGCACCAAGTCTGTCTGTGAGCTACCATGCTTCCCACCATCATGACAATGGACTAAACCTCTGAACTGTAAGCCAGCCCCAATTAAATGTTTTCCTTTATAAGGGTTGCCGAGGTCATGGTGTTTCTTCACAGCAATAGAAACCCTAACTAAGACACTCTCTAAGGTGAACACGAATAAGACCCAGCCATTGTTCACATCCTAATACCTGTGAAATGAATATTTATAAGAAAAAGGGTATTGGGTTGCTAACGAGCTGATTTAAAAATAGGAATATTACCCTGAGTCTTCTGTCTGCACCCCTATATGAATGGAGAGTCTTTAAAATGGAAGAGGAAGGGAGAGATGGTCACAGGGTGGCATAGAAAAACTTGGCTTTGAAGATGGAGAAGGGGTGTAGCCAGGCTCCAGATGCTGCTCAACCAAGGGTAGAGTGCACTCACTCTGGCACACCCGGCTACCAGCAGGAACCCAGCACACCCAGCTACCAGCAGGAATCCAGATCTGCCAGTCCAGCCCAGTGGGTCCCATCTTGGACTTCTGACCTCTAGACCTGTAAGATTATAAATATGTTTTGTTTTAAGCCACTGGTTATGGAGAATTGTTACACGAGCCACAGAAGACCAGCTGCTGTGGCACTGCCCGCCCCCCATATTCTTTCAGGGAACCTCAATAGTGTAAAACCTTAATTTCCATTTGTCTTCGGAGCACTCAGGACGTTTGAAATGGAGAAACAGAAGAACAGCCATTGTGTTTCTCAGGGAATTCTGCTGTGTTGGGTCAGCAGTTCTGCTTAGTAACAAGGGACAGTGACCCTGTCTTGGCCCCTCTGAGTTCATGCTCTCCAGGGCCTTGTAGTCCACCCCAAGGTGAGCAAAATTCCACAGCAGTAATCGCAGTCCCTTGCTTAAGTGAAGGTCAGAGCCACAACAGCATTTTCGCCTTGGGTAGTTTTAAAGTTTGTTTATTAAAACTGTTTGCAGCTTTAGGGGCTGGAGGGATGGCTCAGCAGGAAGAGAATCTAGAGAAGAAGCAAGGGCATCTTCCCATTAAAACCAGGATTTTTCTGTAAGTATCTGGATGGATAGAGGGGGAGGAAGCATCTCATTAGAATTATAACACCCCAGCCTGTTCCCCCTTTGCACTGTGTTGTTCAAACTGATTTTATTTTTTATACTGCCAATTTAAAAACACATCCATTTGAAAGGTACACAAAGATCAGTCCTTGATTTTCAATTTTGGCTTCAGTCTCACTGTAAGGGAGCATCCACTAACAGTGGTTTTTTCTCCCCCCCTCTCAGTTTGCTGCAGCTATGTTAAAAATTCACTCAGGAAGGAATGTAGATTTGTGTTTTTTGTGAAGAAAAACTAAAATGACTAAGTGTAGCACAAACCATTTAGAGAGGTGTGAGGCTGGGAACAGAGGGAAGGAATCTGGTTACCTGATAATCATTCCAGCTTGGCAGATCACAGGTCCGTGTCTCCTGCAATGCACACTTTAGGATGGTTGAACCTGAAGTTACACAGGGCCTCTTATCTGAATGAGGATCTGAGTCATAGCACTATTTTTGTATGAGGTAGTTATAATGTTTGTTTATTAAAACTGTTTATAGATTTAGGGGCTGGAGGGATGGCTCAGCAGGTAAAGTACTTGCTGTGTAAGTGTGAGGACCTAAGTTCAAGCCTTGGAACTCACTTGTCAGCCATGAGTGACAGCATGTGTTTATAACCCCAGTGTTGGGCAGGTGGAGACAGGAGGATTGCTGAGGGTTTTTGACCAGCCAGTCTAACTGGATTGTTAAGTTCCAGGTTCAGTGAGAGACTCTTCTTCAAAAAATAAGATGGGAACCAATAGAGGGAAACACCCATAATTGACGACAAATTCGTGTGCGCAAATGCACACACACAGAGACACACACACAGAGATACACACACACACACACACAGAGAGAGAGAGAGAGAGAGTCAGAGAGTCAAAAGAAGCGTTTGTTCTTGAAAAAGTGCAGAACTGCAGAAAAAAAAGCCTGTATTTCTTTCTAAAGTATCCTACCTGGCAATTAGCCTGTAATAAAAGAAAAGGTGTGTTTAAACCCGAAGCAGCTCTATACACAGATACTCAAACATTAATTCCAATTTAATTGCTTCACTGTGGGCACAGTGGAGATTTCAGGCCATGGAAGAAGCATCATCTCTGTGTGCATTTAGCTGAACAGCATGCCAAAGCGTTGCTGTGGCTGCGTGATTGACACACACACCGTCCTATCTCCAATAATGCACTCTTCGTCAAGTCCAAGTTCCTCATCTTCTCCCAGGATTCCGGCCAACTTACCAAGCCTGTGAGCTGGGATGCATAGGGGTAAGAAATCAGAGCTTTCTTACAACAGGGCAGCATTTTAATCTACTCCAACTGGTTGCCTTGCCTGGCTTGGGTTGTTTTCAAGGGAGACTCCCTCAGCCTCAGTAACTCTCTCTCCTAACTCCTTCCCCCCATCTCAACCCAGGCATTATTCCCAAGATCAGTTTCTGTGCTTTATTTCCCTTCCTCTTGCCCCATCAGGGAATGCGGGGGTGGCATGAGGTGTGTTTCATCTTCCCCTGTTTTCTCCAGGCTGTAGGAATCATCCGGCACTCACAGCGACTGTGGGCACTGAGTTGAGGCTCTGAGTGCATGATGGAAAGGCTCCTTCCCTGAGCATCCCAGGATTTCGTCTCAGCACCAGTGGTCTAGCATCATGTGCTACTCTGTATCTTGCTCTGCGGTTTGCTGGCGGCATCACCTGGCTGCATGCCCCTGCACTGAATGATGTAGCAGTTTTCTTTTGAGGACTGTAGGTGCCCAGTAAGAAGTTGTGGGGCCACTAATGTCTGGCTGCGTGGGTTAGAGATAGAGTTTGTTTTTCTGGGGCTGGAGACCGGATGCCACACGTGGCTTGTTCAATCATCATTTCCCAGCGAATCCTTTGTTATTTTATCTCAGTGCTGTTTTTCTGAAGGGCTGCTCCTCCCTAGGCTTTCCGCAGGTGGCTTTGAACCAGGCTGATCAAACTCAGAGCAGCTGTGTGAGGCAGAAACTCACCACTCAGGGGAGGAAGAAGCTCGAGCCAGGGAAAGCAGGTTCCCCTGGAATGAAGAAAACCCAAGAATATTACAGCAGCGCCACCCTGCTGTGTAGCACTGAGGTAGAGCTGAGCCCTCACTCAGAACTGCAGCTTCTCTGGAGAGGGACAGGGCTAGCAGAGCACATTTTGGTCAGGACCAGGTGTCAACTGTCTAGGGGTCCCCAGCCCCCCTATTCTTGTGCCACTCCTGTAAGCCAACCATCTCCACACTTTTCCATCCTTCCCTCCAGGGGCAGAGGGCTGGCAAAGTACCTGGGTTCTGGGAACAGAAGGGATGGTACTGAGTGTCATATTTGGTTCTGCGCCTTCTAGCACATGACTTTAACCCTAATCTCTCCAAGTTGCAGCCCTGCAAAGCAGGAAGCACAAGATTTGTGCTTGGTGCGGTGTCTGTGAGAGCGGGAGGTCCTGAATGGAGACTAGCAATGGATGCAGCATGGGGTAATCTCTGCTGCAGGCAATAAATGCTCCAGAGATGGAGGGCTTTAAGGTTTGACTTTTTGTGATGCTTCAGGTCCTGAATGGGGAAAGTGAGGACTAGGCTGGTCAGCCTGAATTAGTCCCGTCAGTAGTGAAGGGAAGGTTTTGATTTTGTTAAACAGAGTCTGGGATTTCATGTGTCAGCGTGCTGCCTGGCAATTAAAATCGGGAGAGTTTAATCTGAAGAGAGTTCCAGCTCCGTTGTTTGCCCTTTTAATCTTGTCTGTTGCCATGGGAACAGCAAGTGATTGCAATCACCACTGTTTGTATTGTGAGCCTGCTCCCATCAATGTGGCTTTTGAAAAACAAGAAATAAAAATCTTGACTTCTGCGTGTCACTCATTACTATTCAGAACGAACCAGGAAGTTCCATGAAACGCTTGCTTCCCCGCACATGCTCTGAAATTCCCACCAGCCCCATTTCTGACCTGCTTTCATTTCCCGGCTCAGAGCATCACCACGCAGGATGGATGCTGGGTGAGCTGGGGACCCAGTGCTGGTGAGGGGCTGGCTGCTGAGCGTCCCTCAAGGAGTGGTGGATATGCATGGGGTTGCTCTGGCTCCTCCAGCTCACAGTTTTCCATTTTTGCCTTATTTATTTATTTACTTTGTGTGTCTGTGGGTGCACACCCATGTGAGCGTGTGGTAGAGTCACCTGGCTGAAGGGGGGGCGGGGAGAAAGTGGGTCAGAATTGGGGCTGGTGGGAATTTCAGAGCATGTGCGGGGAAGCAAGCATTTGATGGAATTCCCTGGTTTGTTCTGAATAGGAATGAGGGGCGTGCAGGAGTCAAGGTTTTTATTTCTTGTTTTTCAAAAGCTACAGTGCACGTTTGCCACAGCACATGTGTGGGGGTTGGAGGATGACCTCGGGTCTCGGTCTTTGCTTTCTATCTTGTTTGAAACAGGGTTTCTCTTTTGCTCTTCCCTGCTGCGTGTTCCAGGCTAGCTGGTCCTCCAGCTTCTGAGGAAACAACTGTCTCTACTCCCATCTTATTGTAGGAGTACTGGGATTACAGATGTGACTGACCACTCCCGGATTGATGTGGATTCTGGGGATTCAAACCCAGGTCTTCGCACTTGTGCTTCGCCCATGGAGTCATCTCCCCAGCTGCTCATGGAAGTTGTATTAGCTGCTTATCATCTCAGTTGTGATCTCTTCCTGAAGATAAGGAAGAGAGATGCTGTCCAGGGCCAGTGCCCTTGGGAAATGGTGGGTTGGGATCAGTAGTCCCTAGACTGTAGTTCTGAGAAATGTGTGTGTGTGTGTGTGTATGTGTTTGGGGGGGTGCTTTTGGCTACCTCAAAAGTTAAAGAAGTGGCCTGTCCATCATTTGCCTCCTGCTGGCCTTGAAATCTAGAGGCTCCATGGCCTAGAGGGAGATCACCTCAGCCTCCCTTCAGCGAACCCCAAATACCTCTGCCTCCTCTTTCAGCTTACAGAATGGTTTATGGTGAGAATGTGAAAATGTTGGCCTAATGCCCAGACCTAATTGATTAAAGCATTTTTCTTCGAGTAGAGAGAGACTCCGGTGAGCATTGATCCCACTCTGGTGTGTAACAGCTGAGAATAAACTGTTGGGTGAGGAAGGGACTTGCCAGAGGTCAGGGGATAAGAGAGCATTGCCCGGCTCCTCCAGCTTGTTTTGTGTAAATCCGACCTCATTGCAAGACATGCCTCAGGCTGCTTCATTTCATAAACCTTGAAAAATTGAAGCTACTTTTTTATTTGCAATACATACATACCTCCTATCATGTTTCTTTAGAGAAGATACAAGCTGGCTCAACGTGCGTTAAATATCAGTAAATGCACACTGAATGGCTGCAATGTCCTCAAGTTACAGGCTGGAAGAAAGCCGAACTCTTGCTGATTTCAAAATGAGCTCCGATCTCTAGGTCTGGTTCAAGCATCTTCTGGTTGTGTGGTCTTGAGGGGTCACTTCACTTCTCAGGTCTGCAGTCTGGTTCCGCAGTATGAAGAGAGTGGGTGCCTTGGTTTGAATGGGAAGGGTCCCCACGTGTGCAGACACTAGTGCCCCTGATGGTGTCATTGTTGTGGAGTCTTTGGGATGGGAGGGGCTACTTGGTGGAAACAGACCTCTAGGGACAGGTCTTTGGAGATCACATTCACCTCCGGTGCCCCTCTGCATGCTCTGCTTCCTGGCTTGTATGTGAGGAGTCTCTGTCCCCAGCTTAGCTGGGATGTCTACTCTGTATTTCATTTTAAAAAAATGACCAAAAGTAGCTTGGGGAGGAAAGGGTTTACTACATCCTCCAGCTCACAGTCCATCATCCAGTAAAGTCAAGTCAGGAACTCAAGGAAGGAACCTGGAGGAGGGACTGATGCAAAGGCCATGGAGGGACACTGTTTACAAACTTGCCCAGCACAACAGCCTAGGGGTGGCACCCTGTCAGTGAGCTGGGCCCTCCCACATCAATCATCAATTAAGAAAATGCAGCATAGGCTTGCCCACAGGCCAAGCTAGTAGAGGTATTTTCTCAAGCGAAGTTCCTCCTTCCCAGATGGCTGTAGCCTGTGCTTATGTCAAGCTGACGGAACTAGACTGCACAGCCCCTGGCGTCTGCCACTAATTTCACCTTGCTTTTGCCTTCAGGATGAACTTTGAAACCGTGAATCTGAAGTCATCTCATCATCTCCGTCAGGTATTGTGGTCCCAGCCATATGGAAGCAGCGGCACAGAGGACTCGCCTGGTCTACCTTGCGTCATCCATGAGGGGTCATGAGCTCATCTGAGTTTATGACCACAGACACACAGGCAAATAATGAAGAATCACATGCAATTACCCTGTGGCTATTGCCACAGGTCTTAGAGTTAGGTCTCTCAGCTCTCAAGGGGACTAGAGTTCCCCAGGCAGATCCAGAGTCTACCTGATGGGCCAAAGTTTCAATCCCCTCTTGATATTTGGATATCACATAGACTGAATCAGATCCTAGCAAAATCCAGGGTGATATCCCTTCCAGGTACAAACCAGTTGATGCCTCACTGCCTCAGAGCCCTCACTGGCAGAGTAAACATTTTCCTTTGATGGCCAAAAGCCTGCCCTCTCTGACTGTTTTATACTTTCCTCCTTCAGAGCAGCATGGCTTTTTGTTTGTTTCTTTTCTTTCCTTTCCTTTTCTCCCTATCTCTTTCCTTCCCTTCCTTCCTCCCTCCATCTCTCCCTCCCTCCTGTCCTTCCCTCCCTCCCTCCCTCCCTCCCTCCCTCCCTCCCTCCCTCCCTCCCATTCTCCCATCCTCCCTTCCTCTTCCACCTCTCCCTTCTTCTTCCTCCCCACGCCTACTCCCTCTTCCCCTTCTCCTCTGTCAACCAAGTCTTGCTATGTATCTATAACCAGCCTGGAATTCACTATGTACACCAGGCTGGCCTTGAACTCACAGAGGTCCACCTGTGTCTGTCTCTGGCATGCTGGGATTAAAGCTGTAAGGTGTACCCCTACCATGCTCAGCTTGCTTTTTTTTATTTTTTTAAAGTGGGGTATTTAAATAGGTTAGTCTCTAACTCCTGTGTTCAAGCTATTCTCCCATATTTCCCTTCTGAATGCTGGACCCCCAGGAGAGGACCCCTGTGTCTAGATGTTCTTATACATAAACAGCATTCTGGTAAATAAAGAATTGCTAGGGCACAGCAACTTCCACTTATCTCTGTCTTTTCTGTAGCTAAATTTGCAGAACAATAGTGAATCCTTGAAACAGAGGCTGTGTGGTCCACACAGAACAGCCTGGAAATGCCTGGTCATTTACAGGAAAGTCTGGCTTGAGTGTCCTCCCTTGCCAAAAGTAGCCATCTTGCCTTGCAGCTGTGCTGCCCCCACACAGCAGGGCTATAGCTGGGGTCTAAGACACCCCTGTTTTGTATCTTGGTGGGGCTGACTCTGGGTGTCATCTAGCTGCAGAGCTCAGCTCCTGCAGGGCCCGGATGGGGCTGGACCCGCTGCTACTCCTCTGCTGAGCCTTTGCTCTGCTGTCCCTGCCTCTCTGTGCTCCTGACCTTCTGGGCATTGGTGGCAAAACACAGGCGCCAGAGCTTCTCCTGGGCTATGTTGCCTGTTTTTTTTTTTTTTTTTTTGGTAGTTCTGGAGGGTCAAGTTTAGGGTGTCCCATGAGCTAGCTAAGTATTCTATCATAAGCCACACCCCTTATACTAAGTATTCGATCTTCTAGCCAAAACTCCTTTTGTTATCTAAGTGCTCAATCATCAAGTCGCATCCTCACCCCACTAGAACCTTTCCCACAATCTCTTGAGTGGAAGCCCAATTTTTAAACAGAGAGAACCGTGTGTGTGTGTGTGTGTGTGTGTGTTGTTCCGAAGCTTTGTCTACCCTTTCCCTTTGTCAGCTCATCTCAATGCCCCCAGATTCCAAGGATCCCGTAGAACATTGACAAATTAATGCCTGGCTAAGGAACTGTTGTTAAAACCACCAGAGTCCCAGCTCTGGCTTTTCCAGGAGTGTGTAAAGAGCATGTATGTTTTCAGCAACTGCATGTGAGAACTTCTGCATGAGATTCTGGAAAGCCTGAGATTCCACAGCTGTGTGTGAGGGTGTTAGTCTGCCACACACGCTCATGGTGGGGTACATGTGTGTCTCGTGCCTCATGTCTCCCTGAGGTGGACAGGCACAGGGCAGGATGAACTGATGTAGAGGAGACACTCCAGCAACCAGAGCTGGGAAACAAAAGCCCAGATGGTATGATTTGGGGACTTCCCCTCATTCTGACAGTTCAGGAAACTTGGGGTGGGCTGGGATGGGTTGCTCTGAGAGTTCTGGAAGAAGGTATCTCACAGGTGCCAAACCTGCTGGGGTAGGGGAGGAACTCCTGGCTCTGGCCCTCTCTTCCAAGGCAGCCGAGCCCCCTCCTCTCTAGTAACCCTAAGAGTTATATGGGTGTAGAAGACAACCAGGGAGACAGTTTGTTGTTAAAATGACCAAGTTCACTTTGGGCACAGTGAAGTGGGGAAAAGCTATTTCCTAGTGTCTAAATCTCATTAAAAAAGCAATTTTGCAATCAATTACAATGCAATTTAGCCACTAACTGTTTAATTATATATTTTAAAAAAGCAGAAACAGAAGATGCAGCCAGAGTAAGCTCGTTCTTCCTGTCCCCATACTAAGAGCCAGGCCGAGAGGAACTGTCTTTGGATGAGGTTTGGGCAGCAGGATGAGTGGTTGGCCTTCCAGTCGGTACATTATACTAGCCCGAGGAGATAGCCGCACTCCAAGAACACTGAAGCTGGAGACCTTCGTTTTTCTCTACAAGAGCTTGGACCTTTCGTATTCTGTCATGCACTATAAAAATTGTATAATTCTGTGTGGCTTTTATTAAAGGAACATTATTTCTATAAATTATTTCTTAATGCTGTGGAAAAATTTGCCTTCTGGAACCATCTTGGTAAAAATAATCTGCAGATGAAATAGAGACTCAGGCCTACAGAGTGCTGGAGATATCAAAGCCTGGAAGAGAGAAGTGGATAAAAAGTCCGGTGTGGTGGTGCACATGTTTAATCCCAGCACTCCAGAGACAGAGGCAGAAGATCTCTGGGAACTTGTGGCCAGCCTGATCTACATAGTGAGTTCCAGGGCAGATCATTCTACACAGTGAAACGCTGTCAAAAACAAAGCAAAACAAAAAAGCAAAGTGGATATGCTAGGGAAGTCTAGACACCCTGGAGGGAAAGGGGACATAGGGCTAAGTGGGACTGGGTAGAATCTGGAATTGCTGGGGTGGAGGTGGGTACTGGTGCACTAATCTGCTCCTGCCTGGTCTTTAGTCCTTCCATCTCAACTCGCAACCCTAACGAAGAGGAAGATGCTGACCACACTCATGAATCCCTTTGGGTCACCTCGCAGGCTTTTTTCTTCTACTCTGTGGTTTATGTTCAACTGTATTCCGGTCTTTCTGGTTTGTGCCTTTGGTCCTGAGAATCATACACTCTGGATATCCCTCTGGTTATAGACTATAACCCCTTGTCTCTGTGTGTGTTCATGTATGTGTGTGTGTACATGTACACACATAGGTCAAAGGACAACCTCCAGTGTCATTACCCAGGAATTATTCACTTTTTTTAATAAAAAAAAAAAAAACAGGGTCTCTCATTGGTCTAGAGCTCACCAAGAGGTGGGGAGGGCTGGCCTGAAAGTCCGAGAGATCTGCCTGCTAGTAATCCCACTCATGCTGGGATTACAGGAGCATGCCACTATGCCTGGCTCCTTAAATATGGGTCTTGGGTTAAACTCAGGGTCCAAGTGCTTTACCAACTGAGCCATGTGGGGCTCCCCTTCTCACTTGGGTGGCATATTCCCTTCAGAGGGCCCCAACCCCTGCCTCATTGGACATAGTCAAGGGAAGACTTTTGTGTTCCTTCCGTCCATCTTGACCAAAGAGAACAGAGGGAAATCTATTGAGGGTGCCTTTTCTTTTGTGGCAGTGACAGAATGAATACACATTCTTTGTGAGAGACACATGACCAGTTATCAGCCATCTGTTTTTAAAGCTGCATTCCTGTTGCATAGGGGTTAGAAGATGCAGTGACATCATTCAGGGAAACATTGCATTTTAGCTGTAGCCCAGCTATCATTGCAAGTCCACAGAGCCTTGGCCCAGGCCTGTGTTCACAGAAGTCTTTCAACTAAAGAAGACCAATATCAGGACCCAAGAAGCCTAATGTCAGGAATCACTGTTTCCTATTCTTGGGCCAAGAGTTACACTGGCCCCAGCATGGGCTGTGATTCTGGTTGCAGGTTGTGATTCTGCTAGTGATCCTTCTCAGACATGGACCGAGTTCTAGGCTTGGACCAAACGCCAGACTTGGATGGAGCTTTGCATCATCTGAGTCATGAGCCAGCTGCAGCCACCTCTGTCTACATGTTCTTCCATGCATCTGCCATCATCATGTCCCCAAAGTGAAATGGCTCCCCCACCCCAAGATGTGTCTTGCATCCTGGTTCTGGGTCCATAAGCCTTGGAGCCTCTGCAGGTGGGGAGAAGATGCTGGAGGGTCCCCACATTCTAAGTGCTGTTCGGAAAATGCATGAAGGATGTCTGTGGAGAAGGAGGAGGTGCTGGCTTGGGGAGCTGTGAAGAGTGATAATGGCGAAAGCTGAAGAGATGACTGCTGGGTACATGGTCCTGCAGTGCGCCAGCCTGGGAAGAAGTGTTTGGTCCATGTTACCTCACAGGACCCTCACAGTGTTGGAAGTCAGGATTCTTATGTTTTCCACTTCACAAAGGGTCCACTGACTAGACTGACATCTCACTGGCCCAGACATATCAAACCTGGGCCTTTGTGACTTCATGCAAGGTGCTTTAAGCCTCAAGCTGCCAGTGAGAATGACCTCGGTGGGTGGTAACACAGTCGGAAAGATGATTTGGGTGAGGAGTGTCTGAGTTTGGTAGAGATTGGAGGCTGGAGGCAGGTGAGGAGGCTGCGTCAGGTTCATCTGTGAATTCTAGTGAGAAGAAGCCATACAGCCAGCGGCACTGTCTGAACTCATTGGAGGACATGACTGTGTGAAGTGCGGTTGAGACAGAGAAGACCTGCAGTTGGTCCCTGTCCCCTGCTTCCTCCCTTCAGTTGGAGTGCACCTGCTGGGCCAGCCCTGGCCACTCTGTTCACTTGCCGCTCTTGCTAATTCCTGATCTGCTTGGCTCTGAGCGGTGCAACAGACAGAACACCTACTTATGTATTGATTTCCTTCCGAAGACGCACAGCTGTGGGTGAATGCGGAGTCGTGCGGCCCTACACAAACACAATCTGAGGAATAAGAGGGCTTGGCTGAGGTGGGGAAAGTCAGAGGAGTCGGAGGTTAGGGAAGCCTGACAGCACAGGACTGAGCTACCTGCTAGAGGAGAAGCGCACTGCAGCCTCCCAGTGGTTCAGGAGCAGTCAGAAGCTGGCCTGGGGAGGGTAGCAGCTGGGACACAGAGGCCCAGTCTCAGCCGCCACCATGGTCAGGTGAACAGAGCACAGAGAATTCCACCTGCCTATCTGCCCCTCCCTCCTCTCCCAGCTCTGCTTTCTCGGATTTCTCCCAGGTGATTAAACTTGGTGATATTTTGCCAGATGGCATGTTCTCCCACTTCCCCAGGCCTCCAGGGACTGTCTGGAACACGGGCCAAGCTCCCTTACCTCAAAATTATATTAAGGAGTTTAATTAACAGAAATGACTCCACAACCCATAGATCACACCGGGAGTGCGCCTGCCACATGCAGACACCAGCAGGGCCTTGGCTGTCTCCCCGTGACTGTGGGGACCTGGGAACATCATTCACAGCCATCAGATCAAGCTGCGACGGTCTCTTGTTGCTCAAATAAAATTTGGGGAGAAAGCTTCCAAAGCTAAATCTCAAGGTAATTCCCAGGCTAGACTTTCTTGGCAGAAATAACAGATTTCTTCTCCCTTCTATCTAGAGCAGGTTCCCAGGAGAGGGTCTAACATCTGCTCACCTATCACTTTGATGGCCTCATGCTGGAGCCTATGTGCCACCTCCATAACATAACTTGCCCTGTCTGTAAGGGGCCACATTGAGTGTCCCTCTTCACTATGAGAGGTCTGGGGACACTAACACTTCTCCATGGATCTTCTGGGAGTTACAGCTCTTCTTTGCTTGTTTTTCCTGACTACCTCCTTGGAGACACTTCTTTTTCTCCCCGGAACCTCACAGCTGATTCTACTGGGTGATGCGTTGTTTATGCATCCCCTTTCCATAGAATGGGTCTGCGGTATACAGCCTTGGAGTAACCGTCCCTGACTGTTGTTCTCAGCTGTCACTAGCACTTCCCAGGGGCCACCTCAAACTTCGGTGTGCAGTTAAGACAGAGAGTGCCTAGTTCTGTGATGGCCTCAACAAGTTTTCCTTTTTGTCTCGCTGGACTGCAAACATCCAGCTAGACATCCTTGTGGGTGCAGAACTTGTTTGCAGTTGTCTGAATCTGGAAGCCAAGCTCTTCGGTCTAGTTTTCAGTCTCTGTTGATTAGTGGAGGCCACAGCTATGTAAATGAGGGGAATTTTAGGTTTGACTTTGTTCTGAATGTTTCCAAGAGTTGATCCCCATTTTGAAATCATCACTGAAGGCAAGGATGCTCATAATGTCTGAGTCATCAGTGTAACCCTCCCGTGTCACCCCACACGTGCTACTCTGCATATAAACACAGAAGGCTGATTACATCATGATGTCTCCCAGTGCAATGAAACCCAGGCATTTACATACCAAAATGCATATTGCTTTTATTACAGAGTGCTTCTCTTTCCTGAATATCTTATATGGGGTGTAATGAATTACTTTCATTTTTTTGGCTTCAAACTTTTTCCTGTAGGTTGACTCTATTTTCTGCACTTTCATCTTGAAGGTAGTGTAAAGTGTCACAGTGGATGGTGTAATGGCTCTGAAATGCCACCTTCCAGGTATGACTCCCCCTAAACTTGTAGATAGGTCAACCTTTTTAGTCTAGTGAGACTTTCAGCTTATTAAATGGGATTCACTTTGGGAAAGGCATTGTGTTTTGTTCAGTGGATCAACACAAAAGTTAACCTCTGTGATGGCTAGTCTTGGTTGTCAGTTTGACTACACCTGGAATGAACTAATCCGGAAGTGGAAGGCAAACCTGTGAGAGATGCTTTGCTTTGTCTGAAGTAAGTGAATCCACTTGTAGTCCTGACCTTTGAGCCAGGAAGACACACACTTTTGATCTGGATATTGAAGCAGTAAGACATACCCTTAGTCTGGGCCATACCTTCTGCTGGAGGTCTGTATAAGGATGCAGAAGAAGGAAGCTTTTTCTCTTTGTCTGCTTGTCCTCGCCTTGCTCGCACATCCACTTTTCATTGACATTAGAGTCTGCTTTGGGACTTGAACACATCCTGAAGACAGCCGAGACACCCAGCCTGGTGGACTGAACAACTGCTGGATTCTTAGACTCTCCATTCACAGGCAGCCATTGTTGGATTAGCTGGACTACAGTCTGCAAATCATTCCGAAAAATTGCCATTCTGACAAAAATACCCCAAGGAGCACTTGGCCAAATATCTGGGCACCATATAGTCCAGTCAACTTGATGGGTAAAATGAACCATTGAAAGAATTCTATGAGACTCGAGACCTCCATGCTTCTGTGTGGATCCTCTTGTAAGTCCATTTTGGGACTGCCCATCAAGCAAAGAAGATGGACAAGTCTGAAGGAGGGTGGAGGTGAATTGAGGACATCTGCTTTCAGCCAGGCCAATTGCCAGACATGAGAACAAAGCCACCCCACAGCTCCTGTCCCAGCTAATGTTTTAGCTTTTGCAGGTGAACAGGGAACCTAGCAGAATCATGACCCAGTCAGCTAAAGAAGCATGAAAAATAATAAGTTTTGTACTGGTTTGTTATACACTAGTAATTAACTAATACAGGAGCTTTACAATAATATTTGGTTGTAAGAAAAGGTTGAGAGCCACCGGTCAAGTCAAATCAATATATATCGAGCCCCGCGGTATACTGGACAGAACATCATGTGGCAGAGACTGGCAGATGTGGTTTTAAGGCTGGAGTTTGTGTCCAAGGGAAGAATACTGAACCCTGCTGCTGTTAGAACTGATAGCCATGAAAGGCCTTGGCTTTGGGATAATGCAGAGGTTATCACAGTAACTAGGACACTAGAGGCTCCCAGGCCAGGGGACCATTGTAAGACAGGGCCACCCTTCCGTCAGGCAGAAGAGGCTCCCAGGCCAGGAGACCAGGGTGAGACAGGGTCACCCTTCCGTCAGGCAGAAGAGGCTCCCAGGCCAGGGGACCATTGTGAGACAGGGTCACCCTTCTGTCAGGCAGAAGAGGATCTAAGGCCAGGGGACCAGGGTGAGACAGGGCCACCTTCCATCAAGTCACAGCACTACCAGCTCTCTGGCTATAGACCTCAGAGTCTGGTGGCCTTGTGCTGACGAGCAGGGTGGGGTAAAGCGTCCTTCCCTGGGTTGCCTACCGGTTACTTTCCTGTCACTGTAACAGAAACACCTGGCAGAAAGAGCTGAAGGTAAGAAAGGGTTATTTAGGGGCATGGTTTTTGGGGATCTTAGTTTGTCTTGGTGGAGAAGGCAGGGTGGGGCACACATTCCATCTGAGGCAGAGGGAGTAGGAGGCAGAGGCTTTGTTCCTGGGGTGACAGTCATGAAGCAGAGTACTTGGGGTACTTGCAGAGTACCAGAACCAGGCTCATGTCTCATCTTTGAAGGCCTGTCCATTAGGGGCCTACTTCTATCTCCTAAAACCTGCACAGTCTTCAATATTGTACGACAAGCCGGGGACTGAGTGTTCAAAATGAGCCCATGGGGGAACATTCCAGTTTCAAATAGTAACAGTCATTGACAAGTTTATAGTAAAGAAATACCAAATTCTAACATAAATATAAACCAGTCCCAGAAGGTTCTGATTTCTCCTATGATGGATACTGTCCTTATTTTTATTTTTTTAAAGAAAGAATATCAGTTATAAAATAAAATCCTTTGGATTGATTTCCAGTTTAAAAATATTTTTATTTTGAGTTATGTGTATGTGGGTAGGTCTGTGCATATAAGTGCAGGTGTCCGTGGAGGCCAGAGGCAAGACATTCATGCATAGAAAGAAATGAAAATAAATAAATCTAAAAATAAAAAAACCCAAATGAACCCAATCACCATGCTAAATACACAGAAAGAAGAGGGAAATGTGAGAACCAAATAGAAATTCCAGAATCTAAAATGAAATGAGAAGTTGAAAAAAAAATGTTTGCTAATGGGCTTAATTTCAAATAGGAGATGGTAGTGAAATTGAATAGATGTGTGCAATTGAAGATAGACCAAAGAAATTATCCAGTTTGTGAAGAAGAAAAAAATGGTTGAGATAAAGCCGAACATGGCCTCAGTGGCACAGAGTGGACTGTCGGATGACGATGAACTCGAAGACCAGAAGGGAGAACCAGGCAGAGAAATGTAAAGGAAGAACAGAGTCTCAAGAAACCCACGAAACCCCACAGTTAGATAAATGCAAAGAAGATGATACCTGGACGTATCAACATCAAATCACCAAAACAAAACAAACAACAAACAAATAAACCAAACCAACCAAACAAACAAACAGCTAAGAGAGGGGAACACTGACAGCAGAGACAAACAAGCTTTACATCCAGGGCAGTACTGATATGAGTGTTAATGGATTTCTCACCCAAACAACAGAGATCCCGAGACAACAGAGTGATGTTGCTGGCATGGTGAAATACAAAACAAACAGCCCAAGCAGCCAATGCCAAATTCCGCATCCAGTAAAAAATATCCATCTCGTATCAAAACGAAGGCATCATCAGGCCGTTTCAGACGAGCAAAAGCTGAGCAGACACACTCAACACAAAATGCTGAGGGAAATTCTTCAAGATAAGCGGAGACAACATCAGACAGCAACTCCGATAGGAGAGAAAGAGTGAGGGCACCAGCAATGGTGAGATGAGACGAAACGGGGGAAAGTCAGTGTTATCTTTCTGTTTGAATACGTCCTGGAAAGAGGAATGACAATATCAAGGGAAATATATACTATTGCATTGAGGGTTACAAAGCAAGGCAAAGGAGGATGTGCGGCCTGAGCAGCAGTAGTCCAGCAGAATCACACCCTGAAAGATTCTTGTGTTAAGAGGAAATCTCTCGGGGTCCCCAACATCACTGATGTCCAGGTATCTGGTCAATTGAAATGATGGAATCTCGGATAGGACCAGCAGCCCCAATAAACATAGGAGATCAGCAAGGGGCAGAGACCCAGAGTGTGGGTGGGATCTCCCAGAGTTCAGAACAGAAACTACGTGACTGCAGAGAGAAGCTGACCTTCATGGCCTATTAGAGCTGGAGGTCAGCTTTGAATTGGCCTTCTCTTCCCCCTTACATCTTATACATGAAGAAATGGAGGTTCAGAAGGGTTAACTATTTATCTGCTGAAGTCAGCTAGCTTGACTCTATCCAAGAGTAGAACCCAGATCTCCAGATCCTGAACCTGTGTCTTCTACCCCATAGCTACCTCCCTAAACTTCTCTCCAGAGGCCTTGTGAAGATGGGTGGGGGTGGGGATTGGGAGCTGGATCTCCAGGAGTGTGAGATCATCTCGCTCAAAAATGAGATTACAGCGCCGTTCATCTCCTGTTTTCCCAGGCAGCACGGGTATTCTACTTTTGACTGTAGGGAGTCCTCTCCCAGGCACCCCGATACAGCTGAGTACCCAGCCTCTATCTTGT
This sequence comes from Chionomys nivalis, assembly GCF_950005125.1. Lineage (NCBI taxonomy): Eukaryota > Metazoa > Chordata > Mammalia > Rodentia > Cricetidae > Chionomys > Chionomys nivalis. The sequence continues at coordinate 53,326,953 of NC_080092.1, read as the reverse complement.
TTCCATCAACATAATCTGTTTGGAACAGGAGACTGGGCTTTCCCCTGGCCCCTTATCGCTAATAGGATCAGTGGCTTCTGCAGGGTGTGGGGAGCTGTAGTGAGCATGCTCAGCCGGGGTGGGAAGCCACTGTTGTTGAGGCTGCAGCTCAGCTAACTACACACTAAGCTTTTGTATTCAGGGGAGTTCTGCAGGACCACTCTGCTCCTGGACAGCCTTCGTCCGGGCTGCAGCTCTATCTAGCTCAAAGCCCTGTTCACCAGAGGATGGTCCAGTTAATGCCATGTAGAGTATCCAATGAGTTGTCACCATCTTACTTCTGGAAGCTTCTCTCATCATATGTAACATTTATCTCTCATTAAGGTTTTTTTCTTTGCTATAACAAATCAAAGGATTTTAAATAAATTTGCTTTTGAAATGATTTGGTCAGGAGAGACCGATTCAAATACACATTATAAACGTCTCCAATTCAAGAAGCCAGTGCAATGGCCAACTTTATAACCATTAGACATTTTATTCAATTTGATTTTTCAGCTTTTTTCATCTTTTGGAGCTAATCCTTCTTCCTTAGGACTTCAGTGTTTCTGCCCTAAGGACTTCCAGCTTGCATCTAATAGATAAAGCGGTCTCCTACACGAAAGGAAGAAGCCAGAAACCTGTAGCTCCTACCTCGGTTCTGCCTATTGTTTGCTGTGCATGCTTGGATGAGGCCCTGAGCTTTGGTTTTCTTAGTATGATAGAGAGCAAGGGTGCAGTGGACTCTGTGTCCTCCATCTCAAGCTGTTGCTTTCTGGGACAGGCTTGATGACAGGTAGCTTGATGCAGGTGAGTTCAAGCCTTTGACATATGGTAGTTGGAGACCAGATTGGCCACCTTGGGACAGGAAGGGTTAGCAAGCTGGAATCCAAGCCAGGAGTTCGGACTTCTGTTGCTGGGCAACAGCAGCCTTTGCCTTGTTGTGACTCAGATGGGAGTAGGCTCTAGCTGTAAATGACTTCCTGCCTCTGCTGCTCACTCCTCCATCTTCCTGCATCCTGGAATGCAGCGTTAGTTACCACTTGGGACTTTTCTCAGTTCCTCCTGCTCAGAGGTTGCCTCCAGTCTTTGGGCTGCTCCGAGGGCATATCTACCCTACTCCCAAGTGCATGGGATGGAACTAAACGGGGGTCTACATAGGGTAGGGAAATAGATAAGTTGCCCCATAAAAGCCTGAACTCCCTGTTAGCCTGTCCAGAGTTCTTAGGGTGTGCGGGATACAGTCCCTGCTTCTTAGCCCCTCATGGCAGACTTCAGAGATTGTCACCTTTGTGACCAGTCTTTTAGTCTGGTTGCCCCGCCCATACTTCCTGCCTGGCTACTGGCCATTCAGCATTTTATTAAACCAATACGAGTGACAAATCTTTACAGGATACAAGAGCTTTATCCCATAGCACTCTGCATTAAGTGTGATGCTACTTTGGAGAAGAGGTTTTGCTTTTGTTTCCACAGAAAATGAGAGGCTGGGTTAAGAAAAATAAGGTTTGATCAAGGAAGAAAATCTTCAATGGGAGTAGATGGCCCAGTTGATCCAACGTTTCAGAGCACCTCAGTTGCAGTTTCCTCTGAGTTCTACATCTAGAACAGCCTCAAGACTGCGATTGAGATGATCCAGCCTCACAGAAGGCTCCAGTCAGGATTTGATGATAATCTTAAATTTTGTTAGGTCCCCATAAAATTATCAGTACCCTCAGTCAGCAGGAAGTAGCCTAGAAAACTACACCCACATTATCAAAAAATGAATTATAAATGTTTGTCTTTGTTGAGAGTGTTGGTTACAAGTTGTTACTGATAATGGTTAGAAAAAAGCTAAACAAAGGAGATTAGATTCAGAGTTCTTATTTTGAAAAGAAAAAAAGGGAAAGTGCTGAAGGATAATGCTCTTGTACCCTGTAAAGATTTGTCACTCATATTGGTTAATAAAACACTGATTGGCCAGTAGCCAGGCAGGAAGTATAGGTGGGGTGGCCAGACTAGGAGAATTCTGGGAAGAGGAAAGCTCAGTTTGCAGTCATCACCTAGACGCCGAGGAAACAAGATGAAAATGCTTCACTAAGAAGAGGTACCAAGTCACGTGGCTAATAGGTAAGAATAGGTAAGAATTATGTGTTAATTTCAGTTATAAGAGCTAGTTAATAATAAGCCTGAGCTAATAGGACAGACAGTTTATAATTAGTATAAGCCTCTGTGTGTTTTTTTGGGACTGGATGGCTGTGAGACCAGGCAGGACAGAAACTTCCATCTACAGCTGACTCTACTGGCAGGGTGTGGTGAGCTAACTCCTGAGGGGATGACAGTGGGTTAGCTGGCCACCCCTCCCCCATCTGCCATGTGGTGGTGAGGGCAAGGGAATTATGCCCATCCCCCCTTCCCCTGCCATCTGTGGTGGGTGAGGGAGCTGACCCTTCCGGTTACCAGCTTCAGCACTTAGGAAAGTATACCATGAACCTCACCTGGGCAACACAGTAGAGCTGACCTTGAGGGCATGAAAGCAGAAGAACTGGCCCCGTACCTTGCCCATTGCTGTAGGGGGTAAACTAGCCAGGGCAATGTTGGAGATCTCACCCTGGTGGTGAGGATGGGGGAGAGCTGGCATGCTGACAACTATCCAGGCCCAGAACCAGGGTTATAAGTTGGCTTACCCCAACATTCACCCCATCTATGATCTACTGGAGCATGTGAAGGGGCCAGTCCTGCAGATCCAAAGCTGCAGGATCTCCATGACACAGGGCAACGACATCTAAGAGGAGTCCTAGTGAGGCCCCAGCATCGACAGTGTAGCAGAAACCAGAGGCCTCGAACCAGACCAACGACTGTTTGCAATGAACACTTGGATAAAAGGGTTTATTGCATGACTCACTGTGCACACTGGGGAAATGAATGGGATCATGATGTATGATGTGGAAGACACAAAGAATAATAAAAAGAAAGTTAAAACAAAGTACCTAGCATCAGACATTTTATTAAAACAATGCAGGATGAACTAGTATACCTAACTTAGCTACCTGGGAAGGGGTCTCCAGTGACCCTGTGGGTGGCAGACAGTTGCCTAAGGCCACAGTGCTGTGCTTCACTGTAACATCCATTCTTCTCATTGTTGCAATAAAATACTGAAGCAGCTTACAATACAAAAGCAACTTAAAGAAAAAAACAAACTTAATTTGACTTACAGGCTGAGGAGCTACTTCCATCACGGGGGGGGGGGGGCAGCAGTGAGTGGTACTTAGTCACGTTGTGTCCGCAGACAGGAAGCTGAGAGATGAATGCCGGTGTTCATGTTCTCTCCCTTTCTCCTTTGTTTCTTTTTTCATTCAGGACTCCAGCTCTTGGGATGGCACTACCTGTATTTAGGGCGGGTCTTCCCTCATCAGCTATACTTCTCTGAAAACAGTCTCATGCATACACAGAAGTGTCTCCAGAGTGATTCCAAAATCTAGGAAAATTGACAATAAAGACAAATCAATTTACCAAAAATGCTTTCCCTCTGCTTCCTGGATGGCTGCTCAGCTGGGCCTTATGTCCCAGACTCTCTTCTAGTTGGGTAGCCTTCGAGATGCCCCATAGGAAGAGAGCAGATGGCCGGGCGGTGGTGGTGCACGTCTTTAATCCCAGCACTCGGGAGGCAGAGGCAGGTGGATCTTTGTGAGTTCAAGGCCAGTCTGGTCTAGAAGAGCTAGTTCCAGGACAGGAACCAAAAGCCAGGGAGAAACCCTGTCTCAAAAAATCCAAAAAAAAAAAAAAAAAAAAAAAAAAGAAGAAGAAGAGAGCAACATGCCTTCTGGGCTAAGATCCACATCCTTTAACAACCACTCCCCAAGATATTGGAAGGATAATTCATACACATGAGAATGATATATAGCCTCACTACCAGCTCATGTAGACACCACAGCCACCTCAGAGTGTTTGAATTACCCCAAAGTGTCTTCTCATGCTTTTGCAATGAATCTCTCACACCCCAATTAGTGGTAGGCAGAAACCAATGAGTTCTAGGATGCTGTCTACATGGATTCATGTGACATGCAATACTTGGCTGGGTGTTTTTGCTTTACATTATTTGAAAACTTATCTGTATAGTTTGGATCTGTAGGTTCCCCTATTTCTGTTGAGTAGTCTTCCATTATATGAATACGCTACAGTCTGTGATAGACTTATGGCTTGCTTGAGATTTTGACTGCAGTGGCTAAAGCTAGGCATACCCAAGTCCAGTCTCCTCTCCATGGGAATCTATACTTCTGTTCCCTAGTGATGAAATTGCTGAGTCACACAAGTGCATATTTAACTGCAAGAAAGTGCTAAGCTATTTCCTGCAGTGATTGTTCCAGTCCAGTCAGCAACCTGGGAGAGTTACAGCATTCCACACCATCACTAACACTTGGTAACTCCAGTCCCTTTAGTTTTAGCCCTATTGGTGTGTATATCATGGTATTCATTGTAGTTTAATTTGCAGTTTTTCTTGATCACCAAATAATTCTTCAAGCATCTTCAATGTGTTTCTTGGCTATTTGAGTATGTACTTTTGTAAATACTCTAAAAACTTGCCCATTTCAATTATTTTGGTCTTCTTATTATTGAGTTTTTTAATTTTTTTTTTTTTATTTTTTGACAGGGTTTCTCTGTAGCTTTGGAGCTTGTCCTGGAACCAGCTCTTGTAGACCAGGCTGGGCTTGAACTCAGAAATCTGCCATCTGCCTGCCTCTGCTTTCTGAGTGTATTATTGAGTTTTTAATATATGTTGGATGCAAAGCTTCTGCCAGATATATGCCTGACCAAAAGGCTTTCTTTGTGGCTTGTCCTCTCATTCTGTTAGTAGAGTCCATTGAAATGGAGCCGTGCTTATTTCTATGTAGTCCAGTTTATGGACCACCGACATTTTCTTTGATGATTTGATGTTGGGATGTCCTGTCTTTGATAGCTTTTCTTCAAGGTCACTGAGCCAAAAGTTTATACAAAAATAGATGTATTATTTTTTGCCTCCTTGCTCCATCCTGTTGGAGGAAGCCGCTTGTTGGTTCCCGGCTGCCCAGCCCTGAAATAATCACACAGATACTGTATTAACTAAACCACTGCTTGGCCCATTAGCTCTAGCTTCTTATTTGGAAACTCTTACATATTAATTTAACCCATTCCTATTAATCTGTGTATCACCACTAGGTCATAGCTTACCAGCAAAGTTTCAGCACATCTATCTCCGGCGGTGGATCTTGGTGTCTCTTTCTCTCTCCACCTCCCTTCTCCCAGCATTCAGTCCAGTTTTCCCCACCTACCTAAGTTCTGCCCCATCAACAGGCCAAGGCAGTTTCTTTATTCATTAACCAATAAAAGCAACACATAGACAGAAAGACCTCCCATACCACCATCCTCTCTGACTTTCAGAAACAGGTAACACTAACTAACACATTGGGAGCAGAAAAACCAGAAGATGAAAGGTGTCTGGCACCTGGGACCTAGTTAGGGCATGAGCGAATGTCAGGACTATGTCTTTGGACTGAAGAATTCGGAGGTAGGAATGAATGCCAATTATAACTGAGCTTTTGAATATCTATTTGTACTTTGATTATTTGTTTGTTTTCAACACCTGGTTTCCCTGGGTAGCTCTGGCTGTTCTGGAGCTAGCTCTGTAGATCAGGTTGGCCTCAAACTCAGAGTTCTGCCTTAATCTGTCTCCCAAGTGCTAGAATTAAAGGCATGAGCCACCACATCTGGCCTGGCAGGCCTATTTGTTATGGCAGCCTAGCCTACTCTAGAACTTACTAATTATACAGTGTACAGATTCTGTGCTTTACCGAGTAGTGCCCAGTGAGTTCTGGCATGGATTGGAGGACCACTGCCCTTTGCTACTCTTCCATGTCTCTAAGTTTCCTTTTTTTTTTTTTTAATTTTATGGTTTTATTAACTTTATTTTATGTGCATTGGTTTGAAGGTCTCAGATTCCCTGGATTTTCAGACAGTTGTGAGCTGCCATTTGGGTGCTGGGAATTGAACCCAGGTCCTTGAGAAGAACAGTCAGTGCTCTTAACCGCTGAGCCATCTCTCCAGCCCCTCTAAGTTTCCTTTTTTGAACAAGCCAGACAGGACAAGGAACTCCAAGGAAGGTCTGCACATGTTGTAACTGAAAAGTCACGGACTGGCATCTAAACAGCACCAGGCAGGGCCTGGGAGCACTTGGTGCAGTTTCTGCTCCCTTTCCATTCAAAGAGGAGATGCCGTCAGGCCACCATGATTTTCTTCTTTGGTACTGTCCATTCCCTCAGCATCACCACTCCTGCCTGTTGCTTTCTGTGGCTCTCCACTGGTTCATCTCTCAGGGATTGCCTTCTAACTCTGCCTTCCTATGGGACTGTCATGTTTCTAAACAAGGCTGAGTTTTAGCCTCCCACTGGGTACTTTTGTTACTGTGGTGCAGATCTGTCACCTGTCAATAACTAATCTCTTTCATAATTTATTTTGGCTAGTTTTTATTTGTTTTTCTTGTTGTGTAGAAACAAAAAAGGGACCCCCCCCCAATAATAAAAATCTTAGGTATAAAATATATCTCTGCATTAGTTACTTTTCTGTTGACGTGATTAAAGATCATGATCCCAAGCAAGTTAAGGAAGAAAGAGTTTGTTTTGGCTCTTGGTTACCAAGGTCTGGAGTCCATAATATCAGGGAAGGCAAGGCATGCTGACTGATCTCATTTCCATACAGGAAGTGGGGGGGTGAACAAATGAGAAAAGAGGGGCCAAGAACCCACAGATCCCACCCCAGAACCCTACCCCAGAGACATGCTTCCTCCAGTGAAGCTCTACATCCTGAAGGTTCTACCCTCACCCCCAAAAAGTGCAACCCGCTGGGAACCAAGTCTGTGGGGGAAGCATTTCTTATTGAAGCCGCCATGCTCGCCAGTCAGGGCCGTGAGAAAGGAGACTGCCAAGAGCCTTCAGCACCCTCCTTCAGCCTATCACTCCCATCTGCTCTTGTAGATCATTTCTGTCCTGAATTTTGTGCTTATCATTCTTCAAGAGCTTCTCTTTACAATTCAGGTTCACCTTTGAAGTCTGTCTCGTGATTTATGCTTTCAGCAACGTCGTGTGAGTGTACTGAGAAATAATGTAGATTCAAAACTTACCTATTCAGAGGCAGAGTTCAGTGGCGGCAAATTTATTTAGTTGTGCAACTGTCTGGTTTTAGGCTATTCCCATCAATTTCTCCTTGTACCCTTTCTCTGTCATTTAAAAGCACATCTGAAGGCTTGTGTAATGTCACACACCCATAATCTTAGTAATCTCAGCATTTGAGAGAGTGAAGGCAAGGGGATCACAAGTTTAAACCCAATCTGTGCTAGATTGTGAAATATTGCCTCAAAAACCCAAGGGCTGGGATGTAGCTTAGTGTAGCTCAAGAGTTCTTACTTAGCAAGCACAAGTCCCTAGATTTAATCTCTAGTGCTTCAGAAAGAGATGTATTGTTGTGGGTATGAATATTGGTATTGAGAATTTTTCATTCTGGGAGGCCATTCATATTATCTTCTTTGTAGAATATCTTTGTATGAATGTGTGTGTGCACGTGTGTGCTCACCTGTGCAGGTGCGTGTGGAGGCCAGAGGCTGATACCCAGATGTCTTCCTCATTCATTTCTAAACCTTAGTTTTTGAGACAGGGTCTCTTACTGCTCCAGGATCTTGCTGTTTCCACTAGACTGGTTGTCCACAGAATCCCTGGAGTCCACCTATCTTTGTTGTGCAGAGCTGGGATTACAAGCAGCTACCCAGCTTTTCACATGGTGCTGGAGATCCAAACTCAGACACTCATGCTTCCACAGCAAGCATTTTGCCTGCATCTCCCCAGCCTCTGTGAAATGCCATTTTAAGCCTTTTACCTATTTTCTAAAACATTTAAAAAATAAAATATATTTAAAAATTTTATAATGTGTGCTGCGTTCCCAACTCTCCCTCCCCATTCCTTTTCTCACTCACCCTTTCTCCTCACTCCTCTGAAACTCATGACTTCTTTTTCTTTAATTATCATATATATATATATATGTGTGTGTGTGTGTGTGTTTATGAATATGTAAATGCAACCTGCTGAGTCCATTTAGTGTTGCTCATGGGTATATGTTTCTGGAACTGACCACTTGGTACTGAATAACTAACGGGGGCTCCTCCCTCTCTCAGCAGCCGTCAGTGGCCCGTAACTCCTTCCACCCATTTTGGACATTGTACTATTTTATTTGCTGCTGATTAATAGTTCTCAATACAGTCTGGAGATAAGTCTCTTGTTAGATGTTTATGTTGTGTTTTTTTCCCCCTCAGTTTGTGGTATGCTTGTTAATTCTGTTAACGGTGTATATTGAGGAGTAGAGATTTAATTTGAACGTATTTGTTATTTGTCTTTGCCAAGTCTCAAAGGCACCCTTTTGTTTTCTTTGGGTACATTTTCTATAGTATGTTTGTTTTTATCAGCCACCCTCACTTGTTCTTAGCCTAAAGGGTAGACGTATTCTATGTTCAATTAATTTTTACGTGTGGAATGAGGTAGGAGTTAAGAGTTTTCTATGTGATTATAAGTTGTTCTAGGGATGTTGTTGAAATAGCTTGGTTGAAAATTAAGTGACCTTATACACAAGTCTAGTTTTGGTGTATGTATTCTGCATTGGCCTTTCCTTGTACACTGTCTTGTAGTCTTCCTATGTCTGTACCCAAACTGCTCTTCACTCGATGGCTATGGAATGACTTGAAGCTAGTAGTTCACATCTTTCAGTATTTTTAGTTTTCCAAATCCCAATAGGGGATTTGGGTTTGCCAGAAGCAGGCTAGTTTAACAAGAACTGAAATCTTAGCAGTATCTAGTTTTGTGCGCAAGTGCAGAATGCCTTTGTACATATTTAGATCTCCTTCAGCACTGAACTGTGATGTGGGAGTGTCATATCAATCTGTTGATTTCATTGGTTAATTAATAAAGAAACTGCTTGGCCTGATAGGTTAGAACATAGGTGGGTGGAGTAAACAGAACAGAATGCTGGGAGGAAGAGGAAACGAGGCAGGCGCCATGTCCCTGTTCTCGGAGCCAGACACGATGAAGCAAGCTACCAGGTCAGACATGCTGAATCTTTCCCGGTAAGACTGGTGCTACTGATTATTAGAGATGGGTTGATCGCGATATGAGAATAAGCCAGTAAGGGCTAGAGCTAATGGGCCAAGCAGTGTTTAAAAGAATACAATTTGTGTGTTGTTATTTTGGGGCATAAGCTAGCCATGCGGCCAGGAGCTGGCCTGCAGCTCCTTACTACAGAACTGCAGTTCTCAGAACAGCAGATTTGCAACTTTTAATTTGATTCATTTCTAGGCAGTAAAAATTCTATTGCCCATGATAATTTTAGAAGTTTTTATTCAATATGTTTTTGCTAATAGGGAAGACAAGAATTGATGTTTGGATAATGACGTACAAAACTTATCAATTCAATTCTGGTATATTCTTGGAGATTCTGTGAAAAATTTTGTGTTCATAGCTACATTACTGGTCACTGTTTTATTTTTTAACTTCTAATATTTATGACTTATTTTTCTTGTCTTGTTTTATGGTCTTATGTACCTAGTATAATGTTTAAAATAATGCCTTTGTCATTACTTTTTTTTTGTGATTTCCTTGATGCTTAAATATGATATCTGGAAGATTTCCAGGCCACTTCTTTTTTTTAATTGGAAATAAAGTTAGTTTCATATAATATATTCAGATCATCATATCTTCCTCATCTCCACCAATATCTCCCCCACCTCTCCACCCTTCCAACTCCACACCTTCTTTCTCTTTCTTTTAAGAACACACAGGGCCAGGCAGTGGTGGTGTATGCCTTTAATCCCAGCCCTTGGGAGGCAGAGACAGAATCTGAGGCCACCTGGTCTACAGAGTGAGTTTCAGGACAGGCTGTAAGACTACAAAGCTACAGAGCTACAGAAAAACCCTGTCTCAAAAAACAACAACAACAACAAAAAGAATAAAAATACAAGTAGGTCAATAAAAAAGACAAACAATAATAAAGAAAAATTAACAAACTAACAAGCAACAACAAAAAGAAACTTAGAAAGAGCACAATGAATGTGTGTGTTTCTGCACACGTGTGTGCATTTACACACCTCAAACCCCATAAAAACTCAATGTTGTTAGTTTTTAAGGAGCTCCGAAGTTTTCCCCTGAGGTAGGATATTATCAGGCACTTAACAGATGTCATTATTACATTAAAAAATCAGAGTAGAAGCATCTAATAAGAGACTTATCTCTAGGATATATCAGGGACTACCAACCACCAACAAAAGCGTTTTGTCACCGTAACATGACCTTTCCCTATTCAGAGATGAATTTCTCCTTCATGTGATTGATTTTGTGAGTGCCACAGACTGCATTTTTTCACTTGACCTTTTCCCCAAACATTTCTAATGTTCAATTAATCAATCCTGGACCCCTGTTGCATCCTTGGACACTTAGTCAAGACTTGTTGATAATATTTCCTTAGGATTAAAAAAATCTATCTAGTCTTTGTCAGCTGTGGCATTGGGTTATTCTTGCTTCATTAAATGAGTTGAGAAAATGATTTCTCAGCTTGATTTTCTAGGAGTCTGTTTAATATTGGCATTATTCCTTCATAAAGTTTTCGACAAAATTCATAAAGTCTCATGGGCTTCAAGTTCTCTTTGTAGAAAAAATTTTGCTAAAAATCAGAAGTGAGCAAATATAGGTCAATCTAGATTAAAAATTTTATTCTTTGTGGGGTGGGAAGGCTGGGAGAAGAGGAGAGAGGAGAAACTGCAGTCAGTATGTAAAGCAAATGAAAAAATGTTATTTAAATAAAAAATAAAATAAAATTAATAAAAATTAAATTTTATAGTTTGTTCATTTGGATGAGTTATTTTCCAATGAACTTGCACAGTTTGCTTAGTTGTCAACTTTATGACTTAAAGTTGTGTAAATGGAGACCGTGTTTTCGCTTCCCGGAAGCCCAGACCCAAATAACCACATAGAAACTATGTTAATTACAACACTGACCAGTGGCTCAGACATATTCCTAGATAGCTCTTACATCTTGAATTAACCCACTTGTATTCATTTATGTATTGCCATGAGGCTGTAGCTTATCACTAATGTTCTGGCGTCTTTCTCCTTCGGCAGCTACATGATGCCTCCTTGACTCTGCCTATTCTCTCTACATAGCTCGGTTCAGATTTCCCTCCTGGATTTACTCTGCTAAGCCATTGGCTAAAACAGCTTTATTTGTCAACCAAAAAACAAAACCAATACATGTACAGAAGGACATTCCATATCAAAGTTGTTCAGAATATTTTCATTTTTAAAAATAGCCAGAGTCTGGAGTGATAATCCTCCATAATACTGACAGTATGTGTTTTCTCTCCTTATGAACAGATCCATAGTCTTGGGGTACCACTTAACTGTAATCTTTTCAAAGAAGCAACTTGGACCAATTTTTCCATTTCCGCTTCCCCCTTCCCGCTCCCTTCAGTTCCCACTTCCTACCTTCATGCAGACTTACTTGCCTTTTCTTTTTGTTCTTTTTCTGCACCTGTAGGTGGAAGTTTGACAACTGGTCCAGTGTTCTTTCTTCTTCATCAGTTTAGGCATTTAAGGCTCTAACCTCCTGCTCAGCACTCTAGCTGTGCCTTTTAAATTTTAATGTCTGTCTTCCATTATCCTTTTGTTTGAGGTACCTTCGAGTTTCCTTTGTAATTTCTTCATCGATCTTTGGTTTGCTTAGAAGTGTTTGTTTAATTTTCCAAATCTTGGTGTGTTCCTTTTAAATTTAATTCCATGCGACTAGAGACTATATCTTAAATGATTTCTGATCGTTAAAAACTTGCTGAGACCTGCTCTATTGAGAAGCACATGGCCTGCTTGGGGAGGGTTTCCTGCACATCTGAAAGGGATGTGAATTTTGCTGCTAGGTGGACTGATCTGTAAATGTCAATGAAGTCATCTTAGAGGACAGTGTCCAAATCTTCCAGGACATGCGAGGGACAGCGGCTCTGTTTTGGAGATTCTGACCAGAGATTTCTCTGTAAGGTTTTAGATTTTGGTATAACTTTCACCTGAGGCCCCCATTTGCTACAATCATTTCTACCTAAACCATCAGGTTAACAGAAGGAGCCTGGCCCCAAACTCCTGGACTTGTTTAGTTCACTGTGTCCTTACTGGCCTACTGTGTGATGCTCTGATTCTGGGGAGTACAAGAAGACAGGCGAAGCTTTCACCAACAAGGAGGCTGTCATTGCCCTGTGCTTGAACTGAATACTCTGGGACACAAGGTCTACTTTTTGCCTTAGGGATTTGATGATTTTACCACTAGGCATGTGATGATCGGTGCACACTCATAGGGCAGCACATAGAGATGGGTTTGAGCATGCTCACTGAGTCACTCACCTGAGGATTTCACTAACTTGGTGGGTAGTTTAACTGAGTCTTAATCATCTGGAGACTTAATAAATTCAATCTATAACTCGCTTAGGGATTAGATATGTCTAGTGCACCCAGCACTGAGCACGTATAGAAATTAGCTCATTTGGGATTCTCAGCAGGTAGTTTCTCTTGGGGACGGAGCAGGCCCAGTGAACTGCTCAGTTGCATGTATGGGGAGTATCTCACCTAGGTGAGCTGGGAGATGTTTTTTTTTTTTTTTTTTCCCACGGATTAGCTCTAATTTTTGATGCTCTGGTCCCGGAGTACCCAGTAGTTAACTGCATAGTGGCAAAGGATAGGGTTGTCAGAACCAAACCCTTCACTGGACAGGTGGGAAACCCGCAGTCCAGGAAGTTACAAATCTGCCAAGGTCACACTCTCAGTGTATGCAGGGGTGAGTCACCTGCATGGCCTTCTGCAATATGTCACATGCTCTCTGGAACCTTACTTTTCAACAATCAAGCAGGGAGGATGGAGATGAAGAGACCTCTTCAGGAAGCCCATTAGGAGAGCAGAGCAGGACACTTGGTGGCCCCACATGTTGGGAGCAGTGAGACCCCAGATCCCGAATTTCTTGTAATCCCCTGATCTGAGTGCCTACAGTTGCTCTGAGCACGATACCTTCAGGAGTTCCTGATGGCAGGAGAGTGGTTTCTGGTGGATTTGGCTGTGGCGTGGCTATCTTTATATAATCTGCCCCTGAACACAATAAAGGGGGCATTCTTGGGGAATTCAAGGATGACCTGTGTCACTGTCTCTCTATCTGTGTGTGTTTGTGTATTTTAATCTCCAGCCCCTTGCCCGAAGCTCAGTGACTGGGTTCAAGCGCACCAAGCACAAACACGGGGGCACGGTGCGCGGCACTCACATGCCCCCGCTTATACCCCATGACTTGTTCTCTCCAGGGACTGATTTGCTGGGGACTGAGGTCAGAGGTTTTAACAGGAGCACAGGGGATTTGTGGGTTTAATTGCCCTGAGCAATTGGGAAGACGAGGAGGAGAAGAAAGCAGCAAACCCTTCAGGGGAAATGGTAATTATTTGTGTACAGAAGTCATAGCACTTGTGGAAAAATGTTTGTGTACTCTTGTGAATCAGTGAATGAGCATGCGGTGTGCGCATTTTAAGAGCAGTTTCTTGGGCCTATCTCTCAATCTGTCGGAAAGCAGTGTCGCCGTAAGTGTCTGACGGTTTATTTCTTTCTGTTTAAGCAAAATGTAAATTATCTGGCCCATTAATATATGGGTGCTTTAATCCATTATTAGAAGAGAAAGGTAAAACCCCTGCACCAAGATGAATGTTTGCTTTTAAGATGATTAATAATGCCAGGCCCCTGGCACATTCCTCACACGCTGCTGGCCTTGGTGAGTGAAGAGCAGAAACAGACTGGGAACATCCCAGGCTGTGGCTCAGTGTTCGCTCAAATGGCCCTTCTTCTCTTCCCATCTTCCAGAGCCTTCATAACTCCCCAGTGCCTCTGTCACATAGGATGAAATTCCATCTCTTGGCAAACCAGCTGATGATGCCTGCTTCCTGGAGCAGCTGCAGCATGCCTAGCCCTGTACCGTGGCAGAAGCGAGAGAAGGCGTTTTTGCTCTCGGGGAATTTTCTGTGTGCCAGAGAGATGAGGACAGCTCGTGGAGGGGTATCAGTTTTCAGTAGTGAGGTCGTGAATATGATGCAGTTATGAGGATCTTTGTAGCCAAGAAGAGGAGGGACCAACCCTGGGTGGTCAAGGAATGTTTCTTGGAGGAGAGGAGCCTTGGGGAATGAGAAGACCGTGGAGGGCCCCAAGCATGCAGACTGCTTCTTGTGCACGAACTTCGCGCCAAGTGTTCTGCTAGAAACTTTATAGATATTATTGTTTTTTGTTGTTGTTGTTTTTTAAAGTTATTTTCAGGTTTATTGAAAACGACAGAATAGACTCAAATGGCTCCATGCGGTGTTTTGAAAATCATCCCCTCTGTAGGCTGAGTGGCCTGCAGGTTGGAGAGACTGCCGAAGTCCAGAAGCTTCAGCATCTCCTTGGGGTCAGGCTCTACCTCAATGATCTCCTGATCCAGGGCTGAGACCTCAGGAATATAATTATCCCTCCTTTCTCGCTCTTCCTCCTGCAGTTTGATAGAGATACCCCTGACAGGGCCTCTCTGAATCCTCTTCATCAGATGCGTGACATAGCCGGCTATCTTGTTGCCGAGTTTCTTGCTGGGGATGATGGCGATCTCCTTGCACAAGCGCTTGTTGGTGTGGAAGTCATTGCCCAGGCGTGTGTAGTACTTTGCGATGATGACCCGGGCTTGCCTTCTTCACGGTCTTGGTGCGCACGCGGCCCATGTTGATGGGTCCCGGTAAAAGAGCTATTATTGTTATTTTTGCCGTGCCACAGACCTTCATGGTCAGAAACATCATTGCCTCTTTGTGACTGAGACAAATGAGGCTCAAAGAAGTGAGCATGGTTTCATGGTGAATGAAGAACAGAGCCAGGATGAGGATTCAGTATTGGGGGTCTCTGAGGGACTGGAAGTCTGAGCCAGGGACAGTCACTGTTCTCATGTGTATAACATGTATATGTGAGGTGAGGTGCTGCACGGGCAGAAGCTGCCCCATCGGGCAATAATCATCCTATAAAGATGCAGGGATGTGGAGTCTCAAGAGGTTCATATGGGGGTGGGGGTGTAGCCTCAGTGCTGGGTTCCATCTGGACTTTAGCAGGTGATACTGTGTCCCTCAGGTGTCGATGCAGATTTCCCCTTGTTGGTTGGAAAGGGTGTGATCCGGTCTTGTCTCTTTAGCCTCACTCCTGGGCTCAGGCCACCTCATCTCACTGCCAATGACTGCAGCAGTCCCCAGGCTCACAGCCTCCAGTGGCATCTGTCCACAGTGGCTGCCATTATGTTCCTCGTGATGCACAGCTCTGGCCAAGCACTCTTGTGTAGTGGGAGCTGTGGGCTGCGTTCCTGCCGCCCCAGCTCCTGGTAGCCTGGCTAGCTTATGCCCCAAAATAACAACACACAAACTGTATTCTTTTAAACACTGCTTGGCCCATCAGCTCTAGCCCTTACTGGCTAATTCTCATATGGCGATCAACCCATCTCTAATAATCTGTGTAGCACCAGTCTTACCGGGAAAGATTCAGCATGTCTGACCTGGCGGCTTGCTTTATCGTGTCTGCCTCTGAGAGGAGCTGCCCTGCATCTGCCCGGGAGAGAGGAGCATGGCGTCTGAGCTCACTTCCTCTTCCTCCCAGCATTCTGTTCTGTTTACTCCACCCACCTATGTTCTAACCTATGAGGGCCAAGCAGTTTCTTTATTTTTTAACCAATGAGCTTCCTCCATCACTCTTGTTCTCAGTGTGCTTGAACTACCCGTTTCCACAGGATCCACAAGGATGCTGCAGTCCCTTTTCCCCTGTTCCTGCTCCTTCTCAGCCACTGTTTCTCCTTGGACCGTCTTTGACCTTCCTGTGATCTGAGAACACATCTGCTAGGGAGAGAATCCTTCTGCGCAGAGTTCTCAAAGGGTTTCCCCTCCTGTCCAGCCGAGGGTAACTCTCTTCCATTTTTCTAGGTGTGCTGGTAGAAGCCATCTCTCTCAGTCTCAGAGAACAGGCACAGAGACAGGAGAGAGTTCGGTCAGAAAGTAGACAAGGGCTAAGACCAAGCCTCCAGCCATCCAACAAATGAGTCCATAGCATCCATTTGGCAACTCTCCTTGAGGACTGGTACTTAGAACACTAAGAAAAGTGAGAACGACTGGCCCTGATTTCTTGGTGTGCACAGGCCAGCGGTAGAACTTCTCCAACTCATGGCTGCTCTGTGGAGAAAATCAGCTGAGCTGTGTAGGAATCGTGTTGGGAACAGGCATGGCTGAGCCCTGGCTTTGTCTCTACATCCCATGATGCTAAAGGTAGGGTGAGCACTGAAGGACAAGTAGCTACAGCCTCGAAGGCGGCAGCTGGTCAATCTCAGCCTCACATCTGAAGACAGGTATGGTTTTTACATGCCTGAGGATAGCTTTTCTCCAGGGGTCAGAGTGGTTCCCCTCGAGCCACTCCACTATAGGGGTGCTGCTTCAGCTGCTATGGTCAATTATTTTTGTGAGCCATTCCAGGGAGCCTTGCAGTGGCCAGATAAGTAGCTCTGGGAGCCACTGCCCACAGCACAGAGCTCCTGCCGACAGGCAGGCATTGTGTACTGTAGACGGACAGCAGGTTGAATGTTTTCCTAATTTCCCAGAGAGCTCATTTTACGCTCTGCTAAGAACTCAATGAGCTGGTACAAAAGCTGGGAGGCCCTCCTGCTTCTAGCAGGATGGTTGGTGGGAGCCTGACAAGGCACTCTGCTAGGGACCAGGCATCCAGAGCTGTGTTCCTGAAGGCCTCCTCTCATGAGGGCCCCCAGATGATACCCTTTTTCTTAGGATGGACGACTCTCACATCTCTGTAGTGATGATAGCTCTGCGGGCTTCTGAGCTGGTGGAGCCTAAATGAAACTAAACTAAACTAAACTAAACTAAACTAAACTAAACTAAACTAGCGGAGTCTTTTCTGGGCTTCTGAGATGGCTTCAAGGAGGGGCTGTGACCTGGGAGATCAACTTTCTCACCTTGGCTAGAGTGAGATTCTATCCAGAGTGGCTGGGATGAGCCAGCTGGGGTCTGGAAATGTCCTGTGGTACAAGTGTTGTGTGGAAACCAAGTGGCTGCCCTAGATCTAACTGCAGACTTAAGGAGGGGACCCATCACAGGCACCTTGAATACAGCCCAAAGAATTTGCTATTTCCTTGGTTAAAAATTGTTTCTCATTTATTTATTTATTTTGTGCATGTGCACATGGAGCTCGGAGGACAGCTTATGGAAGGCACTTCTCTCCTTCATTACAAGGGCTCTGGGGGTCAAATCATCAGACTTGGTGGCAACTGCCTCACAGTCTCTAATTTTTTTCTCTTTTAATGGTGCCGAGAATAAACTGCAGGCTTCTCACAGGCTGGCAATGCCCACCTTGTTTTTCTTTTTTGAGATAGGGTTCTCACTGGCTTGGAACTTAACAAGTAGACTGTCTCCAATGTTCCCAGTGTTGGGATTTCAAGCATATGCCAATATCCTCAGCTTTCTAAAACTGTGTGTTCTGGGGAGTCAAACTCAGGTTTTTGAGCCTGAAAGGCTAGTACTTTACCTGCCAAACCTCCGGCTCCTCAAGCCGGCATTTGTATATACCTTGTATTCCATATCTGAAAATTCCAGTATCTGACGCTCTTGTGAGTCTATATTTTTTTCTGACAATTAATACCTGTTATTCTTTATTTCTTCATGTGTTCGATATTTGGGGACTGTAAGCTGCTTATTATCTCTAGGACATACCTCGCAGGAATTTCTGGGGCCTTGTTCATAATTTTGTTTTTGCCAGTGAGATTTCTGTTTTGCTTCTGCAGAGATTAGGAACACTACCCAAGGTTTCAACCCAAGGTTTTCATGGGCCTCACAATGTGCCTAATTCTTAAAATAGTGTCAGAAGCAGGCTGTGTCTAAGCCTTAATTCAGCCAAGGTCAGGATTACACCAACCAAACCCTCTCCCTGTTTGTGGGGGTCCAGATATATTTTGTGGTCACACTGAGCAGACGTGGGTCCTCTAGTCCTCTAGTCCTCCGCTTTATGTGAAGATTTCAAATCTTGCTTCTGGCCTGGGACACTGGTCTGTGACTGAGGTTGCCCTCTTGACCCCATACCTCAGGTGATCTCAGAGAAAGACCTCAAGGATTGGAGGGTCTAACAGAAGCTATCTGGGAGAAGGAAACATTAACATTCATCTTCCTTCCCAAAGTCTTACTTTCCTTGGTTTGAGGGCTTTGCAGGACTTTCTTCTGTGCAGGTCAGTAACGTATTTAAGCAGAGTTAAAGCATGTTTTATACAATTCCTTAGTTCTTTCACCCCAGAAGGCCCCATAGAGGGATCAAATCATATCAAATCCAACCCCGTGGCTGGAAATAAGCCATTGGGTCATTCTTTATAACTTAATTTATTAAAATTATCACCAATTCTACCTGTGTCAGTTCAGGATTTCTCTTTTTTTCCCCCGTCAGGAATGGGTAGCAGCTTTGCGATGTCAGGGCCTGGGTGTGGGAGCAATGTGCATTGATCAGACTGTCATTTCTGCATGTGGCACAGGTAGAGACAGTCCATCCATCTGTCCTGAGACATGGGAACCGGCTTCTTCTCAGTGGTTAATGCTATTCCCAATGGTTGCAGTACCACTCACTATGGCCTGGATCTCCAACTTCCTCCCTAAATCACAGAGATAGGGTAGGCTACAGGAATGGACCCCTCCAGTAGCTGTGTTGTGGGACCTGGCCTTGATCATCTGTATTCTGGGGTAAGATCTTACCTCTTGAGCTGCACCTGAGCCCCAAGATGCAGTATTAAAGGATTTATGGGCTTGATCCAAGGATATGTAGGAAGTAATCTCTAGAGGGGCAGGGAGTCTCCCCCTATTCTTCTTTCCCCTTATTTCTGGCTCTTCTCTTCACTTTCTCTTTTTTCTTATCTCTTCTGTTTCCACTTCCTTCCTTCCTTCTTCCCTCCCCTTCCTCCCTCTTTCCTCCTTTCCTTCCTTCTTCCCTCCCTCCCTCCCTCCCTCCCTCCCTCCCTCCCTCCCTCCCTCCCTCCCTTCCTTCCTTCCTTCCTTCCTTCCTTCCTTCCTTCCTTCCTTCCCTTCAACCCTTCCCCTTCTTCCCTCTGCTCCTTCCTCTCCTCTCCCCTCCCTTCCTCCCTCCTTCTCTCCCTCCCTCCTTCCCTCTTTCCCTCCTTCCCTCCCTCCCTCTCTCTCTCCCTCCCTCTCTCTCTCCCTCACTCCTTCCCTCCCTCCCTCCTTTCCTTCCTCCTTTTTCTTTTTTTTCTGCCTACTTATATAACCCAGACTGACCTCAAACACATGATCCTTCTGCCTCAGCCTCCTGAGTACTGAGGTCATAGTGTGTACCACTGTGCCTATCTGCCTCCCTTTTCGTTAAAGCACCAATTAAATATTTTATTTCTTAGAAAATAATGCTTGTTTTTCTTTTATATATGGATGTAATATAAATTAAAATCCATGACAGAAACCATAGAAAAGCACAATCCCATCTACTAGTATTTAATCCATTATTTATATTTTGCTGTGTGCAGTTATGTATTTGATGTAGGTAAAATAGGAAAAACATAATTCAGTACTTTGTATTATAAAATTTGTATGATATTATGTGACATAGTTTTTAAATGATTACTCTTTTCCCACTTAATGATCTATTACATAATTTTTATTATTCTAAGTATCTTTGAAAATATTTTTTGAACAGATTATTTTTAATGGTTCATAGATTCTGTGTGTGGAATATTAGATATTCAATTGTATCATGCATTTGGATGTCTTCCAGTTATTCCAGCTTTATAAATAAGTCTTTGATAAATATCTCTGTGAATATTATTTTTGCCATTTGTTTTTGATTTTTTTCCCCTGTATATGTATTTCTATAAATGAATTTGTTGGCTCATTTTTAGGTGTTTGATAATCAAAGTAATGTATTCTACAATAATGTGAAGTATATGTGTATATGTCACATAAACGTTAGAAATATTATGTTTTGAAAAACCATGCGATACAAATAACATGGCTTATGGGAAAATGGGTTTAAGGCAGATCATTCAAAATTTATGTTAGATTGTGACTGTGGCACAAATAAAAAATAACAGTCCTAATAAAAATGTTATTTAAAAATTAATTATATTCATAATAAATCAAGTAACTGCGTTACTAACTATTGGCCTCTTACATTTGCAGGTGGCTTTCTGGGATGGGTAGAAGAAAGGGTTAATGACGAGACTCTTCCCAGAAGGTGGTGTGGAAAAATGAGGGGCAAGTCTATAGAGTGGTGGGTAGTCAGCAGCAAGAGCCTTCAAGGCAGAGCTAGGAGCTGAGACACCGAGGTCAGATCATGCTGAGGAGGCCGTCGGAAATGGGCTTCAGATTCAGCACCTGCTACCTGGTGGCTTAGAATGGCACTTCCTAAACATTTTTCTACTCATGATCCCTTTTCGCTAGAGAAATTAAAAATATTACATTTATTTATTTACTCAGTGTGTACGCATGTGCACATGGTCGTGTGTTTGTGGAGATCAGAGGGCAACTCTCGGAGTTGACTCTGTCCTTCCACCACGTGGGTCCTGGCTTTATTTGAAGTCGTCATCCTTGGCAGAACGTGGCTGTTCCTGCTGATCAATTTGCTAGACTTTGCTGGAGAAAATTTTATGTGACCCTAGGCATTTATGTATAAAACCAAATGTTTACTAGAGTAAGAAACCATGAAAAAGTGTATTTTAAAATACTTCTTTGATATACTTACAACTTTCCCTCTTATTAAAGACGAAAGAAAATTGACAAACCAATTGATGGGTATGTTTGTTTGTCTAACGTAATATGATCCTCAGATATACTAATCTGATACAAGCTAAGAAATGACAATAGGAAAATACTTTAAAAACCTTTGCTTTTTTATAATTAGACTACTACTTGACTTTAAGGGCAAAAAAGGATGTACCATGAACATACTCATAACTCAGACTCAAACCCAAGGCGAAGCGTTTCAGATGTTGTGTACTGGAGTTCACAGCCTGTCCGTGTGCACAGTGCACAGCATGACCCAATGCATGTTGGATGCTCGGAACCAAGCCTGTGGTGAAATTGCAGATACAACAGGACAAGTACTGCTGAAAATACTTTGTGCCAATTAGAAATAATTTTTTTAAATTAAGGAAAAAAACAAAAGAGTCCTGCCTTGGTTTGCTTTATATTGCTGTGATAACACATCATGACCCAAAACAATAAGAGTAGGAACAGGAAGGGCTATTTGGCAAACAATACATGTGTTACAGCCCATCATGAAGGTTAATTGGGACAGGAACTCAAAGCAGGAACGTAGAGGTAGGAACTCAAGGCAGGAACCTAGAGACAGAGGCAGAGACCAGGGAGGACAGTTGTTTCCTGGCTTGCTCAGCAAGCTTTCTTAAATCACTTAGGACCATCTACCTAGGGCTGGCACCCATCTCCAGTGGTCTGGGCCCTCCCACATCAATCATTAACCAAGAAAATGTCCTACAGACCCACCTATAGGCCAGTCTAATGCAGACATTTTCTCAACTGAAATTCTCTCTTCTCAGGTAGCCCTGATTTATGTCAAGAGCCAAGTTGGCAACAAACAGACAGACAAACCCCCAACCAACCAGGAAAACCCCCTCCCACGAACGATGATAGTTCATTTTGCAATATGTATTTTTTATTACTGGGATGTGTGCTATTTCTTACATATTTTGTCAACAATTCTGCATCATCTATGAGTTACTAGATTGTCTGCTTATTTTCCTATTGAAGTCACTGTGTTTTTCTTATTGATCTTTTGCTGTATATGATGGTGATTTGTCCTTTGTTGTAATTATGTTTTTGTTAGCCTGTTGCTGACGTTTCGTTTTGGTTCCCATTTCTTTTGAAGTTCAGGAGTTTGGAATGTTGTCATCAGATCTCACATTACTTTACTCTTTCGTCCATCCTCTTTCTGCTTGGATAGCTCTTTTCTGTTCAGCAATCACTTACATATTTATACATATTCTCTCCCAGACTTTTAAATGATTTCATTTTTTTTAATATCTAGCTTTTCAAGTCAGCTCAGTATTTATTCTTACACATGGTGTAATGATCCAGGAATTTTTACTCTCACATTGCAAATTTCCCCAGCATTTAAACAATTATTTCTGTTCTTATAAACTTCATTATTCCAAACAAGCCCATGTAAGAATGCTGCCTCTTATCCCACAGATCTGCAGCCAGTGTTTTTCTCAGTACACTCCTACTTTAATTATGTTAGTCTTGTGCTTGAAAATCCCACAGTGTATTTTAGTTAGGTTCCTATTGCTGTGATAAAACACCACTACTTGTGGTGGAAATGGTTTATTTTATAGTTTATACTCCATCATCCAGGGAAATCAGGTAGGATCCTGGAGACAGGAACGGAAGAAGAGGCCATGAGGAGTGATGCTTACTGGCTTGCTCTTCTTGATAAATCTCTGTCCCCTCCTTTCCTTTGCCTTTCTGCTTACGTTTGTAAAGTAGATTAAAGAACTTCTTAGTCCACTGGCTGTATAGAGCATCTGCAGACTGGATTGAGGACAAGTCAAAGGTTGTTGGGCTCCATCTCAACGGATTGCGCTTGTTTCTAAGGACTGTTGGGAGAAAGTCTCACAAACTGCAACTTAAAAGAATACAGCTTTATTGTTCCACCATTCTGGAGGCAAGAAGTCTGAGGCCACAGCATCTGCAGCACCAGAGCTCCCTGTAGAACAGCGGGGAGTCCTCCCTCGCTTCTTTCTAGCTTATGGTGGACTTCCGGCTTCCTGTGGTGTCCTTGTCTGAAGCTCTGCGGCTCAACTCCTGGTGTCTGTCCTCAGGTGGTCTCAAGATGGTCACCTTGTAAGGACATTGGTCACCTTACTCCGGTATGATCTTGTTTTCACATACTGTATCTGCAGCATCCATTTTCAAACACAGCCACATTCTGAGTTCTAGAGAGTAGAAATGCACGCTCTATGAATTTTTGAGTGTGGGTGTGCATGGGGTGATAGGTTCAACCTATCAGTTAATCACACCAATTAGTTATTTTGAGAATTATGATACAGAAATCTTTTCAGTGCTTTTATTATTGAATATATGTGTTTTAAAGTAATTAATTTTGTAACATCAAACTATTCTCTCAAACCAAACCATCCTCTCAAACTTATTACTCATCTAATAATATAATTTAAAATTTGTGTTGCTGTTAAATACACAGGATTTATATCTATGTTCTTAAGTGAACTTGGTCTTTCATTTTTGTTTTAAACTCAAGGTTTTATTGTATGGTTTCTTTATACACTATGTAGCTTAGATTTCTGTACTTGCTTATGCATGGGAACAGTTCTCACAGCATACGAATTAATCATCCTGAGAAAATCTAAAAGAAATCACCAGTAAAACGATCAGGCCTTACGGCCTTTGCCCTTCACATTTCTTTATTTATCAATTTGAAAGTTTTTTTCTCATTCTGGATTTACTCCTTAGGTAAGCCCCATCTCTCTTTGTAGATGGACATATCTTAATCATCAGGACAATTTCTTGGAGGTCCGGAAATGCCTTCTTGTACTGACTGTGAAGGGGACAGGTACTTCTGACTGCGAATCTAAGAGCAGAGCCAGGTTTGGGTCATGAGAGGTCACTTCAGGGGAGTGAGTGAACTGATGCAAGCCTCAGGAGTTTGCCTGTACAGGCATGGGAAAGGGCCAAGGACATCCCAGGCATGTTTACCTGTACTGGTATGAATGTGTGGTGAGAACATGCTAAGGGGAGTGGCTGTAGCGATAGTCTGTAAGTAGACAGTCACTGAGGGACAAGTGGGGGTCACAGCTATCCTCAGCCTTCACTAGAACCTGACAACCCAGGCAGCCATTCTGCAGCCTGGCCTGGCTTACTGAGGGCTCGCCTGTCTCCCCACCACTCCCATCATGTTTCGTGTCCCCCACAATGCCAGGAGCACACGTTTCCTCTTGGTCACCCATGGGTAAGGTGGCCAGAATGACCCAGTGAAGATGGGACTTCTGGTTGCTCTTTGGAGCTGCTGAATCCAACCTGCTTTCCCATATGCTTGGACCTTCTTGCAATTCTTCCATCTGTGTCTGGGAAATGTGAAGGAATGTAATGATCTTTTCTGGGGTTATTAAACCGACAGCTGTTGTCATTAATAGAGGACATTCTTTACTGCGGTGAGCAAACGCTAGTCATAACTCCATGCTGTCGCTCGCGCTCTCAGTAATGACTAGTGCATTTGTCTCAAGACCGGGGTTGTGAACACCGCGGGTTCTAACGCCAGCTTTGAACATGATTCATCTTCAAAGCATGGACGCCCTCACTTCTTTTTTTGTACTGCTGGCAGCTTTCGAGGCAAAAATGTATAATTGGCAAAAACAAAATCCAATCTCCCAGCCATTGGCTTTCTTTGAAAATGAAGGAGTCTGACTGCTAAAAAGCCAAGATTACATTTTACCGCGTGTTTCAAATTATGGTTCATTTTCGGGTAGAATGTTAGAAGCAGAGAGAAACCAGCGTTTATAGTCTGAATTGAAGATTTTTTTCCCCACTGCCACAATTGGAAAGTGGGAGGCGGGCTGAGTACCACAGCAAACAGAGAAGTGAATGCTGGACAGGAGACATTTCCGGCCTGGCCTTCTCCTGTGCCATGGGCAGAGTGGGTCTCACTGTTTACGGTGTGGTCTTTGGGGTTCACATGTCTCGATAGCAGAGGATGCGGAGCTCCTGTTTTGACAGGAGATGGTTTGTGATGCACAGAGCAGGGAAGGTGGTGAAGAATCCAAATGTTCTTATCCTGGCAGCTCCTATCAGTCCATCTCGGACAACCAGGTCCTTAAGCTAGGCTCTAACAGTGCTGGGCAGACAAACCTCTACACAGGACCCATCTGGTGAGAAGCTGGGGTGCAAGAAGCCAGTGATGAGATGTACCCAAGAAAGGCTACTTTACAATTGCAGTGGCATTGACAATGAACTAGGGTCCCTGGAGTACCAGGTTTGATTCTCAGTACCAGAGGTGGTGTCTGACAGGTGCTCATAAAACCTCAGCTTCAGAGGAGATGATGGCCCCCACTTCTATTGCACTCACGTGTGTAACTCCTGCCCCTGTATACGAACATATAACTGAAAATAAAAACGCAATAAACGTAAAAAGTCACAACCTAAGGCAGAAAGTGGAGTGCTCGGGAGCTGGGGGATGGACTAAACACCGCAGGAAGTGGACAGCTGGCACACACGGTCCTTGCCAAGCTCTCTTTGTGGTGATAGAGTACGCGCTACATGTCTTCCTCTAGCCACAAACTGGGAAGTCCTCAGAGTATCTGATTATGTACTGGGCACGGTGCATAGGCCTGGGATTCTAGAGGAGCCTGGTGATCTGTTCCTAAGGAATCTGCGGTTTAGTGGGGAGATAAGCACTCGAGCTACAAGACAGCACTGAGAAGCATGGGCCCTGTGGGGTGCTATTGGTGAGCAGAGGAGTGGTACCCATTCAGATCTTGGCAGGGATCAGTGACGGTTGCCTGGAGGATGTGACATGCCATCTCAGTGCTAACAGACAAGCAGGCTTCATCCAGCCTGTGGAGGGTGGGAAACACTCTGAGCAGAGATGTAGCAGTAATACAAGGGTCCCCCTTTCAGTCTCCAAGACTACAGCTGGGAAATAGTGGGGAGCCAGGAAAAGCAAGGGGCTAGTCTGTAGAGGGATGTCAAAAAGCGAAACCTCAGCTACGTGTTATGACTTTCCCAGGCTGGTGGACTACAGTGCGCTCTCTCTCTCTCTCTCTCTCTCTCTCTCTCTCTCTCTCTCTCTCTCTCTCTCTCTCTCTGTGTGTGTGTGTGTGTGTGTGTGATTCTTCCTATTGGCCTTATACACTGTCCTATGCACCAATTAGAATATGAAATCAGGACAAGTGGGAATAAGTGGGTTCTGTGCTGCTTGCTTGGAATCTGTCAGCTCTGTCAAGGGCTTTAGTCACCCTGCAAGGTGTCTCCCACCTCATCTCTGTATTGTGAGGAAAAGAAAAAGAAAAGAGATTTCTTCAGTGTGGTGATGTTTACTCCCATCAGGCAGCGAGAGAAAGGGCTGGGACGAGCGCTTTGGGGCAGCGTCTCTGCAGGCATTCCCCTGTGATATTGGCCATCTTTCTTGACTCAGGATGGTGACCCACAATGGTGGCCTCACATCATTTCCCCCCTTCAGTTTCTACTGAGCACTGTAAAGCACCTGTATAGCACACATGAGGACCTAGGTTTGATTCTAAGAACTCCAAACCAAAGGAACGAATGAACCAACGGACAGCATCAACAACAGAAGCATTAAAAGAAGGAAAACCATGGACAAATTTCTCCTGTGGAAAGCACTGAGTCTGAGAGAAGCAGAGAGCTGCTGACCTTGTCCTGAGAAACCTCACATTGAAGAAAGCACTTCTCCAACCTGAGCCATACAAATCACTCTTTTAAAATAAAAACACTGTCAAGAGTTCTTTCCCCTCGAGGACTTTCATGCTGGTGCTATTAAAATCTGTGCCCATAGGAGAAATGGAGTAAATTCCTTCTGCCGAAAGCTCTCAGGTGACTAGAAAAGCAAAACAAATGGACAAATTATAGAATGGGAAAGTAAGAAATCGATACAAGTCAAATTAAAAGCATTAATTTAATAGGGTGTTGTTTTAGCAAGACTACTTTAGGACTTTCCTCTTGAACATGGGGCTAACTGTGGAGTGTGGTCTTTCGTGAGCATGGTCATCCAGGGAGCCATTCCCACTCTCTCTTGCTGTTGCCACTGTGAAAGGCTGTCCACGGACAGAGGGCACATGGCTGTATTCTACTATTCTGAGCGTACCATAGTTCAGAAAAATAACAGAATTGAATGTGAACACTCAAATCTCAGGGCTTTGTTTTTTGACCCTGCCTCCAAAACTAACTCTTCCCCTTACACACACACACACACACACACACACACACACACACACACACACACACGAATGCATTCTTAAAGACCACCAAGAAAGAGGCAGCTCCTGGCCTTATAGAATTAGTCAGACAACTGGACTAAACATGGAACAGCTAACAGAAGCAAAAGCGGCATTCATGTAATCCCTTCTCATGCTCCTGAGGTCTGAGAATGGAGAGGTCAGGGATGCGGGCGGTCTAGGTGCCCACAGGGGGTCTAGCATTTGAAGATAAGCAGAGCATATTTCAGAGAGGGTGACTGGAAAGGCAGACAGGTTGGGGGTGTGTGGACGGAGCACAGTCTCAGCAGAGCCAGCCTTGGGTGGAAGTACCAACTCCCACCCAACCTGCCTGGGTCCAGGGTGATGCCGATTCTGCCCAGTGACTGCCCTCTTCTCTCTGACTCTCAAGGGGAGCTGGGAAAAGCAGACAGTCAGGGAGGACATCCTGTCCTGCCCAACTCCCACTCTGATGGTTCTCCCTCGCCTCCAGGTTCTTTGTTCAATGTGTGATGGGTGTCAGACTGCCCTTCAGCAAATCCCAAGACAGGAGACAGCTGAGATATACCAGCAACACCACAGGCAAAACCTTTGAAAGGTTTATTTAACTAACCAACACTTATTAAGTCCTGGGATGAAGGACTTAATATCAAAGAATAAAGAATAATATCAAAGGATCCAGGGAGGAAATACATGGTGAGTATATATCAGTGTGGCACTGACCGAGATGGGATGTATGCATGAGAGTGGGTGGAGTCTAAGGGGGCTTTTAAGATGAGATGGCTTCTGAGGGTGGATGCAAGAGGCTGTGAGAAAGTGTGAACTAATTGCTGGCCCAGGAAATAAATAGCAGGCAGGGAGGGGATGGGAGGCTCAGTGAAGTGTGTGTGTGGCGGGACTGGTTGTGGGGGACATGGAGAACCGGGCAGAACTAAGGATATCTCCCTTAGTCTAGCCAGACTCTAGTTTTCTAAGCATGTGTAGGTTGTTGTGACTCATAATGGTCTGATTGCTGCTTGCATCTACTTGGAGGGAATGTGGGAACATGGGAAGGGGAGAGGTCAGAGATGACAGTAGCTTTCTGAGGGAGGGCAGCCAGGCCTTGGATAGGGGAGGAAGGAGAGACAAAGCGCAGAGACCGCATTGTATCATGCGCTCCCCCCATCCCTCTCAGGTCTGACCCTCTCAACAGTACACGAGGAAGAAAACCTTCTTTCCTGGTCTTAGGGTACTAGAGAACCTCCAGAAGCAGGGTTGAGTGAGGACTTGGAGGATACCTGTGACCATCACCGTGTGCACCTCCAGGTTTGTTATCTACACCCTAGGTGTTCTGATGTGTGCTGGCACCTTCAGTTCCAAATATACAGAACAAAGCCTGACCTTGACCTGGAAGTTCTTTGACCAAGGGCTAACCAAGACTTCCATAAACCTTCCATACACCCCGAGACAGAGGTTACAGGTGGCATACTCATCTATGTGTTCAGCAGCAAGTCACACCATGAGCTGTGCCACTCACGAACCCCTCGTTCTCCATGAGGAATGAGGTGAGCCATCTGAGGAAGGGTGCTGTGGTGTGCTCAGCTCACGCTATGCCACCACATTTGCTGTTTCTCTTTCCAGCATCCCATTCCAGGCCGTAGACCAAAACAGTTCCATGTAAGCCTGGCCTCTCAGCACTGTGGCTTCGCATTCTCTCTCTTCCCCTCCATCAGGACCTGCTGAAGCTGGGACCAGGCACGGGTCCCTTAACCTAAAGCCCACAAGTGACTGCTCGCTGAGTTGATCCCAAATGAAATTCTCAATCTATTGAGGCTCTGAGTTCAAGTTCCATTCAGTGAGCCTGTACCAGCTCAATTTTCATGGTCCAGGCTTTCAGTTCTGCATAGGGTGGCCCCCATGTATGACCCTCTATCCCCAAAGCCCTCTTCTGCAAAAGGCTCTGCCACCCACTTTACCTTGAACTCAGACTTCTTTACCTTTTTCCTCTCCATACACTATGGTTGCCTCTCTGGCTCACATGTTTCTCCTTGGGTCTGCATTTTTCTGACTTGGATTTTAGTGGTGATTGAAGGCACCAGTTTTCTGACGATTGAAGGCACCAGTTTTCTGACGGAACCCGCAGCAATGGAGGCTATCTACCTCTTCCTATTTATCACACTAAACACCCTTCTCCACCAAAGCAAGGTATGTGTGCACTTAGATGTGTACATATATGTGTGCATGTAATATATGTGCTTGTGCATGTGTGCATATGTGTACGTGTGTGTGTGTGGTGTGCAGAAGGGATATATGTTCTGTTCATTGTTACCTGTGGAGCCTTCTCACTTCCTATATAGGAAGGGTTTAGACATGTCAATCTCTCTCAGTTTGTGCATAGTTGAGCTAAAGACAACTTTTCAAATGTTCTTTGAGTCACACTTTGCATATGACTGAACAAACCTTAATCAACTGTCGTGAATGAACACATCATCGTTTATGTTTTTACAGGTGCTGGAATGGCTGATGGTCAAGACAGGGAGTGGCTGAGCCCCTCCCAAGAGGCTCTATTGTTTCTGCCACTCTCTGTTGCATTGGCCTCATTCAGTCCAGAGTCTGTAGGTGCTGTGGAGCAGGCCTTGCTTCAGGGGAGAATCTGCTGTTGGGCAGGTACTGCAAGCGGTTGGCTCCTTGGAATGCATCATTCTCAGGTAAGCTGTTTGGTCTGGGCTTGCAGTCCCATTTGGTTTGACTCAAATTGCTAGGATTTTTTTTCTTTTCTTTTAAGCTCGATTGAAGCCAGCACTCAATTCCCACATCTGGGCCAATGGACCGGAAGTTCACTTCCACTGAAGCTTCCCCTTGCAGGAGATCATCCCACAAGCACCCCCTGAGCACCCGTTAGGTGTCAGATGCCTTCCTGAGAGCAAGGGAAGCACAGCAGCTGAACGAAGCCGACAGAGACTCTGCCCCCTGGAGACGGGTACTGAAGGGCCGTGAGGAAACTTTTGGAGGGGATGCCATTTTCTGCATCCTGGTAAATATTTGCATTCCACGGTATTTGAAGCTGTCAGAGCTTGTTGACGATACACTTAAGACTTGTATTTCCCCCCAGTGCAAGCCCTACCTCCAAGCAGAACAGGAGTTGCATGTAAACACTGAAGTGGTGGCTAACACACACGTGGAAGCGTACGGTGGTGCAGAGCACTGATGTCTGCCCCTGCTCTGAGTGCATCAAGGAAGTACGTGGCTCGGAGCGCTGATGCGCTGTTAGATAAGGGATGAAAGCAAAGTTTTCAAAATGTTACCGGATCCGTGAATATTCTTTGTTCAATTTTTTTTTGACTTGCCTTGCTTTTGAAGAGTTTCATGATATGTTGTCAGGAAAATGAAACAGAAATGAAATAGACATGGACACATAAAAGCTTGAGATGGTCTCTGTCCTACATGGTTTACATTCTAGTGGGAGGGAAATGTTTAGTATATCAAAGGCTGAGAGATGATTAGAAGGAAAATAAAGTAGCAGTGGGGAGAGCCTGTTGGGAGTAGGGCTGAGTGCTTGTCAAGGAGAGCCTGAGTATCTGGGGGATTACAGCAGCAGAAATGAGCCTGTGCATGGGGACTCTGGCCAGACGCATGGATGGTCAGAAGACAAGGGGGGCTGGTGAGCTGGAAGGGAGGCAGTGAGAGGTCCCTTGGGGTGGCCTTTGGGGCTTGTAGCACGACTAGAACCTTGGCGTCTCTGCTGAGGGAGACAATAGCGAAGGAAAGGCTTTTGAGCAGAGGAGTGGGAGAGAGGAATAATAGACCCCAATCTCAAGACTCAGACCTGTGTTTGGGATAGAGTGTGGGAGATAATCACAGGCCACGACAAAGGGCCAAGGTGGAGACCAAGGAAATTTTAGACGCAGCTGAATTTCCGAAGCCTTTTCATGGATTTTCTTGAAGTCACAAGGGAGAGGAACCACAAGTCCAGTGACCGAAGGTTTCAGGTTTGGGGGGATGATTTCCTGGGCAGCAGAACAGTCGGAAGGGGCCAGAAAGAGAGAGCAGGGGGAAGAGACACCATCACTGTACACCAGAAACTAGCTGGAACTGGGTAGAGAGAAGAGTGGACTCTAATACAGGCCAGAGTCACAGTTCAGGCCAGATGCCAGGAAAAGTCATAAGTACCATCCTGGACTAACTTTGCCCATATCTGGTGATAAGCCTGGCTCCTGAGCTGGGTTATAGAAGCAGCTGTGACAAACCTACCGGCAGTCTGTCCAGCCAACCTGTTCTTAGCCTCTTACGGGTAGTGCGTACCCATTAACAAAGCCAGACGTACCTGCCAAGAGGAGTGCTGATGTGTTTGTCGGAAGGTGGTCACCTCTTAATGACCTCATGCCAAGTCATGGTCATGGTCTGTACCTGGGACTGGGACTGCAGAAGTGCACCGAATAAAGACTTTGTCTTCATCTAGAGCAGTGATTCTCAATCTTCCTAATGCTGTACGCCTTCAATATAGTTCTTCATGTTGTGGTGACCCCCAACCATAGAATTATTTCATTGCTATTTCCTAACTGTAATTTTGATACTGTTATGAATTGCAATGTAAATATCTGATATATTATGACAACCTGGCAAGGTGAGTGTTGGGAGAAGTGAGACCCCAGATCCTGAATTTCTTGTAATCCCCTGATCTGAGTGCCTACAGCTGCTCTGAGCATGAGACCTTCAGGAGTTCCTGATGGCAGGAGAGTGGTTTCTGGTGGGTTTGGCTGTGGCGTGACTATCTCTATATAATCTGCCCCTGAACACAATAAAGGGGGCATTCTTGGGGAATTCAAGGATGACCCGTGTCGCTGTCTCTCTGTCTGTGTGTGTCTGTGTATTTTAACCTCCAGTCCCCTTGCCCGAAGCTTGCGAACTGGGTGCCAGCGCACAGAGCACAGACGATGGCGCAGTGCACGGCAGGTTTTGAGAAAGGCCTTTTGAGAATAGGCCCAAGGTAAGTGACTGCTCCCCCTGTCAGACCTCCTTATCCACAGATCGCCTCAGACCACTTTCTGGGATGGTGGCAAAGAATCAGAGCCACTCGGCTTCTAAGAAAAGCGTAAGTACTGCGCTGTGACTGAGTAAGACAGGCCGACGTATAGGGCAGCTCCCAGCCGGTGAGGCTTTTGGCCAGCTGCCCACTGGCTGAGGGTCCTGAAGGCCATAGGGTTTGGCATGGTTGAACTTGACGTAGAAAGAGTACACTTGGCTGAGTGACGAACTTGGGCAGGAAGAAGCCAGGCGTCTGGGAGAGGCCCAGTGAATTTGTAATTCTCTTCTTTGAGATGGGCAAGACTTTCCTGCTCAGATCAGACCCAGGATGCTCTTAAACACCACTATTGCCACCATGTCCTCCATCACCACTACCACCATAACCACCATCACCATCACCACCATCACCATCGCCACCACCACCATCACCACCCCCATCACCATCACCACCATCACCACCGCCACTACCATCACCACCACCATCACCATCACCACCATCACCACCACCATCACCATCACCACCACCACCATCACCACCACCACCGCCATCACCACCACCATCACCATCACCACCATTACCACCACCATCAGAGGATGATATTGATTGTCAACGTTTTGTCATAACTAAAATATAATAATAATGTTGTTAATTAAGCAAAGGGGGAAAATCCCCTTTGTGATACAGGTTCCAGGAGACAAGGGAGAAATGAACACTTCAACTCGTGAAGACTCTAATTTGTTGTGCGTGTGCTATAAATACCGTGGGATCATGCCAGCCCGAGTGCTGGATTGCTTCTTAATGGACTCAGCCCTCTCTGCCTTCTTCTGAGTGAAGACTTTAAATGAGGACTAGAAACGTGACCAGAAGGGAAGCTTTATTCCCCTCATGTTATTTCAAGACGGACAATAAAAACATGATTTTGTAAAGGAAAAAGCACAATCTACAATTATCTGCATTTAGGAGACACACAGCAGCGGCGTCTTTGTCCCATGGTGTTTCTGGAAATAGCAGCTGAAGAAAAATCAAATCTTTAGTTGGATGGGACGGGAGGTGATTGGATGGGTGGTTCTGATTCATCCCCAAATCATTCTTTAAGTGGCTGATGTTCTGGGCCACTGCACATGGCGTGGGACCACAGAGAGGCTGCCCCCACCCTCGGTGTTCCTCTCCTCTCCCGAGGAGACGGAGTGCTGAAATATATCTGTGATTGAAAATACTTAAGTGCGAGGCCTCCAGCGCTTTCCCCTTTCAAGGTGACAGTAATTGAAGGATGGTGCTGTGCGAATCTGACATTTATAATCCGGCTGAGGAAAAGGTCAGCTTCCTTTCGGAGTTTCACCGGAGCCAGCGGGGAAAAGAATCCTGAGATGTCACAGCACGTGTCTGAGGTTTTGGGTGATGCTTTGATATAATATCAGCTTCAGTTTGCAATGCATAATTATAAGCGTCCCAGCTCTCCAAGGCGTGAAGTGACAGGACTCGAAAGAAATAAAGCCATCACTTCTACAGGAAGGTTGGCACACAGGGACCCCCAGAGCCTGGGGCTAATGGCCTGCATGAGAAGTAAACTGCTGTCCTTCTTGGATGAGCAGGGTGCCATGGGGTACTTTAGGGTGGATAATGAGAGGATCGGAAGAACACAAAC